>NC_135857.1:13419331-13729331 GCF_031162955.1 Sander vitreus | reverse complement strand
AAAGATGAATTGATCAATCATAAGTATTTGCCATTTGCTAACAGCGTTACAATCTGCTTGTTTGATCATATCAATGTCGTATCATTAGTAATGTTTGTTTGGCCAAAGGCAGACTTTGAATTAAGCACAAGGAAGACCAGTGGTTTGCCTCTGGAAAGTGATGATTCACTTTGACCTCTGGTAACATCAGTCACTCCAGAAATAATTGCCATTTTGCTAGATTAACGTTAATTACGTCCCAATAGCTGATAAGACAATTTAGGAGAGCATTTTCCAGGGTTAACCAGATTTGACGAGGTCTAACGTTACACCTGATTCCTCTCGCTTGTCAATGTTAAGTTACCAAGATGAGCTGCCAGATAAAGCTGTCGTGAGGCGTAGCTACACAATGTACATTGAGCCTGAAGTTTTCCCTGTATTGACTGTAAATAAAAAGGCAGGTGACATGGTTGAACAGTGAATGTGTGTGTGTGTGTGTGTGTGTGTGTGTGTGTCGATTCAGACCGGCCTGGATACTGAAGCCCAGCTGCGTTTTTCAGGTTCAGGCCTTGTGATAGCTGACTACTGACACACTGCAGCCGACACACATAATAAACTAATTATCTTGTCCCTTTGGTGTTAATTGTATGTCTTCAGGTGAGATTTCACAACGAACGCCGCTCTCTCAAACAGGATTTCTCAGCACATGATCGTTAACGGCAGGAGGGGGTCGTTTTAAAACCAACCGGCACTGACAACGTCACTGAGGCTCGTGTAACGATCGACAACACGTTTAAATGTTAACGGTCACACATTCAACGCTCAAACAAATAAAACTGTCCTTTTACCTGGACGTAGAAAGTAAATAAGATTATAAGAGTGTCATTCATTTTTACCTCGCCGTTGCTCTCGATAGCTTTAGCTGCTGCGCTCTCCTGCGTCGCCATCTTTCCTTGTCTCTATCGCGCACACACTACACTGCTGCCTGGGAAACTGCGCTCCGTCTCGCGAGAGGACAGTTTGTAGCGTCATTGCAATGACGTGGGTTTTCCTTCTTATATTTTTGTCTATGGCGTTTTTCAGGGGAGTGACTTTTTTTTTTTTTTTTTAACCTTTATTTCTTAAAAAAGACAACTTACATTTTCAAGAGAGTTCACTAGTAAACACATTTCAAGAGATGGGCCCTTGATTTTTCTCTATATAGATATTTTACAAGTACATAACATGTACAAAAGAGAACAAATAAGAAAATAAAAATATTTAAAATGAATGCCAACGTTTAGGGAGGGATAAAGATCTATATAAAAACTCTTAACACAGTGCAAGCTGTTATTGATTTAAATTATTACAGCCAAATTCCATATCTATAAATGTAAATTCACAGGGAAGAAACAATGCTTTATTGCCTTTAGCAATGAGTTCAAACAATACATCCAATCAATTCACACTCCTCTAAACAAAAAGTAATTAAAACTGTAAGAGCTTGTACTGCTGATGAATATTGTAAGATGCTTTTGTGACAGGGGTGATGAAACAGCATTAAACACTGTGATTGGTCATGCACCTTCAGATGTGCAACTTAATAAAATTAAACCTTTCTTTTTTTTTCTTTGATGCTGCTGAGAGGGGAAATGCAAATATGCTGCTTTTCAGAGGCTAATACTGCATCTTTACACAACACCATATAACGTACGTATGTATAACCTCAACCTCAGCTCTACATCAACAAATTACAACATTAAATGCTGCCTACATGTTCATTTATCAGTAATATTAATCCATCAAGATCACACTCAGAGTGAAAGAGTAGTTTAACTTTTCATATTTGAGTTATACTTTGCTGATGATACTTTTGAATGAATATTCTGCATACTGTATGTATTCACCAACAGCCCCCTGTACAGTTGTCTTGAATGCAATGTGTCCAGGCACTGTTTTTTAGTTGTTTTTTCAAAGAAGGCATTCAAACTTGTTCTCATTGATTTCTTAGAAAAAATTAAGGATTTTTTTTCCTTCAAGATGTTTGCATGCTTGGACTAAACATTGACGGCATAATGATTCTTAGTCAAGGCAGTTTTATAGATATAGTCCAAAATCACAAACGACTATTGTAAATCCAAACATCTATTTTTTTAAAGTGTTAGTTTCAAGCCGTGAGCAAAAGGTCTGTCATTTTCATTGTCGATTAATCTGTGGATAATTTTTTCAATTCATTATTGTTACTATTAGTTTTTTTAGTTTAAAAAATGTCAGAAAATGGTGCAAAATGTCGATCAGTGTTTTCCAAAAGTCCAAGATGACGTCATTGTTTTGTCCACAACTCAAAGATATTCAGTTTACTGTCACAGAGGAGTGAAGTGACTAGAAAATATACACATTTAAAAACTGGAATCTGATTTTTTTTTTTTTCTTAGAAAATTATTCAACCCAATTATCAAAAATAGTTGGCGATTAATTTAATAGCTGACAACTAATCGTCTTTGCAGCTCTAGTGTCACATTACATGTACATGACAAATCAACTCAATCTGATACGCTGCTGTATTGGCAAATCATTTTTATTATTATGCATTATCCTTCGCCACATAGTAACACCAGCACCTTAGATGAACAGAGTTTTTAAAAAAAGGAAAAGATAACACCACTACATTTTTGTATGTGTGGTAATGAAAAGAAACCACAAAAATAATTAATTTACATTTCTTCTGTAAACTTTGGTTGATGGACATGTCAACAGTATTGGACCAGTAATATAAACCAAAGCACAAATAAGGCAGATTATTCATTTGTGTTGTTGTGGTGATTATAATGGAGAGAGGCAGTTAACTGGAGAGTGAACATTTTATATTTGTTGCTGTTCCTTGCGTTTTCAAATATTACGATGGCCAACCTGGTATCTAATCAAATATTGTAAGTACATCGTGCTACAGATGGGAAACAAACAGGTATGTTTCATTACTTAAGCCACCCACCTGAACAGAAAACTGTGTAATGCTACAGTATAGGATAAACAAATATAAATTGGAAAAGTGCTAAAAGAGATTGTACTTAAACTCCATGAAATCTTATGTTTCATGCTTATATAGAACTGCAGTCTTTAACTTTAGGTTCAAATTAAAATTGAATGTTATTCAAGTGCACACAATTTAAGAGGAATTCAGTCACAGAAAAATAAAAGGGAATTCCATACAACCACTTGTAAAACCTAAAACTGGGGTTTTACACACACACAAATTGAAATTTAAGGAATTTAAAGTTGTTTAGAGAGGAAATATGTACCCTTGCATACTTTCACACTCATATTCCAGACAGTGTATACCTATGTTGCAGCTTTGTTGCACTATGGACTGTTGAGGCTACGGTTGTTCTTTCCTCATCAACTGTGAATTTCTTAACTGTCAATCCTGAGTGAAATATGGTGGAATGTGTTTTATCAAGCACTGATTTTAATCAATGATTGAAAAGCATTTCTCCAGCTTACCTCGAATGAAGATATCTATGTCACGTCATGTTAGTCTGGAATACAAGGTACAATGCTGCTTTTTAATTCAGTGTCAAAGTATTTTAGGAGTGTTGTTTTTTTTCTTTGACCACTATCTCAGCAATGTACAGTCTTCAAAAATGCTCAGACTACAGTTAACTAAAACAGTTATATACAATCATCTTGGTACAAACTGATACAAACTAAATGAGAAATGTTATCTAAAACTGTCAATGCAGACTTTCAGATTTATAGATTTAGACTCCCATGTTGAGAGGGCTTGGCAGCAACAAGTACTAATAAAGCAAGCTAAATTGAACAGAAGGGCATGACGTGAAGGACCACATAATAACCTTTATTATGCTGCCTTACATGCAACAAAACCCCCTCCTTTATCTAAACTTATTGGTGTGATTATTCTGTACTATTATCATCTTATCCAGCGCAGCAAGAGATTTCCTACCTGACATTCACCTCTATCAGGTTGTGCCAACGTTAGTGAGAGAGAACTTGAACCTAAAAGACCTTTAGACACAGCTCTTTGGATCATGCCCTTCAGAGAAGCACAAAACAGAAATTTCATTTATTACAGTGACAATGACTTTCCTTCATCTCTGGTTGGTGAATGGATACGGTTGACGCTCAAATTTCAGGGCAGAAAAACTGTACCCCACTTTGTCCTATTACAGTCCTACATCTCATCTAAACCGTAATCCTCCTCAGGAAAGTCTCCAACAGTCACACTCAGGGGCTTCACAAATCCACCGTATTTGTTCTCACATTCAAAGTATTTTTTCCCATCGACACTGTGGGAACACAATTGAATAAAAGAAAGGGTCAAATGCAAAATCAAAATTATGATCAACATTGTGCATAGCTATTAAAAAGAATGATCATGCTCTTACATTCCATCATGCTTTCCCAGTGGCTCATCGTACTTCACACCCACCCAGTAGCCTGGCTTGAAATCTGCTGTACCTGCAAAAATCGTAACAACATTGTTCTTTACACCAGTGTCCTGTGCTATGAAGCAAGTTCAACATAACCAGGATATCTTTTCGTTATCTGGCTTCACTAACCCTAACGTCTGGATAAGCAGTCACACGACGGTGGTTATATACTCAATAAATCAACCCAGGGTTTCCCAATCTAACAATAGTCATATTTCCATCTAATTGTCAATCTAAGCAAACTTTTAAAATGTCGCAAAAAAGAAGAAAAAAAGAAAATGCGAATTAGAAGCGTTTCCATCAATTGGTTTAGAGCGAATAAACTAATAATAATAATTATAAATAATTTATACTTTATTATTCCCGCAAAGGAAATTACAATGTTTTCACTCTGTTGTTATTATTATTATATACATTACACACACATGCTCAGTACCTATACATGCACTAATGGAGAGATGTCAGAGTGAGGGGGCTGCCCATGGAAAGGCGCCCCAAGCAGTTGGGGGTTCGGTGCCTTGCTCAAGAGCACCTTGGCAGTGCCCAGGAGGTGAGCTGGCACCTCTCCAGCTACCAGTCCACCACCATACTTTGGTCCGTATGGGGACTTAAACCAGCAACCCTCCGGTTCCCAACCCAACTCCCTACTGACTGAGCTACTGCCACCCCAAAGTGCAGTTTTGTCACAAGTTGACGTTACGCACCGGCTTGCTAGATCAAAGCGTTTAGAAGCGAAATTCTTGGCTAAATGGAGAGCGGTAGCATTGTACAAGTTGGCCACCTGTGCAGAATACAGGGTTGTGGCAGAGACATTTGGTGTCAGTAAGACAACCGTTCACCGCTGTGTGCAGGGCCATACGATTTCAAGCTGTTGAACCAATTCGTCAATTTACCCGATGTGGCTGAGGCACGGGCTATAGCGCACCGCATCTCCACTACGCACCTGTGTCACAAGTGTACGGTGCACTGGATGGGACCCATATCCTGATCCTTCCCCAATCCGATGGATACCGAGGACTATAGTCATGGGAGTTACATGTTCGCTACGTAACAATTTATTCTGCAAAGCTGTTTCCATCTCCCATTTTCTGCACTAACTCTTTTTCGAAAAAAGGCAAAAACCACGTCAAGCGAGCGTAAAAACTTTTTTGCGAATTTTTTTCATATTTTTCCGCTTCCTTCAACATTTTCTAATGCGATACTTCAAAATGCGCATAAAAATATGTTGATGGAAACATGACTAATGACCGTGTTCACAGAAAGGGCCGGGGTTTTGCAGCATATGACCAATCATGGACAAGTCTATTTGCAGCAGAGCAAAGAGCAAAATATAATAATATTAGACAAATACGGAGAAGTTAAACACATAATACAGGCAAAAAGCAACACAGTTGCAGCTGCCAAATGCAGGAAAGACCGCTGAAATAGTGTGAATGCGTAAATTGATAGGCTTCGCTGCGTTTACCTTCATTGAATTGCCTGAACGACACCAGGCTGCTATAGTATAACCACACAGACCTCTACACACATCAGACTTGGTTATTACTTGACTCAGCCATACATTTCTCCGTTCTCAGCTGAGATGGACTGGAAAGCACTGCAGTGTTTCTATTTACACTGTATAAATTGGCCTAGCAGCGGATCTGCTGATAGCTTAATCCTAGCAGTGAATTTCACCCTGCATGCACATTTTTTTCAGCCTAAGAGCAGCTAATATTGGTAGCGAGGACAACAAGTTAGCGGACTGCTGGCGAATTGTCACCGTCTCTGCTGCGCAGTGAGTGTTTGTTTGTGCGCATCTGTGTAAGAAGAGGAGAGAAATGCATATTCACACTGAGCTGACAACGGAAATACTGCGCTGTAACATGTCTTTCGGGTTAATTAAATGTATTTATGTAATGTAATTATTTTTAAGGACTCTGTTATTGGGGGGGGCTCGATACAGCATAGTATCGCAATATTTTCCGTGGCAATACTGTATTGATACACGAATGCCAATTATTTTGTGGAGAAACTCAGTTTTACAGATTTGTTGATTAAATAATCCACTAATCAATTAGTTGACAAAATCGTATGCGTGTTAGTCGACTAAGAATTTCTTTATTCGAGGACAGCCCTACTAAGCATAACCACACTTACCAACATACATGACTGTGGCAAGCTTCGTGGGTTGCCCAGTGACCTGCACTTTACATCTGCTGCCAACAGAAATGGCATTAGCAGCAGCCTTATGTTTCTCCTCCCGAGCAGCAATCTCAGCTTTCTTCTTGGCCATTTCTTCCTCATTGAATTGACCCAGACGTTGTTTCTTCTTGAATGACCTCGCTGAATCTGAAGGAAAGAGAGTTGGATTGTTCTAAACACAGGATACTTCAAAACAGACAGTAAATGCTGCACAACATCATAAATCAAACAAGATTCGATGATTCCTTTACAACATTTGTCAATGGTTAGCATACAAATAAATCATTTTAAATAATAATTGCTCACTTGCCGAATGATGGGTGTATTTTCTCTCTTTTTTTTTTTAAACTAAGACTGCAATTAACAATAATTTTTCATTATTGATTGCTTTACCAATTATCTAGATCACCTGATTGATAGTCAATGGTTCATTTTCAGTGGATTGACTTAATTATCAACTAATTAATTCAGCTAAAATGTATTAATTGTGTAGCTACAGTAAAATGTTGTGCTTTTCTGCTGCAATAGCCAGATTAGGTCATGAAATTGGGGAAATATATTGCATGTCTTTAATACCAAAAGCAAAGCAAAGTTTATGGTCTCAAAATAGCAAATTTGAAAGAAGCCTGGCTATGTTAGACCCATAGCATACCTGTTCTCTTATCATAGTCTTCATCTGCGAGTTGAAACTTCTCCACTTTGGAAACATCCGTGAACTCGCTCATCTGACCACTTCTATCAGTAACCTGTAATTCAGGATGAGTCTCAGATATAAAAAAAAAAAAGACCACACCAGTAGTAGCAATCTTTAGCCAATAACTGCATATCACTTAAGCTTTACACAAGCAAGTTAACTATGACAGTTTCATTGTCTTTTTATTTTTGTCAACATTACATTATCATTGAATAGTAATGCAGTATTAAGCTGTTTTAGAAACTCACACTTGTTGGTGAACTTAAGTTCTCATTAGTACAACCAAGTGAAAAGGATAATTATTTCATTAACCATTAACCACTACCTATATACCAGGATTATCATTTTAAAACCATTTTGCAAATGCAAAATGTATTATGTTAGACTGCATGTTATCTTATTTGAGGCAAATTTATTTTGGGCTGCAGTAAGACAGAATCGTATTTGGAACAAAGACCAATCTGAAAACCTGTTTCTACCTGTATGTTACTACAATATGACAGAAATCTGGGCCACTATAATAAAGAGCTTCCAAAGCGAGCAGCTACATACATGTATTCTGCAGTCATCATCCACAGGATAGGAACCCAGCAAAGCTTCATTGTCATCCATTTTCTGTATGAACTTATCAGAGACACTGAACAACTCCAGGTCCATGCAGGAGGGAGATGCGCCGAGAATCATCTCCAATTTTCCCTAATGACAATACAAACAAAATAGTACATGTAATGCCAGGGGAGTGTTTAGGGCCTGGCTGTTGGGCTATAGCCACTTATTTTTTACTCCCACAATATTTAATATGGATATGAATTACAAGCTAATGTTGTTTTCTCGTCATATTATAATCTTAAAATGCTCCAAAATTCTTAATTGGTGTATTATAATCACAAAACCGTTCTTCTCCCCTGACCTCCTAAATTACCTGATATGACATAAATAGGTCAGGTCTTGGAACACCCCCAACAGACACTTGTGCACTTTTGAAGTGTACACTGTACGTTATGATAAACTGAGTCTCACCTTCAGTACTGCTATAGTAATCCCTCTATCGAACCTGCGCTGCACCTCAAAGGAGGAGATGGTGCTTGTTAGGCGCACATTCACAGTGGGATTGGTAACTACGATCACTCCGCCGTCCATGATGATGGTTGGATTGTCGAAGACTGAAAACAACTGGACAAACAATGTGATATATTAGCTAATACAACAACTAACAGTTAAACAAAAATATTGTAAATACGTCATTCCTGGTGTCCTGTTGCATGGTTCCAAATATTAATACATGGCAGTAGCTAAGTAAACGTTGTTTCAGGCAGTTTTTCATAAATGATGAAAGGGCTAGCTAATGTTAAGTTATCAATGCCTAACGGTAGCTACATAAGGAGGAATAACGCATAACGAATAACACATTGTTCTGTTAAATCACGTTCTACTAAAATAACATAATAAGTTATGTAACTTGGTAAATTACCATATTTTCTCTCATGTTTACACACTGTATCCACTGTGATCATATAAGTTTCATTCCACATGTTGGTATTTTAGCTAGCGTTACGTTAGTTTAGATGAGCTAACGTTAGCCACAGACTGCGTCAACGCTAACTGTTTGGTTGACTAGCAACAGCAAAGTCAAGTTGGATACACTAAACACCCTCGTCTAGACGGCAAGGTTGCAATAGTTACTTACAAATACGTGTATTTTCTAGTGATGTTACGTCTGAAGCAGATTAACGTTACTCGACACGGTTGCCAGCTTCCACAACACAAGTATCGCAGCAACTGACGTTTAGATGCCTCGCCTCTCTTTTTTCTTTTTTTTTTCTTTTTTTCGTCTTCTTCTTTGGGTTTTAACGACAGTTTGCATCCTTAATGTTGCACTACTGCCATCTTCTGGAGTAAATCAACTCCTACAGTGTCCAGTAGGCTCACATCACCACACGATTAAGTGAAATCTACTGAACTAACAGAGTCAAATAAACACTATGGTTTCCTTTTTATAACTGGATGTATGCGGTTTAGGTTGCTGTGGCCTATTCTCAGCCTTCTTAGGCTACTTGCTCTTTCCGTTTTGTTCTCCTATAGGCCTAGCCTACTCCTTTTTGGATTGAGTGTACATTTCTTCTAACCTGTCTGTTCTCTCATTTGAAGTAGGCTATTCAGATCCTTTATTTAGGTCAAGTAAAATACTATTACCACCCTCTGTTACAATTAAAAGTCCTGCATTGAAAATGTTATAAGGCCTTTAGATTTTTGGGTAGTTTAATTTATAATAAAACATCGTATTTTATATAAACTAAATGTGTTTTGTGTGCAAAAATCTTAATTTGTAAATTAGCCTAAATAGTAGGCTAACTAAAGCTGTCAGATTAATGTATTGGAGTAAAAAGTACAATGTTTCTCTCTGAAATGTAGTGGAGTAGAAGTAGAAGGTGGCATGAAAAGAAAAGTAAAGTACAAGAACCTTACATTTGTAGGTTGCTTACAGTACTTGAGTATAATAGGCTACTTAGTTAGGCTACATTCCACCACTGCCCATGGCCCCACGCCAAAACTCACCTGACTACCCCGGCGACAACCCGTTAGGTCACGGACTTTTAATGCAGGATGTTAAGCTTCATTGATCAACATAACAACACCGAAAGCAGTAAAACCACGTATACTCTGAGTAGCTGTTAAATCATAGTCAAATTAAAACCATCCATTCCATACAACGCATTACCAATGGTGACCAGCAGATGCCGCCGATTTTACTGTATCAAATGTTTCGAAACAGTGAACCATTTTCAAGGCTTCGTAGTGATGTAATGCTTCAGAAAGCTTCGTTTGCCCCATCACTGCATGTTTGTCCTTGTATCACGATGTAACCTATCACCACTACGCTATGAATGGAGATGGTGTGTATTGTACAAGCCAGGGTTGTTGTGCTCGTACACATCATAACATCAATTTCTGCTACGTACCAGCTACGCAAGCCCAGCTCTGGAACGTTCTATCCGTGCCCACGCCCAGACTGGAAAACACCAATCACATTAGGGCGCAAAACAAAACCAACCAATAGCGGAAGGGCTGCGGTACCGCCTACTTAACGGTAGAGTGCCACGATGTAAAACCATGTGTAAAACCCCAAACATATGTGTAAAACCAACCATCAAATAAGAATGAACGCTAAACTGCGATCGCAGAAAGATCCACACGGTGGCGCTATCAGACTTCCAGTCTAAACAACCTTTTTTTTTGTATGAGGAATATTTTAAACGTGACTAATTCAGCTAGACATTTTTCCTATTGTTTGGAAGCTAACGACCTATTATGGCCTACATATTTGATATTTGCACATTAGGCCTACATTATTGTAGCCTACAATAGGACATCAGTGCTGCATTTTTGAGGAATGATCTGAGCTGTCATTTGTAAATACCCTATTTGTAAATTCCCTGAAAAATGTCTTATTTTGTCCTGCTGCAGTTTGATGGAAATAAAAGAATAGATATTGGGAAACAATTTCCCTGCCAGGAAATCTAGCCTTTTCTTTATTCATGGACATAGCCTATTTCATTGAACAATAGCCTATTCATCGAACACAGATAACAGACTACAGCATGTATGGGCAGAAAAGAGAAGATCAAAGTAAGCTGAGAGCTACAACCAAACACCAGAATGGGAGGAGCAGAGAGGGGCTGAGACAAGCCCACAGTCCCACAGTGAAGATTTACATTCCTATGGTTGTTGAGGGAGATAGAGGTCTGTAAAACCTACTGGGCGTCATTCATGCCTTATCTACACATAATGCTCACATATTGTGGCACATAAATCATGAAGAACATGCTAAATGTTGTGTCTGACACACAGTTTCTCATTAAGATCTGAGGTTCAGGTTAAAACCTATTCAATTCAATTCAATTCAATTTTATTTATAGTATCAAATCATAAGAGTTATCTCAAGACACTTTACAGATAGAGTAGTTCGAGACCACACTCTATAATATAGGCTACAAAGACCCAACAATTCCAGTAATTCCCCCAAGAGCAAGCATTTAGTGCGACAGTAGCAAGGAAAAACTCCCTTTTAGGAAGAAACCTCGGTGGTGAGAAAAACTTCCTTCAAGGGAGAAACCTCGGACAGACCCAGGCTCTTGGTAGGCGGTGTCTGACGGTGCCGGTTGGGGGTGTGATGAACAGTGGTAGTAATAGTCACAATAAAGATAATGTAACAGTGACTAGAAATAGTAGTTGTAGTAGTTCATAGCATAGCAGGGCACTGCAGGGCGTTACAGGATGTAGCAGGGCACAGCAGAGCATACAAATATAAGAGTTCAGTTTGTATCATTATAACAGAGAGCAAAAATAGTTTTTAAAATGTATCTTCTGAACTTGCCTTAAAATGAATGAATTTACCTGACATAAGTATTTTTGCTTCGTATATTCAATGCAGAGAGACGCAGCAGCATTGAAACACTGAAGAAAATTGATGTTCTAGGATGCTTTCTCCTTTTATGATGCACATCTGATGCAAAAATCTAAACATTAACCATGTCACAAATGCAAATTATACCTGCTGTGTTAGTGTAAACTTCATTGTGTGTGTTTGTACTGGCAGTATTTGCTTTTGGAAACCACCTCATGTACACTAAACCATGGGATCAGGTTGGAAAACTGGGAGGACAACAAGTCTTACCTGAACAAACACAGAGAGAGCTGTCGAACAAAGGCCTTCATTTATTACACATAAAAAAAGTACAATGTAAATCTCCTCTTTGAAAAACGCTTGAGGTCTGAATTTACCGTCTAAGAAACACTAATACTCTTTTACATGTTATTGGTTGAACAGGAGCTGTCAGAACGCACTTTCTGAACTGTGGCATGTATTTTACAGGAATCTAGATTTGCCATTACAAAGAACCATAGTCATTCTTAATCAGAAAGGATATGTCTGCCTGGCTACAGAAACCCTTAGAGGGTACTATTAAAATAAATAAAAGTAAAATGATCAAAAAGTGACTACTGCCACAATATAAAATCTTCACAGGTTCCAACTCTGGGTACTTTACCACATTATATAGACAATACACTGTAAACAATTTCCATGTATATTTACAGTAAGTTACTGGCAGCACTTTTGCCAGCAAGTTGCTGTATATCAATTTTACAGTGAACTACTGTAGCTGTACTGTAATGCAATTTACAGTATATATAACAATACTGTATTACTACAATCTGTATTTTACTGCATTTTTAGGGACTTTTGTAATTTGCTGGTATTGTACTGTAATATGCAGTTTTATTAATATTGATATATTACTGTTAATTGTTACTATATTATTGATTATTACTATTATAAATAATATTATATAATAATCTCCAGTTACTAATGTTGTACTACTAATAAGGTATACTTCAGAATAACAAATACAAATCAAAAGGTAATCCAAACAATGTTCTTAATTGAAAAAATAATTTTATTTAAACATTTTTGAAATTTTCAACATTTTCCTGTCTTTTGACAACATTCACATTTTTCCGTCAAGTTCAGCCCAGAGAGCCGCAGCAACTTTTCAGTCCAATGTGATAGTGTTGATATCCTTCAACATGTTTCCACAAAGAGCTGCAAATGGTTCACTGCTGTCCAGCTCAGGATGACAATTCCCTCAATAGAGCCACCTGAAAATAAAAAGACAAACTGTTACCTACAGTATTTTATTCTGAACGTTTTACTTCACTACTAAGAAGTAGTATTCAATAATATAACAATCTGACAGGGCCATTCTGCCACCTAATTAGCACTTTTACTTAGGGCTGCAATTAACAAGTTTCATTGTTAAGAGTCTAAAAGAGAGTCTGACAATAAACGCAATAAAAACGTGTTAATATCAGTGAAGCATTTCAGAAATGCAGAGATGTTACTAATAGTTTTGCTTTCTGCTTACCATAGCATTGAATCACAGTGTGTCACCTCCAAGGGCTTTACAGGCCCACACATTTGCAAAGAAAATAGGATGGTAATTCTCATAGAATTATATATATATAACGGCATCAGGATAACAATCATGATGGGGACGGATTAAATTAATAACTATTAGGCCTACTCCTACAGGTTACGATAGATATAAAATATATATTTTAGTGTATAAAGCACAGGCTTAGGAGAGAAAGGGGAGAGCTGCAGGAGGAGGGCTGTATTTTCAAATTCTGGAGGGGGTTTGGCCTTTTCCAGAAAACTGCCTACCCCAGCTTTAAGTAAAAGCATGCAATGCAGGGCTTTTACTTGAAGTGGAGTATTTTTACATAAAAATGATAATACGTTTACCCAAGTGAAAGATCTCTATTAATACTTGTTCCATCATCCACATTAGTCAGCTTGAGAAATGTCATTTATTGTCAATGAACAAGTTTGATCCAACTTGGTAGTGCTAGAGCTAGTAAAGTAGGCTAGTAGTAATTTAGTACGGAAATATCTTCACATCTGAATAATATTATTATATTAAAGTATATTAAAGTAACTTTAAAACAAAGACACTACATTAGTTTAGGAAAGGGGCGTGGCCGCTACTTAGCAGGCACATTCATGGTTTGGTGGACTGGCGGAGAACGGGAGAGAGCTGCGCTGCAGGGAGGGAGGGAGAGAGCGAGAGAGAGGGAGAGAGAGGAGGAGGGGGAGGAACTACTGGAGGAAAAAAAGTTAAAGTAAAAATGGCTTCCTTGTCTTTAGAGTCTACAGAACAATCTGAGAACAGCTCAGAGGAGCCAACGGCAACGGAGTCCAAAGAAGAGAAAGATACGGTGCAAATTTCGGAACAATTACTCCAAAGTTTCCAAAAGTCGGCTCTGAGTTTTTCCACTGACCAAGTAGCATGTCTCTGCGAGGCCCTTCTGCAGGCGGGCAATGTAGATCGCCTGTGGAGGTTTCTATCCACCATACCTCCTTCGTCCGATCTGCTACGTGGCAACGAGACCCTGCTGAAGGCCCAGGCACTGGTGGCTTTCCACAGGGAAGAATTCAAGGAGCTGTACGCCATCCTGGAGAGCTACGACTTCCACCCGTCTAACCATGGGTTCCTGCAGGACCTGTACCTGAAAGCCCGCTACAAGGAGGCGGAGAGGTCCCGGGGCCGCAGCCTGGGCGCAGTGGACAAGTACCGGCTCAGGAAGAAGTTCCCCCTGCCCAAAACTATCTGGGACGGAGAGGAGACCGTGTACTGCTTCAAAGAAAAGTCCCGAAATGCCCTGAAAGAGTGCTATAAGAGCAACAGGTACCCCACTCCGGACGAGAAGAAAAACCTTGCAAAAGTCACCGGGCTGTCCCTCACACAGGTTAGCAACTGGTTCAAGAACCGCAGGCAGAGGGACAGGACCCCGTCCGGGACCCACAGCAAAAGGCAAGAACAACACTGGAAACACATTTGTTGCATTCTTAAACACTAGCTGACTTTATGGATTTAGTTAGGGGACATACAAAAGTCATTATCCAGGCGACCGCTGTTCTATACTTTCCTTTGTTTATTTGAAAGTTACAAGCTCGTTACTTTGTGTTGTGTTTTAAGACATTACCAATCGCTCAGAACAGTCGCTGAAACTACCACCATACCAAACCTTAATCGTCAACAAAGACCTACAGGCCTACACAGGGCAGCATAGAAAGAGTAAACTTCAAAGTTACAAAACTAACAACTAAAAAACGTTGCATCAAGTAAGAAGATGGACAGGGGGGCTGACTTTTGACAGCAGTAAAGCCACACAGGTCTGAGACCCAGGAGCATGTTGCTTTGTTGTGAAATGTGAGATCCAGGCGCCCACCATGGCTCAAGTTTCCTGAAACCCTGCACCGCTGCATAGGGCTTGCAGGGTGACCGAGGTTAAAGTAAAAGCTTACATTTGGGAAGATGGGGGTGGTGAAAAGGAAAAAAAATCCTTTTAAGTTGATTTCACACAATCTGAAATCTCAGAGCCACTATTACCAAGCAGGGAGGGGCAGGCAAGTTGTGAGGAGACGAGAGAATACAGCAGACTTATCTTATCAGAGGGGTTGTGGTGGTCTGGCAGACAATCTGCATAGTTGACCAGGCTGCTTTACATTGTAACACACATGAACCAAGTATACACGCCCTAAAAGAGCTTCTGGGAATCTGATCCAGCTTTGTACTGTTCAGAGTTCTGTACTGATCCACTGCAGAATATGGTCAGTTTTGTAGATAAGATGGTAAAGATGACCAGAAAAAGTTGAGAAGGATTTAATATAACAACTGAGTGGTTAGTATGTTTTGCCAGCGTATCACAAGTTCACCACTAAAAAAAAATCTATTCTATAACACACAGGTGGGCACATTAGAAAAAAAAAACATTTTTATCATTAATTTGAAGCTAAACATGCAAATACTTTTTGTGTGCTTTTCTCAGATGTTGCATTTTAAATAGAATATATATATATATATATATATATATATATATATATATATATATATATATATATATATATATATAGAAAGTTTTATAGGTTTATTTTTTGGAGACTCGAATAGTGGATGTTGAAAATGTTACTATTACTTATTTATTGAGTTATTTACCAGAGGGCATGTTTGTCAACAGTGCAAATGTTTCAGAATTGGCTTAACGAAACTACGAAAATTAAATGTTTGGTCAGACCTAAATTAAATTTTTGGTCAGACCTAAACTAAAGTCAAAAATGATGTTAAACAACCAGATGCCATCATGCAAGCCTGGTAAAGAGTTTGGGAGCTATAACCTAGTGTGCAGATACTCTGTTTTTTCCTGTTAATTGATCAGACTCTTAATTCTGTTGGTTAATGACATACAATAAAACAAAAAAACCCATCAAAACCTAACAATGCATAATCCATAAGACTTGTGAGTAAAATGTTGTCCCTGAACAGAAATCATTGCTTTGCAATACATAGCTCACCTAATGTCATAAGATCAAAGCATTTAAAGGATTAGAAAATTACAAAGGTAGTAAATGGCTTGTGTTTATCAGTGTTCAAGTTGAGCACTGATAAAACTCGGTGCCCAACCGTCTTAAGCCACACACATCCCTTTTTGACCCATTTATTTTTCCTCCGTTCCAGTGAGTCTGATGGAAACCACAGCACTGAGGACGAGGCAAGCCCCATGGACGACACCCCTGACAAACTGGAGGAGGCTGCTGGCTCCACAGCTTCCATCATCTCTCTCTCTGCTGTCCCCAGCAGTACGGGAGGCCAGCTCATCCTCAACGGGTCCGGCGGCTTCCTCACAGCCTCTCAGCCATTACTACTTAATGGAAATTCCCTGATCTCCAGTACGGGTGCTGGCGTCATAATTAATGGGCTAAGCTTAGGCGATTGCCAGACAGTCACGCTGAGTCCTGTTGCAACCAACTCTCCTTTAATACTGAACGGGGCTCAGGTAATAACCAAACCTAGTATCAGTGTGCAGCAGCAAGCAGTTTCTATGGCACAGCAGGAGGTTTCAGCCGTGGAGGCCAAGCCGAGCAGTCTTCCAGCAGTTGTTTTTAGTACTAACACCACACCCGTCTCGTACCCTCCATCCATCATCTCTCTTCCTCTACAAACTAAAACAGACAGCGCCAATGCAATGGATTTCATCAGTGTCCCTGAATCAGAGGGCAGCATCCAGACAGTATCTTCCTCTTCTTCATCTTTATCTCCCTCCTCACCAACTCTGTCCTTCCCAACCAGGCTCCCCTCGCTAGTCTTAACACAAAACACCCAACGCCACGAGTCTCTCACCCTCCCGACCTCTATGTCGTCAGCAGGCATGGTATTCTCCAGTTCTGCTGTGCCTCTCTCCAGTCAGCAAGGGGAGTATGTTTTCTTAGCCTCTGCTAGCTCCCACTTAAACCCTTCTAGCTCTGTGGTTTCCTCCAGCAGCTCCACCCCTCAGGTCTTCTCTCTGCCACAAGTTGTGCCTTCCATCCAGGGTATACCAGTATCCCAGCTGGTCCAGCACTCTTCAGGGGCCCAGGTTTCCCAATGCCCCCAGTTGGTCCCAGTATCCCCCCTCACCTCGCCATCTCCCCAGTTCCAAGACCAGACAGTGAACACAAGCAACAGACTGGTGCAACAGCAGCAGGATGCTTCAACAACTTTGCCTGAAGGGGCCACAACCATAGTTTCTATCTCACAGCTTAACAACAATCAGCTCCCACAGCGAACGGTACACCAGCTGGGGGACCAAAGCACAAACTCCACACCCAGCAAAATCCAAGTCCCACAGGTTATTTCCATCTCTTCCCCGACACAAGTAGTCCCAGTCCCCCAGGCCAAAGGCACCACAGCAGCACAGTTAGTCCCCCTCTCCATGCCTCAGCTGGTCCCAGTCTCGCCCATCCAAACTTCTACCACCATCTCTTTCCCCCAAGTGGTACCTGCCAGTCCTCTTTCCATCCCCTCTGCTGGAGTGCCCTTCCAGATCCTGACTTCAGCTCCTGCAGGGGTCGCACAGGGTCCTCTCAGGATAAACCAGCTGAGGCCCATTCAGAGTGTGGGTCCCCCAACCAGCATGGCCCCTGGTGTGCAGCTCCTCAACTCTGGGATCATTCAGCTGCCCTCTGCTCCTCCAGGTACACTGAATTCATTAGTTATGTGTGAATAAATGTAGCAAGCAGAGCGTTGTCAGCATACAGTCTATGGTTGTCAAGCAAAATTGACCAAAACAAACTGCTTCTCAAATGTGAGGATTTAAAGACTTTATTTGTCATATATAATATTAAACTGAATATATTTGGGATTTGGACTATTGGTCAGACAAAACAACTGACTTAGCAACTAATAGAGTCAACAAGCAGTTGATTAATCAACAATGAAAATAATAGTTACTCTTTAATTGTTTTAATTTATGTTTTATACTGAAGGTGCATGATTCTTTTTCTCAAAACTAATCAAAGTAATTAAAGTAAAAAAAAAAGAAGTATTTTATTACTTTGATTAGCTGATGCAGAGTCACTTGACATAAGTACTTGCTAAATTACCAGTAGTTATAGACATAATACACAATGAGATGAAATATTCCAGGACTGGAACTAACAATTGTTTTTCATTATTGATTAATCTGGTAATTATTTTCTCAATAAGTAAATCATTTATTTGGTCTATAAAATGTCTGAAAAGAAGAAATGCACCTCAAAGGTTGTTGCCCAGGGTGTTGTCATCATGTTACTTGTTTAGTCTTTCCATCAGTCCAATACCTTCATATATATTCAGTTTATTTTCAGATTAGACAAAGAAAAGCAGAAAACCACAATTGTTGCTTAAATATCATAATGAAAAATGGATAGTTGCCTATCACGGCATTTATTTATAAAAATTTAAATAAACCGTATCAAGACAAATTATTAATGCCTGATTGACTGATTTTTTTCTTATAGCAGATGTTTATTGTCTAAAACATGTTATTTTAAGTATTGGTTTGTAAATTAATTTGCTGCCTCAAAGAAGTATGATGGTGCTCATGTTGTTACTCGGTCTTGATTGCTGTCAATTTATCACCACTGTAGGTAACCTTCTCCTCGGTGGAAGCCCCTACCTGAGTGTCCAGCAAGGCAAGCTGATTCTGACCATCCCAGCAGGCATCCAACTAGCCAGGTTGCCGCTGAAACCAGTCCCCGAGGCTTCACCCATCTCTCTAAATGGATTGAGTCCTGTTCTCACCCCCTTCACCCCTCCTGTCGTCTCAACCACGTCAGGCCCAACCCCCAGTGGCCTCACATCATCTCCCCTAAACTTCATCAACTCGTCTCCACCATACTGTGCTCCAGAGACTGGGACACCTGCCGCCCCCTCCCCTCATGCGCTGGACAATCCAGACACACCTACCACGCCAAACACTTTGACTCCAGAGAGTATGCTTACCCTCAGTCCTATGTACAGTGGGGCGACAACCAACATCCAGTTGTCCCAACCAGCCTGGAGCCCTGTGCCCCTCTCCACTTCAGCTAGTCTAACTCTGTTTGATGTCCGCAGCAAGGGGGACCTACCTGTAGACCCGGCTTTGTTAGGCCTACCTGGAGGAGAGTCGCTGCTTCTGGGAAGCCCTTCGCCAGAGCAGGATGTGGAAGCCAACTCGGCACTGAGGAATCCAGAGGAGATGGATGGGGACTCCAAGATTCTTACTCAGCTCCAGTCTGTCCCTGTGGATGATGACCTGGGCTTGTAGTTTGTTTACCTTGCTGGTCGGCAACCCAGTGTCTCTAAAAAACAGAAAAGATTAAACAATCAGTAAGTTGCAGTCTCTGCTGTCTGAAAGATCGTATTCCACATTGTCAATCCTCTAAGAGCCAAATGTTGTTCTTTTTACAGTCCGTTCAGGTTCTGACTTGTACAACAATGATGCTCTCTCAGTAGGGCCTCATACCATCATGTTCTTAGCTGGCACTTTTGAGATAAATCCTCTACAGCTCTATTTCATGTGGATGGGCAGAGTTTTATGGGATGTTCATAAGCGTCTCAAAGTTTTTTTCCTCAAATCCGTATTTGCCTTATCTGTTTTATCAGAAGCAGACAGAAGAACTTACTCTGCTTAGTCTGCTTGGCCCAGTTACAGGTCCTGGTGTTTTAAAAGAAAAGACTATATTATGCAAGGCGTTATGGCTTTGTCTATTCTCTCAGCTCTTCTTTGCAGTGGACTACAGACCAAATTCAGCTGTACTTGGAAAAAATGTCTGGGGATTTTGCTGGCCGTAGGAGTAGCTTGTTGTGGATCCACCGCGCTAACTATCCACCGGACTATCTGGCAAAGGCATACATCTAGAAATAGTTGAGGTTTGCCTGCCTGCCCAGAACTCCGAGATTCAGGATGTATTCTACCAACACTCCAGGAATATAGTTAAGATTGTATTCTTCACTAACGGAACCCAGTTAAGTTTTATGTGAAACCATTCTTGCATTACAGCAGTATTTTATTTCTTTTAAGTTACTGAAGTCTGGGCTGAAACATGCTGCCAAACTGTGTTTATCAGTCTGTTTTTAAAAGACTTTCTGCACTTTTTAAGTGCGAATGATGCCCTCCATTAATAAAACTATAACACAGGAAATAAAAGGGTATATACTCTATGCAATGCATGTTTAGTTATTTATAGGACACTATGTGGCACAATGGCTGAGTTGAAAAGCCAGTACACTTGGGAGATGAGAAAAAGCTTTTAAATACTGAGATTTTAATGAAGCATGACACTAAAATGTTTGCTGTGATCCAAAAATCTCTGTTTGTCGATACTGATAAGTGCCTTATATTAAATCTTACAGGTTTGATGTTTTGAAAAAAGATGTTTGGACTTTCTACACATTTTTAAAGTGCTATACACCCCAACCAAATTTTGGGATTCACTTTATGGACCTTTATGAATACCCAAATTTGATCTGTTTGATCTCCAATGAAATATAATGTGACACATTTGGTTGCATAGTCATGGCTCAATCTCCTATTTGTATATTTTGCACCTTTCATTTACACAATGTTTACGCTGCGCTGCCGTGTTGTTATGACAATGGTTTGACTCATATTCTGTTCTGAAATGTCCTATCCTTTATTACTTGGACATTAATAATCCCCACTTGACAACAGGATACTGATTGCCTGATGAAATCTGTCATAAATTGATGGAAGAGCTCCTTCAGTTAAAACCTAAAAATACTCCTCATCGTACTGTCATGTCATAACACAGGTAGCGGTCAAACCTTTGGTCAATTATGGTACACAAAAATACACTTCCGTGTCGCATCTAGTTACAATAATGGCCTTTGTGTTTCTTATTTTAAAAGTATGTTTGTTGTTTGTCTTTTTTGTACATTTAATCTATTTAAAGCATGTATCAATCAGTTAGAAAATGAATCCTTGTGGAAAAACGCATACAGAAAGTGATATTCATTTTCACTTGGAAGGTCACATTGTTGTGTAAGTTTTACAATCTTAGACTACAGTTATTAAATCAATTTTAGTTTTTGATTTTCAAATCCAGTAGGTCACCCCGTTAATAAATGTTAAGATAATATTTTTTCCCAGTGGCCTTTGGGTTGGTAGATTATTTGTCCAAGGTATCTTGGACAAATCAATTTTAGTCTGAATTTTACTGACATTTTAAACTAGCAGTTAGGGGTAAAGGGAAATGTGTCCAATATGTAAAATATAGTAGCCTGTGTTTGATTATATGAGCCATTTTTTTACCAAAGTATATAGACATTAAAGCCTCTGTGGGCTTATGCACATTTGTACCCCTGTTTGTTTGTAGCCCGGGATACGTTTTTACTCCTACCTGACACATATGACCCCAGATTTAACCAAAGATAATGTATTTTGATCAACTTTTTGATAGTTGTGAAAGGGATTGTTTGTGTCTGTCATTCAATGTTCTTGTTTTCTCTAATTCAAATGCATCTATTTTTTATATTACATAATGTTGTAATAAACTACATTTACAAAAAAGGTTTGTCTTTTATTATTATTATGAGTGTTGGAAACTGTAAATTATTGTTAGAAGTAAAACTATTTGTCTGAGGATTTTGCTTCTAATTTGGCAAGAAAATTTTATTCAAATGCATTTTCTTTCTGCACGGCAAAGCCATTATTCTCTCTCTCTCTCTCTCTCTCAATGCCAGTACAATAGCAAATCCAAAATGTGTGTGAGGGTGTGCATGCGTGTTTGTACAAGAGAAGAAGGGATGTATGGTTTGTTGTTATAACCCTGATGGTCTCAGGTTACCTATGATTCCATTCTGCCAGGGCATGATGAGTAATGATAAACACACACACATTCACTTGTTCATCCACAGGACGGCCACAATACTCCACAGTAAAAGAGGTTGTTAGAAGAGGTTGTTATCTTCACACAGACCTTGGTCAAACTCACATCTCAGGATTTTTTGGGGCCGTTTCCACAACGATGATCTTCACAGCGGAGCAGGTGACTTGTGTGTGTGAGGTCCTTCTGAAGAGCGGTTGCATGGATCGTCTTGCTGGCTTCCTCCGCACTCTACCTCCTCTTTCCCTTTCCTCCTCCTCTGTTTGCCTTGGGGAGCTGGAAAGCGTGCTCAAAGCTAAAGCCGCAGTGGCCTTTCACCAGGGCCACTTCACTGACCTCTACGCCGTGCTGGAGGGTTTCCCCTTCTCCCCACGCAGCCAACCGCTCCTGCAGCAGCTCTGGCTCAGAGCCCACTACATGGAGGCCGAGAGGCAGAGGGGCCGGCCCCTGGGAGCTGTGGGGAAGTATCGCGTAAGGAGGAAGTTTCCTCTACCACACACCATCTGGGATGGAGAGGAGACCAGCTACTATTTTAAGGTAGGTATCTTATCTTACCCTTAATGTGCTCCCCAACTGTTATTTAGCGTCCTGGTACGTGCTACATTGAAAGAGACAGTTATGAATTTTGATTAGCTGTGATCAGTGTGCGTAAGACGGTCTATCTATACACCAATAGACAGGCGGATTGGAAAGGTCAGTAGTATAAAGTAACTAAATACATTTACTTAAATAAGCTACTCTGTACTAGTTGTAAGTAGTTTTGTGATACCTGTATTATACTTGAGTATCTTATGCTACTTTATTTTATATTTATATAAAATACTATATTTTATTTCTATTCTACCACATTTCAGAGGTAAATATTAATATTGTTTTTAACGCCACTATATTTGACATGTATAATCAGGCTGTAATTAGTTACTTTTCTGATTCAGATTTTACATTTAAAAATATATAATCCTCCTCTAAAATATGACTATTTGTTATAGATTGCCATACTCAAAAGCAGGCCTATATATAAAGTAGTTAAACTGTGCTCTACATTAACCAGCTACAACTTTTAAATGTTGCTATTTGTATAAACAATAAAACTTAAAGGAGACATTTTCTATTAGTACTTTTACTATTATAATTAGTAGGCATGACTTTAACTTGTAATGGAGTATTTTCACACTTAGTGTGGTGGTAAGCTGCTAGTTTCACTTTAGTTAAGCATCTGATCTGACCACTTTTCCACCACTAGGAAAGTTACAATGGTGGCAACTGTCAAATATGAAACATTTTAGCTGGAAGGGCTTTGGCCACCATTTAAGTTTTAAACAATATCAATTCATCATGAAGAAATGTTGAATAGTGAAACCTATTTTACATGGTTAGGTACTTTAAACCTATCTGTATGTCTGTGTATGTCTTTGTGTATAAAAAAAAAAGGTTAATTTTGACTTTATTTATTTAATTTACCAACAGGAAAAATCACGGACAATACTCCGGGAGTGGTACTGCCATAAACCCTATCCCTCTACCTGGGAGAAACGGGAGCTAGCAGCAGCCACGGGCCTGACAACCACTCAGGTCAGCAACTGGTTCAAGAACCGCAGGCAGAGGGACAGGACCACGGATGTTAACGGGTCGGTGACGGGTCAGCAGGTTGCTCTCAGGGTTATTGTCTTGTTGAAGCACTTTGCTGATATTGATATTTTGCTGTTATTATGCCCACTAGAGATTTGAATTCTAGTATGTCATATCAAAGGGGTTTATAGGCCCAAAAGTTTGCAAAGAAAACAGGACGGTAATTGTCACAGAATTGCCAATATGGCATCGGCATCACAATCACGATCGGGGTGTGCCCGTGCTCGTCTGCTGGGAGGGGCTTAGGATAGAGAGGGGAGAGCTGCAGGAGGAGGGCTGTATTTTTAAATTCTGGAGTTGTTTTTTTTGCCTTTTCCAGAAAACTGCCTACACCAGCTTTAACAAGCTAGTAAAGCTTAAAGATGAGCAATAAGATATTGGGTGTCCAACAGTGCACATTGTCAGGAAAGCTAATGCTATTCTCTCCAACAGTTCCCACCCCTTATTCCCTGAATTTAAATCCTTGCTGTCTGGCTCCTGTCTAAGATGTCCATCTGTAAGGAACAGGTACAAGTACTCCTTTATACCTGCAGCCATTTCCTTCCTGAAAGGGAAGGAAATGGCTGCAGGTATAAAGGAGTACTTGTACCTGTTCCTTACAGATGGACATCATCCTCTCTTTCTTTCTTTCTTTCTTTCTTTCTTTCTTTATTAGGTTATTTAGTAGGTTACTTTGACGCTGCTATCCATGCACCTTGTACTGGTATTTATTTGTCCTCATACTGTTACGGTTGTGTTCCAGTTGGAGTGTGTGTAGAACTTGTATGTATTTATGTGTCTTGAATTGTAAGAATTATAAAATTTCAAGCACAGACCTTGTGGTCCATTGATGATTTTGCCATTGTTGTAAGTGTTCTCCTGTTTGTCCTGTCCTGAGACCAGGTGAAAGTAGACATATTGGTTTGTCTCTCAATGCAACATGAACATCTGCAAAGTATAGAGCCACACTTAAAACAGTCTGAAATCATGTAAAAATCGAATGGACGTTGTACATTTTTAACTTTCTGTTGCACACATTGTCTAAGTTCATTCATTTTACAGAACAACAGCACCCTCTTGTGGTTTACATCAGACATGATGCAAGATTGAACAGTGGTGTTAGGATCAGATGCAATTTTCTGATTCTCCTTGTCTCTTCATTCAGTTTCCAGATGTCTAGCTCTGGAGGAACTTCAGAACAAGTCTACCCTTCCTCTGACAATGACTTATTGCCTCCAGGAAGCCCACATCTCCTATACCACTCTCCACCTCCACCCCTCTCTCACCCGCCACCTCCTCTACGTCACATGTGTGTAGGCCTCATTTGAGTCTGCCCTTCAAATGTTTAATTTGTGACTTTTATTTTTGAATAAGTAACACTTACAAAAACTGTTTTGCTCCTTCTTGAATGTAAAGTCTATTTTCTGATGTCAGTAAAACCAATACTTTGCAAGCTTAGTAAAGTTTGTTACCAAAACATGACTGGGCAGAGGAGGATAAGACTGGACTATAATGGTAAAATGTCTCTGCATGTACTAATATTTTGTAATAGTTTATGTTTTTGACTTTCCAAAAGTGCATCAAATTCTAAGAGAAACGGAATAAAACCATTTTTACTTTATTGCCGACTTTTCACTACACCTTTCACATGGTGTAAAATAACATTTGTTGGATTTCACTCTAATAACATCATTAAACTGACACAAAATGTGCAGTATAGCCATATTGGTCATACAGGTTGTAAGGCTAAGAGGATCCTCAATCAAGTAAAGGCAAATAATTATTCACAGATAGGACCCAGTGTTCACAGAAGCTCCGAGATCTCAACTCATTACAAAGTCTGTCTTTAAGAAGACATTAGTGCATCTAAATCATATTAACGGGGGAAAACAATGTTACGGCTATGGTTTCTTTTTTCACAGGAATGAAGAATAATTTAGAGTGCCTTTAAATTCACGAACTTTCCCAACCGTTCCTCTGGTACCATGATCTAAGAACTATTAACATTTTAATTAAGACTCTTTGTAGCCACATCCCATGCCCAGACATTAGGACAGGCGTCTCCAGCTCATCCCTCACATGAAACCAAGTAGTCTGGTCAGTCCAGCAGGGCCAAGTCTTTGGTAAAGTATTAGCTGGTATTCCAGTACACTGATAACAGAACAGTTTAGTTCATTTCAGGTTCTTCTCTTGTGCATTTGGGTTCAATTAACACTGGTCATTTTGCAATTATTTGTCATCAGTGTGACAAACACAAACAGCACTAGTACTCCAGTACTGGGTAAAAAGTCAGCACCTTCACCATAAATACTTGTCAGTGTTTGTGTTCAGAAGCCCAGATATTCTGCCAGAAACACAGCCATGATCTTGGTCAGGTTCACCACAGTTGGGCGGTGCATGTTCTCCTCTGTGTCGTCCAGTGTGTGCCAGAACTGTGGGAAGGGAGTGGCGATGACGTGTAGCACAGGGACACCTGTAAGTGTGGAGGGGGTGGAAGACAGTGATGATGACTGACAGCATATCTTATACTTAAGACAAATCTCCAGCAGTGTATGCCATCACTCACCTTTGTGAAGAAAGGGGATGTGGTCGTCCTGCACAGGTCCGAGGTACACATCCTTCCTAAAATACGTCTGCTCTGAGGGGTGAGACGTCAAAAGACCCTGCCGATGGAGTCTCTTCTCTGAGAGCGAGGGTGAAGGTAGAGTTAGGGCCCACAACGGAGAGGGGATTTTAAATATTCATGAAAACGTTACAGCCAGTCCTCACCTGCAGCGATCAGGCGGTCAAACCACCGTGCCGTGTTATCAAAGTGATTTGCAATTAGTGGATCAGGACCACCGAGCAGGTCTAGCAGCACAAAGAGGTCCTAGAGAGAAAATGCAAAGTCAAAATGGCTACTGAATATTGAGTTTCCTTTTAATCCCAGTACAGTATATGTTAACAAAAAAAAAAAAAACATATACAGGAGTGTTAAGATACATGACAGGAGGGGTTAAGTTAGAGATCGTAACTAGATTTGGGCTGTTCAATTTAAATTCAGACCCATCCTAAATTCCTATATTTAGTAGGAGGGTCAGTCCATACAGACATGACAGACCTGCTGCTTTTGTTAAATTTAAAATGGGCTGTGTCTAGGCAGTCTGCTAAATTCAGCCTTCTCATACATAATTTAGAGTGTGTCTGGATCGGGATGCACATTTCTGTTTTCTCACCACAGCCTGAAGCACGGTGGTGTGTGTGGAGCCTGCAGGGTGAGGCGTGTTGGCCATGCGCTCAGCCATGTGACGGGAGCCGTACAGTGAGTCTGTGGCGGTCCACTCTTCAAATGACTCCTCCCCATCAAAAAACACCAGCTGGAGAGACACTGGAAGTTTCTAGTAGAGAAGAAGGGAAGAGGGTAAAAAAAAAAAAAAAGCTTCACAAAAAGCAGCAACTGATGCCAGTTTCTCTTTCTGCAGTGATGTCGCAGTGTGTATTGCTACAGTAACTACATAAATCTTAGCCTCTGGAGGGGTACTGCTATTTACAGATGACTGCTACAAAGAAAACAAGGTGCTGGAGTCAGCATTTTTCATCCCATACTGCAGGCACAGAGCCAGTGGGATGAAATGAGAGTATAAGAAGAAGGAAAAAAGAGAGAAGATACTCTTGTCAGCATCTCCTTTTCTCTTTGTCATTGGACAGATCACAGGAAATTAATCCGTCGACATCTGCTCCAACTGCTGTCTACTGTATATCTTGCAGCAACCACTGCAAATTGCCAGGACGTCAACACGCATGTAACAAAACCCAACTGAGCATTTACCTGCTGTTTGAATGATAGAAGCTGGGCATCCAGAGAGGTGACAAGCTCCAGGATCATAGCACAGGGCACTGCCGAGTCACTGGCCCCCAGAAACACCTTCTCTGGGGCCCGGGGGTCTGGAGGCAGAGCCTTGGAGTCGTAGTGGCAGGCCAGGAGCAGCCTGCGAGGTGCCGAAGGATCCAAAGTGGCAACGATGTTGGTGAACGTGATCTGGCCGCGAGGGGTCGAAGACTGGAATGAGTCCAAGTCTACGGCCCAGCCAGCAGACAGCGAGGACAGAGTGGAGGTGATGTGCTGAAGCAGAGCAGAGAGGGCGGATTAAAGACGAGTGAAGAAAATGTGTGAAGAGGAGAAAACTATAAAACTATAAATATGCACACACCTGCTGTACAGCCAGGCTGCCTTGTGTCCCTGGGAGCCTCTCTATTAGGATGGGCCTCAGGTGGGTCTCCCACAGGCGGGTACCATCCACCTGAGAGGCCAGACGGCGGATCTGAGCCGGAGAGCACTTACTGGGTTTGTGGGACAACTGGGAGATGTGATTATTGATTAAAAAAAGCAAACGTAGGATGAGGAAAAGCAGGAAAAACAATGTATTCTGTGATCAAAAGGTTAGGCAGCAAACTGTAACAACAGGTCGTTTTTGTACAGAAGAGGTTTGATTGATTGATTTTATTTGACCACTTCAATATAAAAATATGAAACAGTACATGTGTCATACATTAAAAATACATAAATAGTCAGGGATGACAGAATAAAGCCCAAAGACTTATTTCCATTGTGGTCCCTATAATACCTATATATAGGTTTTATGGTCCAGGTCGGACAAGTGTTTAGCAGCACCTAAAAGTTGTTATTTTAATTGTCATTTCTGTCCACTATATTCTGTATATGCGGCATCTCTTGCATGCCTGCCCATACTGAAGGAGTAGGGCTTGCTATTGACAATACCAGTGCCCTAACGTTATACCAATAGAGTACTTATTTTAATATTTTTTTGTTCTACTTGATTCAATACCCATCATGTGAACGGAAGCATTCAGTTGCGTAAAATGCCACCACCACTCCACCACTAGCTGCTGCAGTAGTGGGCCAATCACACGTCGCATTCAATTGAAGAATGCTTGGTTATTGGCTGCAAGCAAAACCACATCTGGGTACAAAAAGGATCAAAAGCAGGTATGGTTTATCTGGAGAAGTTTGGTAACCGACTACTGGGTTATTTTGGTCGATACTGATACCCAGCCCTGTGGAGGAGGGGCCTCCCTCTGTTGCCCTACCTATTTTCCCATTAAAAAGGTTATTTGTGTGTGTGTGTGTGCTTTCCTTATTTAAGTTGAGAGCCTGAATCCATTTGAGGCACATTTGGGATGTTGGACTATATAATAAAAATGGATTAATCTGCTGATTCTTTTCTTGATTTTTCAATTGAATCGTTTTGTCCATAGAATTACAGAAAATAGTGAATAACGTTCCAGATGATGGTATCAGACTACTTGTCTGACTAATACTTCGCCCCAGTCAGCATTGTGTTTTGCTTTTGGTTACTTCACTTGGGTGTTTGACCCAGACTGGTGTTTGACACTAGAAGGCTGTTCTCACATTAATCTGCAAAGAGGGAAAGTTTGTTTGTGCTCACCTTAAATCTGAGTTTAACACATGCATTGTGACATCTCTACTTGTTTTGAAGCTAATCTGCAACTAACACAAGTGTGACGTGGAATGGACTTTTCAGTTAAGTAGGAGACATCTTGTGTCCAGCAGTAACACTTTTGAAATTAACAATATTTGCATATTCATTGATTTGGGATTTTTCACTAGGGGGGAATTAAAAAAATAGTTATTTTTAAGAATTTTTAATAAGGAAATGTTTAGTTTGTTGTGGAGAAAACATATCAGACACAGTATACTAAAACATGTCTAGAAGGGATCTTTAAAGACTAAAGTTTATTATCACGAGACAAAGAAAAGCAGCGATTGTCACAGCTGGAGCCAGAGGATATTTGGAATTGGTGTTTTTAAATAATAACCTAGAAAATTAAAGGAAGGATTTTTTTTTTATCAATTAATCAACTATTAGTTTCAGCACTATATGAGCCATATTAACATTGTCACTGATCTTCTCTGGTCCTTTAATGTGGATCCATTATGAACAAAGGGGAATCCAAAGCTCATAGTTCAGCTTTGTCATATCTGGTTACTATGTGAGGTTATAACACAGAAATCCAGACAATGCAACACAATCTGGTTGTGGCTATTAAGTGACAGTGAACACTTAGAGGTCCCACAGCAGACAGGTAAAGTTTGAGAGTCTGTGTTTATGTATCTGCCATTACTCTTACCCTGTCTTTGGCCAAATCTGCGGTTGGCATGCGGTTCACATGTCCATCGGTGGTGTCGTTTGACAGGTAGACTCCCAGCACCACCGCCAGCACCAGAACCCCGAAGAGGCAGAGCAGCAGTACCCGGGCCCGGGGCATCCGCACCCGGTCACAGCCGGGGAGAGAGCCGTTGTTCTGCTGCAGAGGCTTGTACCGCCGACTGGACCTGGACATGACTGGGAGAAACAGCAGGCAGGCAGTCCTTACAGCTACGTGTCCAAACCGGCTTGTGGAGCATGTAGGAGGGATATTCACACAGGAAGTCGAGGCTGGCTCTGAGCTGAATCAGCCTCGATGGGAAACAGACTGTCAGTCAACACGGTTACATTTGCATCCGTGTGTAACGTTAGTCCTGTTTCAACATACTGATCCATATCTTTCGCATTTGATAGTCTGTCTTATGCGGTTCCAATCTTCAGTGTGACTCCTGCAGCCCAGTTCTTTGAAGGCGTTATTGGCTTTAGGGTTGCTTTGATCAAATTAATGCATGATACATTATAATAATTTACACTGAAACAGGTGAATTCTTTTTTTTTTTAGCTTCTTGTGTTTAGCGAGCAGCAACTATTACTGTGTTTAACTAATTTCCATCCACTAATAGCTACTAATGAGAAAAACTGCAACAAAGAGATCATGTAGCAAACTTGTTATAACTATTCCGGTGCAGTAACGTTAGTCAATTTAAAAATGTACAAATAGAACGCCTTCCCATTACGGGCATTGATGTGTTATGTCAATCCGTCTCTGATGGCTACGGGACATCTTCGTGGGACCAAAATATGGCGTAACTTCTTTTAGGTTTTTTATTGTGGTCGGCAAATGGCTTTGTGGTGCGCTACCGCCACCTTCTGATCGGGATAAGGAACCACAGTCAATTCAACAAAATTTAAAATGCAAGCAGTGGTGCAAAGGGACTAAGTACATTTACTCAAGTACATTTAATTAAGTTATTTGTACTTTACTTGAGTAGTTTCATTTTATGCTACTTTATACTTATGCTCTACTCCCTTTTGGAGGCAAATACTGTACTTATTACTTAACTTATTTTAAAGCTTTAGTTACTTTGCATAATCAGATTATTAATACAAAATATAATCAACAAATAATTCTGATGTATTGTTAGCGCAATAGAAATTAGTGTACAATTGTTTATAATAATTTTCTTTGATTAAATATTAGAAAAAATAAATAAATCAGTCCAGTACATGAATCAGAGTATATCAAAAGTGGTCCCACATAAATAGCTGCAAGCAAAGAAAACATCAACCGTTTCCCTTGTGTAAACTAAAAGATGCGTTATCATTTTTATTTTACATTCAGTGTCAAACTAATCTGTCATAAACATATTGATCACCCTATTATATAATATATGTGGTAAACTATCAGAGCAAATTATACGTTTATTAATTTCTAATATTCTTACCACAGAAACCTCTATTCAATGTATGGGTAGGATTATGTACATGAAAGATCTGTAGTACTAAATTATGTTTTAAATATACTCGTTTTCCTTACATATCCTTACATATTCACCCAAATATCTTGTTTTTGTTCCCTGGCTTGCTTTAGTTATAATATTTGGAATATTTGATTTGGTACATTCCCTGGGAGTGAGTGTATTTGTAATTAATTCCAGAAATGGTGGATGTAGTCCAGAAAAACTGTGTAAGAATGTAGAGTGAAGACATTCTTGTGCATTGTGTGAATGCTAATTAGTAATCTTACATCAGGTAGAACAAAACAAAACATGTTATATGACCTATGTCCCGCCAGATTTCTGATGAGCGGAAAAGGAAGTTGACATTCTAAACTGTTGTGATTGGTCCTCAAACATAAAGTCCCGCGTTCTCTTGCTGTGGATTGGTCAAAGCGCCCGTCCATCTCTGCTCACGGCAGTTACGCCTTCCGTACAAATACGCCGTTAGCGGGAAGTTAGAGTCATTCGCGCTTTCTCTACTGAGTCTGGACGGAGTTTGTGTTCTGCCGCACCGAGGAAAAGATTACGTTGTAGCTGGACAGCTGCTGTTTTCTCGGGAGACGATTAACATCACACTTTGCCAGCATGCATGTGATAAAGCGAGGTGAGCTGTTTTCTGCTGTGACTGACCAGGCCTCGGTTAGCTTTAGTGCTATTTGTCAATATTGTGGGTTTAACCGATTTACCAGTCACTATAAAATGACAGCGACTGATCTGCTGCCTCCATCTGACTGTAACACGCAACCGAAACTTGCATGCCTTTCTTGAATCGGTGAAACAGCGTGAAGCGGTTAGCTAACGTTACCTGGTAGCTAGCTCTCAGTTAACTTTGGTTTACTTAGCTAGCTAGGTAAGCAAGCTAACGTTAGTTAACCAGTGTAACATAGCAGGGTAACGTTACAGCCAGGCTGTCAGCGAATTATTTAGTCAACTCACCTATTAACGTCAGGTTAACAAGCATGTCGTTTTGGAAAATGTAGATTGATGACTAGCTGGCCGTACTAATAAACGTTGACTATTAAAATGTAATTTCTGAGTCCATCTGCTGCAGGTGTTTATTGAGTCTTTGTCATATTTGGCGCCAAAATGTAAAGTTACACTACAGGCCTAACCGTTACCTGAATGTCAACGTGGACCTCAGTGAGTTTCTAGTTTGAAAAAAATGTTAGTTCATTTGCTCAGGCACTTTTGTCGGCCAGAGTGAGCGAGCTCTTTGTCTTTAGTTCTGTTAAGACTCTTAGACCTCGGTGTCAAGCAGCTGCGTTCACTGCTTTTGTTTCCAGTATTAATCCAATCTGCATACATTTATGGTCAAAGGGTATTTCGCAAACATTACAACACTGATGAAAGCCAAATAGTTTCCCTACAAAAGTGAACTCTTTGAGCTCTTCACTATGTTGCAACTAGTTAGTTTTTTAAAATTTATTTTTTAGTTTAACGTTATTTATAATTGGGACTAACTGAAACGACAACTAACAATTGATGACCACACCAAAGTAGTAGTAGTAGTAGTGGTGGAATATAACACAGTACATTTACCCAAGCACTGTACTTGATAAAATTTTAGTTGTACTTTTCTGAGTATTTCCGTTTTATGCTACTTTGATTCTAACGTTACTCTTGTATTGTACTTTTTACCCCACTACATTTATTCGATAGCTTTAGTTCCTTTGCATATTGAGATTAATACAAAATATACTGTGTATTTTATTTCTTATAGGTTAAGCTACTCAGCAGTATTAGTAGTTAACATCCAATCCACCTTTACCAGCTGCAACATATTAAAGTGATGAGCATATTAATGCATCACTAATTGTAATACAATATGATTCAGAAATTGTCAATTCTGCATAGTGAGTACTTTTACTTGTAGAACTTTCAGTATATTAATACTTCTGTACTGTTAAGATTTTGAATGCAGTACTTGTGACAGCATCATGACTTAATGAGTCTTCACTGTTCATTGGATGTATAATTTAGCTGACTGCCAACTTTAAAACTGTGGTGACTGGGTTAACTGAAGGGCTTTTTTTGTGTATTTTTCAGATGGACGCCAAGAGCGCGTCATGTTTGATAAAATCACCTCTCGCATCCAGAAGCTGTGCTACGGACTGAACTCTGACTTTGTGGATCCGGCCCAGATTACGATGAAGGTGATCCAGGGTTTGTACAGCGGGGTCACCACCGTGGAGCTCGACACGCTGGCAGCCGAGATTGCCGCCACTCTCACAACTAAACACCCCGACTATGCCATCCTTGCTGCACGAATCGCCGTCTCAAACCTGCACAAGGAGACAAAGAAGGTGTTCAGCGACGTGATGGAGGACCTGTACAACTACGTTAATCCCTTAAATAAACGCCACTCTCCCATGGTCTCAAAGGAAACGCTCAACATCGTTCTGGAGAACAAAGACCGCCTCAACTCGGCCATCATTTTCGACCGAGATTTCTCCTACAATTTCTTCGGCTTCAAGACTCTGGAGCGGTCCTACCTGTTGAAGATCAACGGCAAAGTGGCCGAGCGACCGCAGCACATGCTCATGAGAGTGTCCGTTGGGATCCACGAGACGGACATCGACGCAGCCATCGAGACCTACAACCTGCTGTCAGAGAAGTGGTTCACCCACGCCTCCCCAACGCTCTTCAACGCGGGAACCAACAGGCCGCAGCTGTCCAGCTGCTTCCTGCTCGCCATGAAAGACGACAGCATCGAAGGCATTTACGACACTCTGAAGCAATGCGCCCTCATCTCCAAATCGGCTGGCGGGATCGGCGTGGCGGTCAGCTGCATCAGATCAACAGGGAGCTACATTGCCGGCACCAACGGCAACTCCAACGGGCTAGTCCCCATGCTGCGAGTTTACAACAACACGGCGCGTTATGTCGACCAGGGCGGCAACAAGAGACCGGGGGCCTTCGCCATGTACCTGGAGCCCTGGCACTTTGACGTGTTTGACTTCCTGGAGCTGAAGAAGAACACCGGAAAGGAGGAGCAGAGAGCCAGAGACCTTTTCTACGCCATGTGGATCCCTGACCTGTTCATGAAGAGAGTGGAGAGCAACCAAGACTGGTCGCTGATGTGTCCCAACGAGTGCCCTGGGCTGGATGAGTGCTGGGGGGAGGAGTTTGAAAAGCTCTACACCTCCTATGAGAAGGAGGGGCGGGTCAAGCGTGTGGTGAAGGCGCAGCAGGTGTGGCACGCCATCATCGAGTCCCAGACAGAAACGGGTACTCCGTACATGCTGTACAAAGACGCTTGCAACAGGAAGAGCAACCAACAGAATCTGGGCACCATCAAGTCCAGCAACCTCTGCACAGAAATCGTAGAATACACCAGTCACGATGAGGTAGCCGTCTGCAACCTGGCCTCCGTCGCCCTCAATATGTACGTCACTCCTGAGCAGACTTTTGACTTTAAAAAACTCGCATCTGTGACCAAAGTAATCGTCAAAAACTTGAACAAGATCATAGAGATTAACTACTATCCGGTGCCCGAAGCGGAGAAGTCCAACAAGCGCCACAGGCCAATAGGAATCGGTGTCCAAGGTTTGGCGGATGCCTTCATCCTCATGCGTTACCCGTTTGAAAGCCCTGAAGCTCAGCTGCTGAACATTCAGATCTTTGAGACCATCTACTACGCCTCCTTGGAGGCCAGCTGCGAGCTGGCCGCTGAGCTCGGCCCCTATGAGACGTACGATGGCTGCCCTGTCAGCAAGGGGATCCTGCAGTACGACATGTGGGACAAGACGCCCACCGACCTGTGGGACTGGAAGCTGCTGAAGGAGAAGATCGCCAAGCACGGTGTGAGGAACAGCCTGCTGCTGGCGCCCATGCCCACAGCCTCCACTGCCCAGATCCTGGGCAACAACGAGTCCATAGAAGCCTACACTAGCAACATCTACACCCGCAGGGTCCTCTCCGGAGAGTTTCAGATCGTCAATCCTCATCTGCTCAAAGACCTGACAGAGAGAGGACTGTGGAGTGAGGAGATGAAGAACCAGCTGATCGGTCACAACGGGTCCATTCAGGTAATCCATCATCCATACCATATCCAGGTCGCATATCATAGGAAACATTTTATATTTATTCATGATTTTTGTCGTGATTAGAGCTGCAACAATAAGTTGATCTGCAACTGTCTCTTAGAATCTATTTGATTCAGACATTTTTCAAGCAAAAATGCCAAACATGCAGGTTCCAGCTTCTCAAAGGTGAGGATTTGCTGCGTGTCTTTGTCATAAATGACAGTAAGTAATAGATCTTGAGTTTTGGACTGTTGGTTGAACACAACCATACAATTTAATTGAGTAAATGATTTAGTTTCTGCCCTAGTTGTGATTAACTAAATACTTCCATTTGGTTCATTTTCTAATAATTGTACTGGGAGGTGCCATAAATTCCCAGGGCCCAAGATGACATTGAAATAGCTTGTTTTGTCCAAAGCCTAAAATATAAAATTTTTTTTTTACTATAATAGACCAGCAAATCATCCCATTAAGGACCTGGAACCAGCTAATGTTTGGCATTTTTGCTTGAAAAAAGGGCTGAAATAATCACTAACAAAGCTGCTGCTTATTTTATTTTTTAATCCAGCTCTAGTATTGTGACTGTTCTGACTTTACCAGTGAATACATGTTTTGTTTCAACAGGACATTGACGAGATTCCAGATGATCTGAAGCAGCTGTATAAAACCGTTTGGGAGATCTCCCAGAAGACTGTACTGAAGATGGCCGCCGACCGCGGTGCCTTCATCGACCAGAGCCAGTCCCTGAACATCCACATCGCAGAGCCCAACTACGGCAAACTGACCAGCATGCACTTCTACGGCTGGAAACAAGTAAGTGGGAGAAGAATGAAGAGAGCACTTAGTACGATGAATGCAACGTGTTAAACTCCTTCTTCCTCTCGCCACAGGGTCTAAAGACGGGGATGTACTACCTCAGGACCAAGCCTGCTGCTAACCCCATCCAGTTCACCCTGAACAAGGAGAAGCTGAAGGAGGCGCAGGAGCCGGTCAAGGCCACAGAGGAGGAGATCAAAGAGCGCAACATGGCTGCCATGGTGTGTTCTCTGGAGAACCGAGACGACTGCCTCATGTGTGGCTCTTAAGACGCGTCGTCCCTCGGTTACCTGCTGAGGCTTCAGGTCGTCGTGTAAATGACCCTGCTGGGACTTGACCTGATGTTCTACATAACTTAACAATTTAAAGATGAGCATTGAGCAAATGAGCATTTTCATTAACTGCACTGTTGTCAGAATGTATAAAATAAATTCTCAAATGTTCTGTCAACTCACAAATGTCAAATAAGTACTTAATACAAAATGTTTGTTAGAAATAAAATTAACTTTAATAGAAAAAGTATATATGCAAGGTGTATTGTTTGTTTGAGCCGGGGAAAGAAACAGGTTATCAGATACGGAAGCCAGTGCTGTAGGGTTAAAACAGATTGTATTCTCAATGAATCGTTTACAGAAAGATGAGAATTTATCATTAAACTGAAACCGCACATGTCTAAGGAGATCTAGTCATTGTCAGACAGTCCCAAAACATGTTACTATAATGTAACACCAAGGTGAAGATGTAAATATGTAGCCTTTGTACTTGTAGACTGAGAATGTATCTTAAATATTCTTCCTATAAAATAGTTGCATGTTCAGGGTTCCAGTAACTCCTCTTCCCCCCCTGTGTAGAAGTGATCTGTTTTAACACATTTAACTGGTCAAAAAAAAATTTAAGATGTCCCTTTGGGCTTCAGGAATGATCTTGAGCATTTCCTGATGTTTCTCACACCATCAAATACTAAATATTTCTGTGATTAATGAAAATAAAGTTGCAGCACTAGTTTAGTACTTCAGAGGGATGAATGACAATTGTCTTAACATTTGCAAAAGATTGAAACTGTTCTGATAATCATTTTAATATATTTTTTATAAAATAATGAAAACATAATTTACACTTTTAAATGTACAAGTTATTACAACCCAAAGAAAACGTTTAGTCTGTGCATCCTGTACCACTGCCACATGCAGAAAGCACCGACACACAAACGGGAAAAGAAGCCAGAAAACGACGAGGGATCATACAAATCAGTTTGTACAGAGATCAGAAGTAATACGGCATACACAAATAAAAACGCAGTACCCTCTCATCTTCACTATTGTCTGCAACAGTGGGAATGTGTTTAAAAAATAAATTATCAAAATATTTAACATCTAAAAAACAAACCTAGGTATACAATATTACCAATAACCATAAAGCATTAATTTGTTCAACAGGGGATCATTGTGTATGCTATAAATAGCTTAAAATTATACATAACATTATCAAACTTTATATATAAAAAAAGAAACATTGCCCCTTTAACATAAGCAAACCAATGAGACTTGCAGATACTAAGGTCACAGCTACACCTGCGAAGCTGCATAAAGAAGGAACAACAGGAGTGTGTCACTTGAACTAAAAATGTCCAAACAGGAAATAAAAAGAGCTTGTTTTTGAGGAAAATCAACCTTAAAGTAGACTGAGAAAGTCTGAATCCAAGCAAAAAGCTTGAAATAGGTATAAACGTCACTGGTATCAAAGTTACACAGCCCAAGTTGAAACTTTAACTGGCTGCAGAGGAATAAAGGAAGTGGAAACATGAACGCAGGAAGAAATGGCAGGTTTTCTGCAACACTTGTTGCCCCCTTGTGTAGGAGCGGGCGATATGGATAACCTCTTTTGTCACAGCATAAGTCATTTTATATGAAGATATCAATATAGTCGACTTTATGAAAAATCAATCGAGAAACTGTTCATATTTGTCCGTTTTAGGTGAATCAAGCAAACAAAAAGTACCTTTAAACCAAGTCTTAAATCATAATCATGATTGCCATGAAACAGTCCTGCTAATTGATTTGCAAATATGTCTAAAATGGGCTAATACACCCAGAGATATTAAAGGGATAACTACAGTGGTATAAACAGTATGGCAGAACACAAATGGACATTGTCTCAGGCTACAATGCGTCACATCGCCCACTCCTAACTGATGGTTCAGTGTCGTTAACAGCATCTTGAGGAACCTGAGTGAGTTAGGATTTCCAAATCCAACAGTTCCAGTCAGAGCGTGGAAGAAACCTCCTGATGAGAGACAAGTCGCTGTCCTACAGGGCGAAGCAGGAGATGACCATTTACTACAATTTAATCAGCAATATCTAAACTGACACAGGAAGATGTGGAGTCATCCTCTGCAGGGATGTATTGTCCATTCAGTACCAGCGTCCAAAAACACACACATTATTTTTGTATGAAAAATAGATATAGTAGACAATAGTGTTAAGCAAGCTAGCAGTATAAATAATGTCTTTTGTGTTCATTAGGGATATCACAGAACACAGGGACAAATCCTCTCATACACACAGACCGACTGGTTCTGATATGAAGGAGCTTCAGTGTTGTCGAGTGAGTTTCATGTACAGTAAATGTTTTCTTTAAGCAGAAGTTACTGGTGGCAGCTTAGCTGGGATTAGTATGCAAAGACGACGTTATCATAGGAATGGTATTCCTCACAATGTCAAACTATTACTCACTTTATAGTGGCGAGAGTTGGATGACAAGATTGACACGTTTGTCCGTTAAATATGAAGCTACAGCCAACAGATGGTTAGCTTAGCATAAAGACTAGTAGCAGGGGGAAATAGCTAGCCTGGCTCAGTCTAATGGCAAGTCCACATACCAGCACCTCTTCAGCTCACTAATTAACATGTTTTTATATCTAAATACTATGAGGGCACTATGTTTGTATTTAAAAAACGAGAAGAAAAAAAAAATGTTTTCAGAGGCAAGATAATCAGGTCACAGAATCTGATGGCATATAGAATTTGGTGTAACACCAGGACCAGTTGCCAGGCAACCAAAGACTTGGTTTTTGTTTGGGATTAGACTAATCAGATATAACTGGTAGATTAGTGAGCTTTAGAGGTGCTGCTAGGCAGATCCTGTTACCTTTGGTCTTCATCTGTATCCAGTTGTCATGCTAAGCTTCTAACCGTTTGCTGGCTGTAGCCTATACTTAATGGAAAGTCTCCGCCACAAAGCGAATACAAAATGTGCACAACTACGGCTTTAAATATTAGAAAAAAGTTGATTTTTTTTTTTTAAGACATACTGTGATAACGACTCAAGGTTAAAATAATTGTCCAGTACGTTTAGATCTGAGATGATACGGCACTGCTGAAAACAGTGAAAATTAACTTCAAAACAATGCACAACATTAGAGATATTTCACTAGTAATATCACTGAGCTTCATGACATCGACCATTTACACTCGCTCAACACGCTGATGGCTTGTTTCACATCTAAAGGGCCACAGGTTCATCCACGTAAACGGAGGAAAGAAGAATATTGTGGCCCACTAGTTTGTTCATCACTCAAAACGTCCAATAGCAGACCATTCCATTCAACCTCTCTCACACACTCACACCAAAGGGTAATAAAAGGCATCTTGCCTTGAGCACAGATGCATGTGTGTGCCATAATGCTTCTGAGTATTCGCAGTACCATCTCACTCACACACACACACACACACACACACACACACACACACACACCTCTTTAGTACGTCAATATCAGTACAATATAGGTAATATTGATACATGACAATTGTACCACACAGGCATCTATCTACAGTACCATGTCTGTAGAGCTTCCATTACTTCTAATGCATTCTGGGAGATGCAGTCTGTAATGAGTTTTTTTTTTCCTTATTTTTGGCTGATATCGCTGCAGGAACAGTATTAGGCCTCTCCAGGTGATGTAATGTTCTCTAAAACGGTTTCCTCTTCTACTCTCTCGTCTGGCATAGCATATGTATTTATATATATTTAAGACAAGTATAAGACTTCAGTTTATAAAAATAAACCGGCTCAAAGAATAGAGAGGGAAGGTCTCTGCTCTGTCCGTGCGCAGGCTTGTTGAGACTTTCTGGGGAGTGTTGCATCTTTAAAATTATTTGTCTGTTTTCTTGCTCTCTCTACAGTTTAAGGCAGTCCAGTGGAAGCTAAGTGAGGTAACATCATTGTGACCTCTGCCGCCGCTGTGTGTGTGTGTGCAAGGAATCATGGGTATTCTCACAGTCACCCTCCCTCTGTGGACTGAATCTCTTCAGCTTCTCCTGCAGGTGTCACTCCCTCTTTGAGTCAGTTTCGTGTGTTAAGGACTGAGCCTCGTGGCCACTCTCTGTCTTGTCACTGTTGGTAAAAAGCCTGTTGAACTTGCGCAGCTGTTCGCTGGCTGTGTGGCTCTCCTCCTGCAGGCGCTGGTTATTCTCTCTCAGGTTGGCCATCTCTGCCAGCAGAACGACTTTATCCAGCTTCTCCTGGTGGCAGAGAGACAGAGAAACGGGGACTTTTCAGTTGAGTGTGACTGGACATAAGATGGAACTTTAATTGACACTCTTATTAAAAGGAACAGTTTGACATTTTGGGAAATACTCGTTCGCTTTCTTGCGAGTCAGATGAGAAGTTCGATGCTACGGTCATTCTTTGTACGCTAAATATGAAGCTACAGCCAGGAAACAGTTAGCTTAGCATAAAGACTGGAAACGGAAGGAAACAGCTAGCCTGGCACTGTCCTACAGTAACAAAAATCTGCCTACGAGCACCACATCACCCCTCAAAAACAACAATGTGTCATTTTTAGACTTTCGTACTGATTTTCGTACAAACTAAATGCACAAGATATTAAGCAGTGCCTAAAGAGCTTTAGAGGTGCTGGTAGGGATTTTTTTCCCCCCCTTTTTTTCTCTTCAAAAGTTTCATGTAAATTACTAAATAATATTGATAAACTGAGGATCTGTTTTGTAGCTTGAAGCCACACATTAGTAAAAAACTAAATTATTCAAGTGTGAGACAGAAAATCACGTTCTGGGTTAACATTTTGTCCTGGACTTTCTACTTTTAATGGTTTAATAAAGGAAAAATGTAAGATTCTCACTTTCTCCAGATCAGTGTTCAGCTGTTTTAACATCACCTCCAGGTGGTAGAGCCGACCAGACAAATCGTTGGGCCCCTCGTCGCTGTAAACACACACAGCACTGAATACTTTGCATGGAACCAACAACCGCGTCAGTCATAAAAGAAAAACACACACCCACTGCTGCACAGGTCATGTAGGTGGTTAGGGAGGACAGGTTTGACTGTTTGTGTGAGAGCATGCAAGCATTCTTTGTGTAAGACTGTTTGAACTGCAGCTCTTCAGTTTCGATAATATATTGAGTGCTGCTCACTGGTAGGAAAAATAAATACCCTGTCTGGCAACACAGAAACTGGCACAACAATTCAAACAGCCAACTGTTTACTGTAGGGGGGGGAGACAACTTTCAGTTTAAAGTCTGACAAATAAGTAGGGTACCACAAGGTGGCAGTATTCAAAGCTGTATTCCTGGATTTCTCTTGTCTGGCTACACTTATTTACAACAACACAGTGAGGTTGTCCTACCCGCTGAAGGTCGGAGTGGTCCGTGGTGTCTGAGGAGTCTGAAACTGGACTGGACTGACCACTGGTCTCATGTCTGGACCTCCAACCTGCGGCTCGGTCAGTGAGAAGAGGGAAACTGCTCTTTGAGCTGCAACAGAGACACATGACACGTTCTAAAAGCTGCATAAATGAGTCTTTTTACCCAAGTGTCCCTCGGGATACATGACACAATATCACCTCAGCACAGGAGGACCCGGCAGCAGGTTATGGCTCAAGTGTTGGCTTGAGTCAAGTGTGTTTGTCAGTGCCGTGATCGTCTTTGTGGTTTCAGAGGACACGAGGGACAGGAGAGAGAGAGAGAGAGAGAGACAGAAAAGAAACGGCGGCTGGGAAGCAGAGCATGCGATCGTGTACGAGGCGTAGACGAACGCACAGATCTATATTTAACAGAAATGATCAACAGGTCAGAGTCTTATGATGGAGACCTACTGATTTTTTTTTTCGTATTGACAATATGCCAGTATTTGAGTGCCTTAATTCTCACAGTAAGAATTTTGGCCAATGAGCCACCATTGAATGTTTAAAAGTTTTGTAAATTAATGAATGTAAGCATTTACATCCCTAATGCAAGTTGTGTCTAACTAAAAGATAATGGAAGTAAATGAATCCGTTCATTTTAATTATAGCTTATTACACATGCACTATGTTTTAAAAGTAGACTTTTTTTTGGATGCATCAAGATGCATTTATAATCATTTTATCATCCCATCGTGGCCCTCTGAATCGGAATCAAACCTAAGCGTGAGGTGCCTAGAGGTACCTAATGTTACCCCCACGTGGGGCAAACATGCGCAGAAAGAATATATTTATTTCAACCAGAGAGAAACGATCAGAGTTATGTGTATGCAACTTTCAGCCAAAAACAGAATTTATGCAGAATTTTTGCTCCAAACCGTAACAGAAAAATAAAAATTTGACATTTAGAATCTCACACTGAGTTGAACAAACCTAATCCTGATGTGCCTCCATCCTCACCTTCGTAGGCTTTAGCAGCATTGACCAGGCTGGACCACTCGAGTCCACAGGCTGTGTCAGGAAGAGGCATCAGCCCGGGATCGAGCCTCCTCAGGGGGGGAACTTTGTCTCTAACTTCTGTGAGAGACAGCTCCGAGGCAGACAGAGGCACTGAGGGACAGGAGAGGAGAATAGCTGCAGTGAGTAACCAAAACTCTGCATGAAACAAGGACATACAACAATGTTGTCAAAGTTATGACGGCAACAGTTACTTTTTAACTTATGCATAACAATCATAATAGGATTGCTTTCACCACTGAGCTCCTTGGATCGCCACAGAATGAAACTTGGCAGCTAATACCCTCAACACAGCAGTGTTAGCGGCAAACATTTTTAACACCATTTTTAACAAGTTTTGTTCACCTGCCTTAAAAACTAAATGACAACTGTTGCTACGGTTGAAACTCACCCTTCTTGCTCTGCATGTGGTTGGAGGAGACGGCGTGTCTGCGTGTGGGCAGTGTGCAGGTAAACAGTACGTCAGTGGGCATTGTTGGCTTCTCAGAGTTGGCGAAGCTGGCCTCTCTGCGCCCGCTGCACAGCGACTCATCTGAAAAGGTGCGCTGCAAGGTTCGTCTGGGAGACTACAGGGAGAAAAGTGACCGAGATCAGAGAGCTGTGTGTGCAAGTTCATCAAAGTAAGACTGGTGACTGATATAATGGTCAAGTGTTCCTCACTGGATCTCTTTGTGGCGCCTCTCCCGGGTTGTCCATGATGATCAGTTTCTTTAGGTCGTCTTCAATGGTGCTTTTGTATGTCCGTCGGGGGGAACGCAGGTCCCTCAGCGAGGCTCGGAGCCGAGGTTGTCCAAACACGTTTTTTGAGTTTGTATCCACCTGCCTGGAGACACGAGACATGAGCACCAAAAAACCAAAGGATAGTATGTATCTTCTCCCCACACTGACCCCACACCATTTACACTTCAAGGCCATAGTCTGATGTCAGGCTTTTCCCCTCCACTTCTGCTATCTGTGCGTTAGCGTTCTCAGAAACTCTTTGCTACAGGAAACAACAACAACAACAACAACCTCCTAACTACCAAGCTACATGCTGAAAATGGCAACTTTTGACGAACATTTGGATCCTGCAATAGGGCAGGCCTGATTCAAAGGCCTGCTTGGATCTTTCGGTGAATGATTGTAAAGACTGACAAAGAATATGTTTACGGCATTTATTATCTTACAGGGACGTGCTAGCATGTTTGCCCACTAGTTATGGAAAAAGCTTATTTTGCAGGGCAGCCAGCTAATTTAAAAAAGCTTACGTTAATGTATTGTGTTAACAGTTAAACTTCATTTAATATTGTATGTGTTGTTTCCTTTCGAGACGTGCAAATGTTCCACCAAAACTAATTCCTTCCCTGTCCCGAACTTAGCAGTGCCCAAGACGATTATGATTGGTTTAAAGAAATGCAAACAAGCTAGAGCATTTTTTTTCTCCTATCCCAGAATGCATTTATCCTATCCTATTATTTCATACTTTCCTCTAATCTTTGTTTTTTTGTGTATTTTAATTACATGATAATTTTACCCTTTTGTTGAATGGGTCACTTTGTAAGGGCCAAACAGGTTGGGAATCAGTGGTTTATACAAAATTAGTATATGATCCTATTTTGCATCAGAAGGAGATGGCTTTTTCCTTGCATGCAGTGCAAAGGAACTCCATTTTAAAGATTTATCGTTATGATTTTAGGCTGAGCGTTACACTAAATACACAACGCCATGGTTTGAACTGCAGACTGGACTGAGGAGTTGTAGATGCACTTTTAAAGAGTGCTCGGTAAACTCCTTATATTTTAACGTGTGATGTTCCAATAACAGAATGTAAGATCGCTGCTCATTGGTGGAGACCAAAAAATAAATATGGTCAGAAACGTGTAAACAACCCTGACTTCACTAGTGAAGATAATGTTTCTAAATCAAAGCTGCTCATTTGAAGCTCTCAGGCAATAACTTACTTCTTGCTGTTGCTGCTGTCAGAGCTGGATGTTGTGGTTGCGTTTAAAGGTGACGGGCTGGTGTCGCCGTTCTGCCAGGCCGCTTGTCTGCTCTTCCCATAAAAGGCCTTGGGGGCGGAGCTGGACAAAGGGACAGAGCTTAACTGAGCTGAAGTGGGTGTTGTCGTAGCGGCTCGGACGGGCCGGGCTTTCTCAGCTGTCGGAGTCCTATAACCTTGCGGTGTGTATGCCCTGAGAGGACGCACAGATATACACGTGATTAATGCATCACAATGAACAACAACATGAAAATCTGCTGTCTAGACCACAGTTAGCCACAGAAAGATGTTTGGATTTCACCTGCTAACACTGATAAGGTGGGAACTTTTATTGGATGATAGAAATGCCCAACAGAAAGGGGCAGGACATATACGATTGGTCACGCGTACCAAGTGTAGTATAAGAGGGAAAGCCTTTTAAGTTTTTATGAACTGCTGAAACATAATTTTTTGGGCATTTTAGGCCTTTATTTCCAGACAGCTTAGACTTGAAAGGGGAGAGAGAGAGAGAGAGAGAGAGAGAGAGAGAGAGAGAGAGAGAGAGAGAGAGAGAGAATACACGCGGCTGCTGCATCGAGGACTGAGCCTCTTTATTTGGGCGCGCGCTCTACCAGATGAGCTACTTAGGCACCCAGTTGTTGAAACATTTTTTAGTGAATACAATTTTCAGAAGCAACTATGGTATACTGACTTCACTCAATATTTGTCAGAAAATATGCAGCATCTGCTTGTCTACTGTCCTTTTCACAAAGACAACAGACAAGTCACAGATAGCTGATAGATGATGCAAGTACATTCGTTTAACCTAAAAGAACAAGATATTTAGATCACAGGAAGGAACGTGCAGAGAAAATAATATTCTCCAACAAAATAAAAGATTAACGACTTCTGTGGCCAAGTACTGCATTTTACATTATATTGTTTACTATTTGCCCATTTGCAGGAACATTAAAAAAGTCCTTTCTGCCAGAAACGACTTTTAGCATGTTAACACTTTAAAGTAATAGTTCAACCTTTTGGGGAATAACCAAAAATCGGCACCCCTAAAGTGTGTTAATTAGTGAGCTTTAGAGGTGCCTGTGGTAGGTGACTACATTTGGACAGAGCTAGGCTAGCTGATCCCCTGTTTCCAATCTTTCTGCTAAGCTAACTGCTAGCAGTAGCAGATATGAGAGTGGTATTGATCTTCTCTCGACAAGAAAGTGAAAAAGCATACTTCCCAAATTGTCAACCTATTCCTTTAAGAAAGACGACATAATAATCATGCGATTGAGTGACAGTTGTGGGAGAACCTCTGGCATGTAAGGCCAATATAAATATATGACCCAAATGATCAGAGCACAGATATTTTGAGGGTACATTTAGTTTCTTTTACTGCGTATACTATGTGTTGTCTTTCCACATGGTTGTATTAATGCATAATGTATTCTTGTAGCATACATCTTCTTGATCAGTCAATGAAGATAAGAGCACCCAATTGAAGTCGAGGTTGCGTCATCTGTTTAACAACAGTATCACACAGCAGATACTATGCTACTGACTAACACTTACTGTAATCCTGTCACCAAAACAAACCAAACACCTTACAACACTATCTGTCTGTGCACAATACCTGTGATGAATCATCTGTGTCCTTAAGCTTTCTGTTTTAATTTGATGTCTATATTATGTTGATGGTCCAATACATCCCAGGCACAGACTGCAACATCAGATTCAATGGCACTCCGGGTTTAATCCAACACAGAGCGGTCGAAGCCTGTGTTTGTTTGTGGGTTTTATGCCTGCGTGCATTTATGATGTGGGGATGGCAAGTTCACCAGCTGAAGGGATCATGTGATGATCTGTATGTTTCACAAGGATTAGGCTGCTTTAATCCTTAATGTACCCTTTAAAGATAGATTTTCATGTATTAAACTATTGTTTAATATCTGGTGGTGGTACATACAGTGGTGTGAAAAAGTGTTTGCCCCCTTCCTCATTTCCTGTTCCTTTGCATGTTTGTCACACTTAAGTGTTTCGAACATCAAACCAATTTAAACAAAAGTCAAGGACAACACAAGTAAACACAAAATGCAATTTGTAAATGAAGGTGTTTATTATTAAAGGAGAAAAAAAATCCAAACCATCATGGCCCTGTGTGAAAAAGTGATTGCCCCCCTTGTTAAAACATACTATAACTGTGGTTGTCCACACCTGAGTTCAATTTCTCTAGCCACACCCAGGCCTGATTATTGCCACACCTGTTCACAATCAAGGCATCACTTAAATAGGAGCTGCTTGACACAGTAAGGTCCACCAGAAGATCCTTAAAAAGCTACACATCATGCCGAGACCCAAAGAAATTCAGGAACAATTGAGAAAGAAAGTAATTGAGATCTATCAGTCTGGAAAGGGTTATAAAGCCATTTCCAAAGCTTTGGGAATCCAGCGAACCACAGTGAGAGCCATTATCCACAAATGGCGAAGACATGGAACAGTGGTGAACCTTCCCAGGAGTGGCCGGCCGCCCAAAATTACCCCTAAGAGCGCAGCGACGACTCATCCAAGAGGTCACAAAAGACCCCACAACAACGTCAAAGAACTGCAGGCCTCACTTGCCTCAGTTAAGGTCAGCGCTCATGCCTCCACCATCAGGAAAAGACTGGGCAAAAATGGCCTGCATGGCAGAGTTCCAAGGAGAAAACCACTGCTGAGCAAAAAGAACATCAAAGCTTGTCTCAATTTCTCCAGAACACATCTTGATGATCCCCAAGACTTTTGGGACAACATTCTGTGGACCGATGAGACAAAAGTGGAACTCTTTGGAAGGTGTGTGTCCAAGTATATCTGGCGTAGAAGGAACACTGCATTTCATAAAAAGAACATTATACCAACTGTAAAATATGGTGGTGGTAGTGTGATGGTCTGGGGCTGTTTTGCTGCTTCAGGACCTGGAAGACTTGCCGTGATAAAAGGAACTATGAATTCTGCTGTCTACCAAGAGATCCTGAAGGAGAATGTCCCGACCATCTGTTCGTGTACTCAAGCTGAAACGAACTTGGGTTCTGCAGCAGGACAATGATCCTAAACACACCAGCAAGTCCACCACCGAATGGCTGAAGAAAAAACTAAATGAAGACTTTGGAGTGGCCTAGCCAAAGTCCTGACCTGAATCCTATTGAGATGTTGTGGTATGACCTTAAAAAGGCCGTTCATGCTCGAAAACCCTCTAATGTAACTGAATTAGGACAATACTGCAAAGATGAGTGGGCCAAAATTCCTCCAGGACGCTGTAAAAGCCTCATTGCACGTTATCGCAAACGCTTGGTTGCAGTTGTTGCTGCTAAGGGTGGCCCAACCAGTTATTAGGTTTAGGGGGGCAATCACTTTTTTCACACAGGGCCATGATGGTTTGGATTTTTTTTCACCTTTTAATAATTAACACCTTCATTTACAAATTGCATTTTGTGTTTACTTGTGTTGTCCTTGACTATTGTTTAAATTGGTTTGATGTTCGAAACACTTAAGTGTGACAAACATGCAAAGGAACAGGAAATGAGGAAGGGGGGCAAACACTTTTTCACACCACTGTATCTGCTGATTGGTGCATCATTGAACGCAACACTCTCCATACAATAAAAGCCAGCACCTATCTGCTGTGTAACTGAGGTTAATATTAGTTAATATCAGCTTCATAAAAATGCCATTAAAGATGCATCTCATCATCGAGTCGGTCTCTTACCTGGGTTTGAAAGCATCCATTTTATCAGTGCTGGAGCCCGGAGGCGGGAATGTCCTGGTCCGGTATCCTTTGGTCTGATTGGCTGCAGCTGGTATGATGGGCGAAGACTCTCGTCTCCTCGCTTCTCCGCTGCTCCTTCCCACGGACAGCTCCTGGACGCCGCTGTAGGCCGCAAAGCAATGCATGGGCTTATGGGACTGGCTGTTGGACATGTTTCCGGGGCGATTGTTGTTGTAGTGGGTCGATGCGTCGATCCCGCTGTCGTTAGACCCCCCCTTGTTGAGAAGGTCGGGGTCAGGGTCGGCTGGGTCGCCGAGGCAACCCCCGCCTCCTCGCTCTCCTCCAGCTCCTCCATCGAACCAGCGTTCGTCGCTGTGGCTGCTGGAGGCGTTACTGGACAGAGTGTTACTGCTGGAGTGGCTGGAGTACTGAGTCTCGCCCTGCAGAGGACAAGATCGCAACATTTAGACACACTCACAGAGGCAAAGAAGATGAACAAATGATGACGGGTGATGACGAGTCTGACCTTCGAGTGTCTGTTTGGAGAGTCTTTCCCAGGGACATCCTGTCTGGTTAGTCTCCTCTGCCCTCCTCCACCACCTGGTCCTCGAGACGGCGTCGCTGGGACATGCCAGAGGGGTTCTAGACAAAAAAACACACACAGACACTCACAGGATTAAAGAAAATTACACTGAAACTCCATGGTTGGCAAAGAGGATTAAATACTTATAGCACATTTAAAAACTGACCTCCACCCACCAATGCACATAATCAGACTCTGTTATCTCTACTCTACTGTGCAACACACACACACACACACACACACACACACACACACACACACACACACTTTGACACAATATAAAGAGTGTGAATGTAGTTAAATAATATAACAAGTCTGATTAACTTACAACTAGCAATAAATAATTTGTTGGCCACACACAATATGGCAAACATGTTAAACTGTTGCCTGTTTACACATCAAGCAGATAGGGAGCAACATTATCATTCATTTGGAGTCATGTTTTTGGCCACCTGATGAATGTAAGTCCAATATTCACTCTCTTTTAGCTCTGGGTTTGATCTCTACTACCCACTGAGAAAAATATCTGCACCACTGTGTTTACCAGCTAGTTGCTTACTGTTTCCGTCTGCTGTTTGGTGCGCAGTAGGTGGTGTACAGTGGGGTTTTTAGAGCTTTTTACTGAAAACGACTGCCTGCTGCGGCCGAAAAACGCTGATGAGAGCTCTGAGTGTGAATCAAAAGAATAACATTGCAGCTGGAAAACCAAAACACAGCGCTAGAAACGCTAAAACTTTAAAGAGCTGAGGGGAGCTGCAGATCTGTGGGTTCATCACTATAAACAACCCCTTTCACATACGTAGTACATTAGTAGTCATTTGATCCACTGTCAATATAAAAAGATTGATTATATGAGCTTGATAGAAATGCAGCAAGTACACAACTTCTCGTCCACCCATGCTCTGCTGTGCCACACTACACACCATAACGCCCTGCTGTGCCCTACTATGACATGAACTACTATGACTACCATTGTAGTCACTGTTCCACTATCTTTATTATGACTATTATTGCCACTGTTCATCACACCCCCAACCGATGCCGTCAGACACCGCCTACCAAGAGTCTGGGCCTGTCCGAGGTTTCTTCCTAAAAGGGAGGTTTTCCTTGCCACTGTCGCAATAGCTACTGCTAATGCTTGCTCTTGAGGCAATCACTGTAGTAGTCGGGGCTTTGTAAATTACAGAGTGTGGTCTAGACCTACTCTATCTGTAAAGTGTCTCGAGATAACTGTTGTTGTGATTTGATACCATAAATAAAATTGAATTGAAATTGAATTGAACTTATTGCACATTAATTGCTTGCAGTTTTTTGAAGGTGGTGTACCTGTTTTGCAGCGCTCCATGGTACTGTCCTGACTGGTGAAGCCTGAGGAAGACTCTCCGCTTGAGTTGACGTCCACACTGAGGTGGGGCTCATAAGGCAGCAGGGGGCGCTGTCCTGCTCCATATCTACACAGATGGATCATAGTAGGAGGGACAGCATTTTATTAATAAACACATTTATGCCACTATTTAATATATATAATTTCATATATACATATACTGTATATATGTGTGTGTAATTATATTTATATATATATATATATATATAAATAATATATAATTACACACACTCACACAATATGTATATATATTATATATGTGTGTGCGCGCGCGCGTGCACACACATATATAATACACACACACACACAGTTTGGATTTGAATTCCAGTTTCCGTTTTGCATCCTGATGGCGGTTGGTGAGGAAGAGCCGCCCACACAACAGATCCCTCCGCGAGGAGACAGTGTGTTCATACACATCTAACTGCAGACATGAACAAATTATACAGCCTCATCTTATGAACAGATATAATCCACCTCTAGAGCACAAAGCAGTTGTTATGAGTAACATCAGACATGCTTAATCAAGATCAAAGGAGTGACGGTGGAGAGCTCGGAGAACATAAAGACCGCACAACACACCTGTCGGGGGAGGGTTTGTAGCGTACGAAGGGGCCTGGTGTGATCCCAGGTGGCCCCATGGTGGAGAGGGCGACCAGGCCTGAGGAAGGTGAGGAGAAGCTGGCTGAGGGGTTTCTGTAGGGTAGCATTCGGTCGCCTACTGCAGGAGACAGACTGTAGTGGTTCTCTGGGTAGCTCACTGGCCTGGAGGACATAGAAATAGGGTGGTTAACCAACAGAACAACAAACAGACCACAGAGAGGTGAGGCATATGAGTAAGACTGCTACAGGAACACAAGAAACCATTTATCTAACTTAAGTGAGAAACATGCCAGGATTTGGGACAAGGCAGTGAGACACCAGCTCCAAGTAAGATGTGTGGGTAGCAACTGAGAACAAAAAGGGTTAAAACAAAATGTTTTTTAAGAGAATATCTGTTCCTATCAATAATCAATATCAGATAATCTAGATAAATATGTTGCTAATATTAACGCTACTGATAATATCAGTATACTTAGTTATAAATAACCCAATTGGGTCTCTTCTGTAATCTAATGTGACTAAATAAATCCAGCGCAGTGGCTCTCCGAGTCTCACCTCTTAGAGTTGAGGTGCTGGGGCTCCCTGTAGGGAACAGGCATCAGGGTCTTGTGTGAACGGGGCAGTGGAGGAGGCGGGGGACCCATGGGGGCCCAGCGCTGCGGGTTGGGGGCACTGTGGAGCCCTGGAGGAATTGGTGGGCTGTCCCATCGCCACGTCGGGCGAGGGGAGGGTCGATAGCCTGCTGCCAGAGGCTCAGGTTCTGGCTTCTGCTCCATGGTCTTCATCTCATACTCCTCTGTGCAGCCCCTAAAGATACATCCAGTACAACAAGTGAATCAACTTAACTGGCTTGCCACTTAAATGTCCTCACCTTCATCCACAGGTTTGATCCTCAGCTAAAATGCATCGATGAGAAGCAGCAGTGTCCTCTCTGAAGATCTGGAGTGCAGCTGAACCAGAAAGGTGGCTTCTGTACTGAGTTCAGTGTGAAAACTGCTCAGTAAATCTTTTTTGTATCAACTCAGGACACAACAACAACTAAAATGTTTTAAATGTTCTCATAGCACATATCTTTTTACACATCATTTCACTCACACAGCCTGCAACAGGAGGGCAGGAGGCATCCAATAATATGTATAGAGGATGTATTTAAGTCAAGACAAATACCGAAAGGAAGAGAGAATAGGAGATGAGAGAGAGAAGGGTGGCCATGACGGTGGAAGAAGGGTGTAAAATTCACAGTAAACCAAACAAGGGCATGAGTAGGATTAAAAAAAACAACAAACACAGAACAGCAAAGACTGAAATAAGAGAGATGAAGACGCAGTGTGTGATGTGTGCCTTAAAGGACAAATCCGGCGCAAAATTAATCTAGGGGTTAATAACACATGTGTCCGAGTTCGACCGTTCTCTGGGATATGTTTTCATGCTAATCGAATGTGACCAGTTTTATCGCAAACCGCTGATTACCTTATAACGCTAGTCATTAGGGCACGGCTAAAGTAAAAATAAATCGCTATTTCTATATGAGTAACAAGGCTCAAAATATCACTACAATTCCACGGTAGCATAATGAGGGTCCCAACATGTAAACCGAAGCACTGAGAACTTTGTAAGTGTACAGACAGTTTATTAAAAAGATAGTTTAGAAAGACAGTACTGTTTACATATACAGGCAGGCGCCATCTTGGGAAAACAGTCCGACCAGTCGAACGACCAGAACTTGTCTCCTCACCATGAACTATCAGTGTTTCCCACACATAGACTAATGTGTGGCGGTGTGCCTCACTATCAACACCGGCCGCTGCACATTGCGTTTAGTTTTTAAACGCTATTTAAAACACGTTCTTCTGCATTTCCTTTCCCTGCTCTCCTCCGTCTCTCTGTCACACACACACACACACACACACACACACACACACACACACACACACACACACACACTCCCACCGTGCGGTGTTTGGTGTTTTTAGCCCCCAACGTCGCCTTCTAGGGAGCACGGCAATGGTTATGTCAAAGAAGTTATGTTAGTGTTAAGGTGAGGGTTAGCTGCCTATAAAGGCGACATTGGAGGCTTAAAACACCATCGAGCCCACCGTGCACACAGCGTCTGTCTCCGTAAAGGAGAGAAGACGGCTGGCGAAATTCACAAGTTCACGAAAGGTTGGTATCTATCTCGTGAACACCTTTACACAATCACACATTCACAATAACCGACCCGACTCTTAGCAAACAAGCGAATGTGCCTGCTTTAGAAAGTTAACTAGTCGCAAGTTTGCGGTAAAATGCAGTTGGGTTGTCGAGGTCAAAACACTATATGTAGCAGCTGTGAATCAAATAAACGTATAATAAATAATGTTATGTCATTTTGTACTCTTACACTGACTTTTTGTTATAGCTCTAACCCAGTTAGTTGCTATATAGCAACTTATAATGTCCCTGTTATTCAGAATAATCCAAACTGTTCACTGTGTGTGTGTATATATATATAGTTTTTCAATGCTGTGAGCAGAATAAATTAAATTCCATTCACCTCAATTGTATTGTGGTGGAAGACGAAATCTCAGTGGCACAAATAAATAAACATCAAAACTATCTGCATGGACAGATGCCAGCAGATGTAAGTGAGAAAATATGTTTCTTGTAATTTAACTGTTTCTTTAGTGTTTAACCTGGACTAAATGTAGAGCCTGGTCACACTAAACCCTCCATCTACTCTGCTACAAGAATGTAAAACATCATCAAATGAAAGCTGTAGAGATGTAAACAGAAAACCCCAAAACACAAATATGTCTGTAGAAAATATGAAAACTAGTAGAAAATAACAACAGTGCACAATTATCTAATCAATGAACACAACACGTGGTTCGGACACTTTGATCAATCAAGGGATACTACAAACTCAATCAATATCCATATTGTTACATAGCAGTAGTACAAACCTTAGAGAGAGCAGCGCCTACATATGTTGACATGCAGTGTTTTTTCAATCACACTGGCGGAGGTGACACAGCTGGAGCTCCCCAACACACACACACACACACGTGGTCAAACACACTACAACATCACTCCTTTTCTCCTCTGTATCTGTCCATCTTGCACGAGCACGGCCACGAGTCAGAGCAGAAAGGAATATCTGGTTTCTCTTTCTCTCTCTCCTCCACCCACCTCTCACTCTCTGTGGTGTTGAGACATGTCCTCCTTACCGAGCGCTTCTCTGCCTCTCCAACTCAATAATCCCAGCCTCTTTGTCTCTCTCTCTCTCTCTCTCTCTCTCTCTCTCTCTCTCCCTCCCTCTTTTCCCTCCTTTTCATTCGCACAGGGCCTGCATTTTTAATTAATCACTTCCACTCTTTATTTATTTATTTTTTGTGGGCTCCTTTTTTCCCCCTGCAGATTCCAGGCCCTAATCTCATGCAATCTGCTTGCCTGGCACACAACGGCAAATGAGTCAGAGAGTGTGCATGTGTGTGTGTGTATATGTGCGAGTGTGTGTGTGTGTCAAAGGGATTTAACTTGGTGTAATTAAACTGCCTCCAACATTAAATAAATCTAACCACTGCGCGATCACACAGTCAGCCACAATGACTGTTTTTAAAAGCCCTGGCTCTCAGTCAGAAACGCGACACACACACACACACACACACACACACACACACACACACACACACACGGTTATTTCTTTACCTCGATAACACCACATCAGCGCCTCATAAAGCCTCGTTATTCTGTCTTTGTCGAGACCGTATGTGTAGATGAAAGGTTGGAAAAGGATGACGGCAGGCAAAAGAAATAGATCGTGGGAGGAGGGGAAACAAGGCGTAAGCATAGTAAGCCGAGCGAAATGAGACTAGATATGAAGGAGGAAGAAACAAAGAAAGGCAGATTTTATATTTTTGTTTCAGTTAAACAAATGCTTCTTTTTGTCCTGTCTCCATGCCTCGTTCCGCCTATTTCCTCTCGAACCAAACACTGTTCTTTCGCTCTGTTCACTCGCTTCCTCTTTTCACACACTCCCACACAAAATCCTCTCAGAACATTGGAGTGTGGCCCACTACCTCTTCCATGCTTTTGTGTGTTTGAGTGAAGAGTGCCCTGCACTCACTCTGGCTCACTTATGTCCTTCCACTAATGCCTGCTAACACTCAGCAATGCTGTCACCTACTGCCTCAACATCTGTATTCACCGCAGCTGTTTAAAAAGGAATCACTTATTAGTTTAGCTTCAAAGACATTTTAACACACCTGCGAGGCCCCCCCTCTTCGTACGGAGGAATGATGACCACTTTGACCGTGACCGACGTCCTCAGGAGGTCAATCATCTGCTCGTGAGTCAGCGTCACTGCAGCAACCTTGCAGATCTCCACCAACCGACTGCCCTGTCTCAGTCCCGCCTGCCAGGCAAAACCGTATTCCTCCACCTGCAATAATAATAAAAAAAACACGGAAAAAAAGTCTTCAAACAAGCCAGTTATGTGCAGCCAAGACATTTTATAGAGGAGTATTAGGGATCTGGTGTGACAGATGGTTATCTGATGGTACCTCAGCCACAGTGCCGTCCAGGCGAACATGGAAGCCCAGTTGTCCCAGTCCGTTTCTTCTCAGAGTCATATCCACGGTCTCACACCCCACTGTCAACGACTGGCCAAGGAGAAGACATGATGCGAGCAAATAAATGTTATTTTATATATTTACAGTATCATCATGATCTTAGGTCTCTAGGTATCTGCCAAAACAAAGGAAAATCATAAAACAGCCTGAAAGGGGAATTTAATTAGCAGGAACAGCATTACTTACGGAACTCTATCAATACTATTATCAATATGCACATAAATTATGAGACGACATCACCTAAAATTATGTATGTATTTGGTATTTTTAGAAAGATAAACTCTTTTATGTATTATATATATATATATATATATATATATAGTTTTCTGTTGGATTAACACAAAGCTCGCTGGAGTCCAGGAAATCTCCTTTTCCTAGCATTTAATTAATTGAATTTTACAGGGATTATCACAACATGAAATGCCTCTCATCAGCCAGTGGAGCACAACTTCATTGAAAAAGTGAGTTATGTGGTCGCATAGAGTACCTTCATGCTCTATAACATTTGAGTTTATATTTTAATATCAATCTAATAAGCCTGGATTACATTTTTGAAGGTTATCAGCTTTGAGCTGACACATTGTCCAGGGCCATTCAAAAAACACTTGCTACTCGCTATCTTCAGAGTTTTGAATTTCCAGGTTTTCCAGGATGCTAAGGAAAACCTTAAAAGGTATGAAAAACAATCCCAACTGTGGACATCCTCTCAACTTAATGCTACAAAACACATTTAACAGAACAGAGGTGTAACACGGTCATGAAATGAGAACAATTCCACCAGAGACAGAGAGAGTGTGAGTGAGTGTGACTGTGAGTGTGTGTGTGTGTGTGTGTGTGTTTGTGTGTGTGTCCGCATGCGCAGTACAGCAGCGGGGAGTTGCTGCATCTCCAGAACTAGAAGGCTCATTGATTGCGGTTCACCAGCTGTGTCAAATGCCAAAAAGTGGTCATCCGCTAAAAACTGATTGCTGTCTACTCTACATGCAAACACAATTGTACACAGATAAGTTAGATGAACGCCCAGGCTCTTGGGCTCTCCAGTAGGCTATGTAATTTTGTTGCTGGCGGTTGCGCACATTTCTCCCGTCGTCCTGCATGCTGTTTAAGAGCATAGGCTGGGGAAGCCGCAGGCTGGCAAGCTGAGCCCGGCTCCGTCCTTCCCCCGCCTGGGCCACATCACTACCTGGATGTGTGATGGCTAGACGAAAAACAGGGAACACGCCGAATATTCTCTAGATGAGCCACAGCCGCGCCTGATTGAAACACGCTCATAGTTAGATAAAGTTGTGAAAAAAAAAACACTGAGAACCAAGCAATTAGCTCGTTCCAAACAGGCACGTACTCCAAACGGGCACTGCACTAGTATTAACAAAACACAGAGACTTGACAGAGAATATTTAAGGTCTTTAAGTGGTCTGAAGACAAACCTTTGCAATGAAGGGCTAAAATTCACGTCATGATCTCCTACATATAAGGGTACCAAACAAATGCAGTGAAGAAGAAATCTGCAGGATAGTTAACAAAGATGTTAACTATGATGTTAACACAGATGTCAACCATGCAACCAGTGCTGGTAAAGAGATGACAAAAAAGGAGGAGAGAGAGAGAGAGATGCAAAGTATTTTTAAATCAACTTAGCAAATATTTTATGGAGGAAGGAAATGCATTCAGAGCATTTTTCAGGCCCCAAGGATATACACAATGTGTTTTGGTGAGAAACATTAAATATAAATATAATTGTTTGTCTACATCCTACTCCAAGCTATGTGCTTCAAAAGGTCACAGAGATTTCCTGGTCACTTTCTCTCTACACTTAAACTGGAACAAGTTCTAAACTCTCACCTTTAACCTCTGCACCATCTCTCTGATGTCTGGTGCACAGCCCTCTGGTACCCGCACAGCGATGTGGTCCCCTCTGCCGTAGAAGATCTTAAGCGCCAGCCGCTCCGGTGTCCACCCGATCACGTCCGCACAGAAACAGTTGAACACCACCTCTTTGGTGGAGCAGTCTGTCAGGAGGACGTATTCAGCTGACAAACCCAAGGCACAGGGGAGCTCCGTCCCACCTCCACTGAAGTCCTGGGCCTGGACCCTCCAGGCCACGGCCCCCGCAGCTCCCAACTCCGCTCCCTCTCTTGCCTTGGAGCGCTCCCGTTTTTTAGATGCGAGGGAGATGAGGTTGTTAAGCTTGCCAGCTGAGTCGAGCGGAGTGCTGCTGACGTAGTTCTCAGCCAGGTCACGCAGGTACTCCTGCCGCGTTCGTGTCGCCATAGTGTGGAACTTCTCTGACTTGTGCGCTGCAGTTTCTGCATTGATAACTTTGGCTAGAAGGAAATTACGAAAGGTTTCTGGGTCACGGAAGGTGACGCCGCTGGGGATGGGTGGGCCAAAGGGAGGAACATCCTTCATTCTTGTCACAGCAACACTGAAAGAAAAGGTGGCACAGATTTGAAGTGTGAGAAATAATGTTTTGGTCATAGTTGTGTTTATATGAACATGTGCTTGTTTTGTTTAAAACATTTACCTGTAACAGGTGCCTTCAGAGCAGGGGTTGTGCACACGGACAATAACGAAGACGTGCTGGAAGTGGGAGCGAATATTCTGCGGGGTGAAAGGCAATGCTCCTGGCTCCTGAAAGATTATAGTGACAATGTCGTTCCCTATGTGCCTCTTTCTCAGGAGCTAAGGAAGAAGAGAGGAGAGATAAGAATATCAAATTAATAAAATGAGCTTACATAACTGGCATTGCTTACATAACTGGCATTGACACAACAAATTGACTCAACAATAAGAGAGACTGACTAGACTGACAAGGGAAATGAGAGATTGAGACACTCATTACTAGACACCAACAGCAGCTCTTTATGCAATTTGTTTTTCGAATTCTGTGTGGGCTATTTGTGTCTTTGTGTGTGCTGGTATGTCCGTCTATCTGTGTTCGTGTAGGAGACGTGGCACAGAACCCAGGCTGCGTCTGTGGTGCAGCGTTTGCCAATTCTCTCTTCATCTGCAGGAGGAGTGTGAAAGTACCAATTATGTAATCCAGCCCACTGTTTGGCCACAGACAGACACATTCTGCAGCTAGCCTTCACTCGTACTAAGACTGCAAGTTTAGCCTGATGTAGTGCTTATAAACATTAACTGTAATTGTTAGAATTGATTATTTGGAGAACAGAAGTTTTGGATATTTTATCAACCTCTTCACCACTCAAGGTTTCTGTCTAAAAGGGAGTTTTTCCTCGCCGCTGTTGCACTAAATGCTTACTCTTGTGGGAATTACTAGAATTGTTGGGGCTTTGTAAATTATAGTGTGGGGTCAAGACCTACTCTATCTGTAAAGTCTCTCGAGATAACGCTTGTTATGATTTGATACTATAAAGAAAATTGAATTGAATCTTGACTTTTTTCTATTTCAGCATTCCATTCTAAATAGGACTAAATGCTGTTGATACTGTATGTAAGATTCAACAAGCATTTGCCGTACATTTCATCACTGGTCATACAAGGTAAGTGTATAGGCCTAGCTTGGGCTCTCCTTTTCCTCTCTCCTGAATGTAAGAGCCTCCACAGTCTATATTTCTACTTCACTCCTTCTGCCTCCGTTCATTCACTGCAGGTTCTATTTATTGTTGGATGCTGCCACCTAGAGGTCCATCTGAGCAAGTACTCAATCTCTTCGCTGCTGCGGCCTCTAAACCTCTGGATGGAGTTATTGTGCCATTTATCAAATTACACTTTCTGATGTAAGTGTTGATACTAAGACAAACTGTTCAAAACACACTTTCAATTGACTCATTTTAAAAAGGTGCCACCTTCACATTTCTCGTTTACTAACCATTTACAAGATGTTTAACAAAATGATTAAGCTTGTTTATAACAAACAATAGATTACTGTGGGTATGGTAATGAAAGTATAATTTGCTGATTCACAATACTAATTTATTGCCTTTTCAAATGTTTGTTGAGGAACAAACGACTTCTCCATAGCCTACACCGCTGACACATTGTACAGTGAGCACCCACAGGGCCTGTCTGAGCACGTGTCCATCCGTGTGAGCCTCTCACGCAAACACTTATGCAAACTATTAAAAATACACACGTAAAATGTTGTCTTACACACAGGTCACTGACACATGCAGTCCATGCTGCAAACACACAAAAGAATGTGTAGGTAGGCAGCTTTATTCAAAGTTAAAAAACTAAACAAAAACAAGGGAGAAAATAAAGAAACTGCTCACTGCTGAACCCCACCCAGCTCTGATCCAGTTAAAGAATGAGAGGCAGAGAGGGTGCAAAAGAAAAAGCCAGTAAGTAAGAAAGAAACGAAAAGACAGAGAACAAAGACTATAATAACATGAGTGTCTGAATAAAAGAGAGAAGAGACTCTAAATGAAGAACGTGACACAAGTCACGAGTTTCCACTTTATGAATTCTTGCTGTTGGTTTACGACCCGGAGCAAACGGAAGAGGCTTTAACTCACAACCACAGACAGACTTTGGGTGACAACAAAAGGAAATTCGTGGATGTATTTTGCAGCTGTACACACCAAAACATGGCTTGAGACAACATACAATAGGGAGGGTGCTCATAATCTCTTACCTGCTGTGGGTTGTTGGGCATGTACGGCAGCATGGTAGACACGTGGAACATGACCTCGTAGCCCTGGTAGGTGGTGTACAGGGAGTGGGTGCCCGTGGAGTCCGCTGGAGCAAGACATTTTAATGTGACGTCAGCCATTGTAAACTACAGACAACACTGTGATGTTGAATTAGAGTCTTAACACCTAATTGTTCAAACACGTTTTTCGATGTCATTGTGCTTTTCCTGGGACACTTGGCCTGGCTATTACTTTTCAGACATACAATGCATAACCATGCTGGCATCATCTGTCTTTTAAAGTAATGGATTTCGTACTCTAGGTGCTGTTAATGTAAATGTTCCTTGTGGCTTTATTCAGGGTGTAAAGGAATGAGCCACAATGCTCGTGAAAGAAAAAGGTCTTACTGCTGGAGAACAGGAGTGGTAAGGAGTGAAAGGAGTGGATTGTTGTACTGAGGAAAATTGTTTTCTGTTCCCTCAAAAACGGCACCAGTAAAGGATTTAAGTGTATTTTGCCATTGAAGACTTAGTGTGTGGGACGAAACATTCATTTGGGACTCTCATTTAAAGCATTTTGCTGTATATTCAAAATGCTAACTGCATGGATGAAAGTTGAAAATAGGGAGAGAAAATGGGCTCATTCACATTGTTTCATAATTCATTAAACTGATTTTAGTTTGTCTAAGCATAGGAGATGACAATATAAGGGACACATGTATTACAGTGAACTTAATAAGGCAAACAAGAAGTGTATGTTTGACCTTGTGTTGCTTCAGCCGCTAATCTGACGACATTCAAATTTGGAAATGTGCCATGGTGAAGGTGCTGAGAAAATATTACTAAGATTACTAAGAGTAAGATTGCCATCTTGACTTTTATGTAAAAACGACTCAGGTGCTTATTCAGACACAAGACCAACATGTAAAATAACCAACACATTTATGGGATGTTGTGCATGTCTGAAAGGGGCTCTTCTGAACACTTACTCTTTGTGTCGAGCTGCGCAGCATATTTGGTGAATCCTTTGAGAAGCACCTGCTCCCCAAGCAGCTCCAGGAAGGCAGAGAAGGCGGGTGACGCCTCCTCGTTGTTGTACATTTCCTCCTCTGTGCTCTGGCCCGCACGGCACAGCAGAACACCCACCTTGTGCTTCTGACTCAACTACACGGCAGCGGAGAGATAACATTAACATTACACACACAAACGGCTGAAACACTGGAGTGGGAGCCTGGTGCTTTTAATGCAACTTGATGTCAAAGTAGATGTTACAGATAAGAATTTAACCCTGATGTACTGTATATATGTACGCACTTTTCAATTGAGCACCACTTCGTTGTTGTAAAAACAAGCCAACTGCAGGGCAAAACACCCCCGTCTTGCACTTCACCCTTCATTAAATAAAAGGTGAGATAACATGGCTAAACATTAAAGCTTTTATGGTCACACACTCATGCTCAAACACACAACGCCCTGCTGCACTGAGCTTTCACTGACCTCAGTCCGATTGTGTACTTTGCACCAACACTAAAGTATGTAGACACTTTTATACACACACCTATCAGTTCATATGTATTGTTGCATCGCTTTCCATCATTTTAGCCAGCGTGACTTATAGTCACAGTTTCAATGGAAGCTTCTGGGATTAAGCATCTGGGATTAACTGTCACATTTCCATTGTTCAACTGTTTTATTACACAAGCCCAAAAATAAAATGCAAATACAGACAGAGACAGACATGTAACCCACCCCCTGTTCGTCCAGTTTAAGCAGCTGCTCTGTGACTTTGGGTGTGCTGAGCGCCAGTCTCAAACAGGACACGTTGAGCTCGGGGACGACCTGCTCCAAGACTTCCTTGAGCGGCAGACCCCGCACCGTGCCATGCCTCCCCGTAGACGCCACCGCATCCTCTAAAATGGAGCCTCGCAGGGTCACAAGCTGAATGTGGGGAAAGAAAAACATGTTGCAATGCATCACCAGACTTAAAGACTATAGATATCTAAAATCACATTGAAATTGTCAAGAAATAACTACATTTTCTCTACATTTCATTTCATTGTTGATTTAGACACCTTAACAGTTTCTGGTGGAATTTTTTTCAAAATTAAATTTCATACGGGTCCTTTTATAGATCGCTTTAATCAGACCAGGAACTGAAATATTATCACCTATCACCTTTACTATTTATCGGTTTATTTCTTTCCTGTCTTGGGGAAAGAATACTTGCTGACCAACTTACCAATTAATAAGAGTTACTGGCATCCACTTTTTTCACTCCTTCATTCTCTCTTAAAACAAAAATACTTGCTTGGTTACATACTTGTTAATTTATTAGTTTTTATTTCCTTTTTGGTTTTTTTATTGGTAGGGTTTAAAGCTGTTGTTGTGTATACATATTTTGTATCATATATTGGCTACTATGGACACAGAATATACATAGTAATACTATTGATTCTGAGATAGTTGTATTGAGAGAGGTCGGAGGTCGTGCTCAGCACCAGAACCACGCCTCTGGAAAATGGAGGAACGGATGATTAGCAGTCTGGGAGCTTGAAGTGGGTCCATCAGATGAGGGATGCCCTGAAGCACCACTCCTTCTCTCTTCCAACACACACACACACACACACACACACACACACACACACACACACACAACACGCATACGCACGCAATCACACACACACACACACACACAGATTTTAGTTTGAGGGGTATTGTGAATTAATATTCTGCTCAGTATTGTGCTGCCACAGAGTGCTGCTCCCTGGCGAGAGGAAATTGGGCTGCCTCAAAACAGTGAGGCTATAATATCCTCGGATACAGTTGGGAGGAGTGGGGTGATCCTTCTCACCGCACACAAACACACGCACAACTACACACACAAATAAGGGTTCATTAAAAATGCATAGCAGACTTTGGAGCTCGCAGGGGCCGAAGAGACAGTTGGACCTCAGAGACTCGGGTGTCCAGCAGAGAAATGAAACTTGATAGACACGTGGCTGAAGTTATGGAGCTTTCGTTTGAACTCGTCAGCTTCTGTGCGACAGTGCAGTGAGTGACTGCGACATGCTGAGCAGGAACATCAGAGGGCTGCGTGTAGAAATGGGTGATGGAGGGAGAGAGAGGAAGTCTCTCCACCTTGCTGCGTCAGCACTGCTGCACAGAATTAAATGACAGACTTAAGGGGGGATGGATATTTGAGAGCAGCTGAGGCTTGAGAGAATAAAGTCGGCAATAAATCTCTTTTTTCCTGTGTGGGAACCGTAGGCCTGGGTGTGCTGGCCGTGTCTGTTAGCTGAGCTCTGTGTACTTAGATGGCGGAGAGGCTCCATTGTTATACCAGAGCTAAGGTGATGAGGCCAGGCAGCCATGTAATCCAGCTAAAAACAACACAGTGGAGAGGAAGACAATCGGGCCACATGAACACAAGCAAACTTTGCTGTTTGTTTGCGTGACCTGACGATGCTACACAGGTGTTTATAAAATATTAAGTTGGTCAAACTGACTATTCATACAGACCTCAGACCTCTCTTACACCTATGAAAAGAAAAAAAACAGGAGACTAATATTTGTTCACGGTGTCCGTGTTCAACTTATTGACACTAGGGCTGCAACTAATGATTATTAAGTAAATGAATATAAATAACTTGTTCGTAGTCTTTGAACAAGTCTGAGAGAGAATCTTGAGTATTTCTCCACGGTCACCAACCCATCACTCAATACGTTACGAGTATTTGACCCATCAAAGTGGAAAAGTGGTTGGGTGTGCTCCCTGTAAGAGCAGGCCAAACACTTTGGCCACAGCAGCCAATGTTTGGTTTGGTTTTGCTGTGCTGAGCCTGGGCAGGTGGAATTTTCCACCGGCAGAGAGGGGGTGAGGGGTGAGGTTAAAACTAGGGCAGAGAGGGTGAAAAGAATCACAGGTAGGGACATAAGGGGGGTAAAATGAAAGTAGGCAATTAAAGTAAGCGTGCGCACTCTTACTGACTCATCACTAAGAAATGCTCAGAACAAACACACACACACACAAACGGGAGATCCTTCATACCTCGCTTGTTCGGACGATAAGGCGGTACTGGTACTGGTCTTTCAGGTCTTTGGTGTCTTCCAGTTTCTCCCTGCGGATGCTCACGGCCACAGCACCCAGCTTATCCTCTGTCCCAAAGTAGTTTGAGTGCTCTGGTGAAGGAGAGATGGAGATCAATGTTTGTGTTGAGGAGTAACATGTCTGAATATGGACTTGAGTTGTGGGTTTTATACACATAGAGTACCCTATGATATTTTTTAAAGCTGAAAGTATTAGACGTCATCAGAAAACAGAAGGGAATTAATCTGCAACAATCCTAATGACTGATTTTAGCAGCTTTTTAACAAAAATACCCAAATTCACCGGTTTTAGCTTCTAAAATATAAATATTCACTGGTTTTCACACTCTTCTATGATAGGAAACTGGATGTTTTGGTGTTTTGGACAGTTGGTTGAACAAAAGAAGACAGTTATTAAGTAAATTGTATAGACTTACAAAATATTATAAACATTTTATGAAACCAAAGAACGAATCTAGATAGTATTCTCAGTCTTCTATGCCTTTTTTTTCCATTTAGGCAGCTGAACAAAAACTTTCCTTAAATAAAACTATAGTCATAAACTGGAAATATTATGATTTAAATCAGTAAATATCTCAGTAAGTTACGAAGACTTGGTTTCAGTAGTTTTTGATACTTGGTGCTACAGACATATTTGTGTCAGTAACAAAGAGGTATTGAGGTTTGATATAATAAAGAGATAAACCGGTACATTTAACCTTCAAGAGATAAAGATGAGACAGATAAGAGAGGAGTTTGGCTCTGGTGTCGTAAGCATGTCTAGCAGATAAGGCTGCACCATATGAGGAAAATGTCAAATTGCGATTATTTTGACTGACTGTTACGACTGCGATATGAATCACGATATTGGAGGGAATGATCAATTTTTTGGATCATCATTCTCATTTTCATTGAAACACAAATAAAAATGTACTACAGTCATGTAGTGTGATTTTTGCAAGAATCTGTACCAAACAAAGATGTTTTCCTTTAGTCTGTAGGATAGGGTTTGTAGGCCCAGGACATCTCTGCAGCCCCACAATACTTCATTCAGAATGGTTAGACACATATTTTGCCTTTAACAAATATCCTACCCCCCCCCCCGCGATTTGGATATTGCACTAGTCCATATTGGGATTTTGCTAAAATTGCGATTAATTGTGCAGCCCTACTAGCAGAGGAGGGGCATTAGACCAAGCTATCAACGCACTTCACATGTTCTCTTCTAAAGCTCCTAAGCTAAGCCATGGTAATGCCAACACCACAGGCAGTGTGGTAGAATTCACCAGACACTTGGGGAGGAATCTAGCTTGACAAGTATTTCTCCTCCATCCCCCGTCTGACTGGAATGAACCGGGATGACGTACACATTTGGAGACTCAGGCCTGCTTAGCTTCCATGCCATGTCCCGTGGTGAAAATGTCAGCTTTTTGATGAGGCTTTCTGACAAAACACAGCACACAATCACAGTTGCGTTCTGGGGGACAGCTAAGCTGGAAACGAGTTAGCAGATGAACATATTTTTGGAATGATAACCTTTATCTGTGTGGCTGCAGGCCACACACACACACACACACACACACACACACACACACACACACACTCCTAACAGCAACTGTCACTAATTAGGGTGCAGCCAGATCATGCTTGCCAAGAGGAAGTTTCATCCGCATTGTCTGAAGAGGTGATGTTGACAAGAAATGCCAACAAACACGTGTACGAACAGGCACACATCTTACACACATCTTTTCTCTCTGAAGATCGGTGTTACTTCTGACACCTAAAAACAGACGTAAACCAAAGCTGCACTGGCTGATCACGGTACTTTGTAATCGTGCAGAAAGGCAGGTGGAGTATTATCAGTTCAGAGGTTGCCAAAAAGGTCCAGTGGCAGGTACATGTGTAATAAAAACTCTGGGAGCATTGCCAGCTTGGCCCACTCTGCTCAGGCACGGCTGGATATCAACCGTCATGGATGAGACGTGGGGAATGACACTGGAGACACAAGATCTTCGCTGTCATATTCATACGAACTAGTAACAGCAAGTGGCCCAAATGGCGGAGGGTGGGGGTGTGTTCTTGACCAACTGCCACTTTGCTCGTTTGAAAGCCATGATGTCTCTCTTTCTCATGGGTGGGCCAAATTCTCTGGGCGGGCAAAGCAGAGAAAGGGGAGGTAACCTTCCTCCTTATGACGTCATAAGAAGGAGATTCAAGATCGGCCCATCTGAGTTTTCATTTTCTCAAAGGCAGAGCAGGATACCCAGGGCTCGGTTTACACCTATCGCTATTTCTAGCCACTGGGGGACCATAGACAGGCTGGGGGAACTCACATTAATGTTAAAAAATGTTAAAAAATTAATGCCATGGGACCTTTAATATATATATTTTGTCTTCATGCCTTTTTATGTTTTATGTAAAACCACTTGAGTTTTTGAAAGGTGGGATGTAAAAACAAACCTGTCCTACTTGAGGTATGCTCTCATTGCACCAGTGTTTATGAGAATTGAATAAAAACTGTTTAAGAATCTATAAACTACAGTTACAACAAAATGTATGTTGTAATACTGAAAACATGTATAATCAATTTCCTATCAATAGGTTTGATTCTTGTGATCCTTACATAACACAGCTGGCATCAACATCAAATGTATGGTTTAAGTATGATATCTGCCTTATAGTAAATGTGTCTCAGTGTTACCTTTCCCATGGAAGTAGTCTCTGTAGTACCTGGCCCCCAGATCTACATGCTCTATGCCGTACAGTTTCAGTCTGTCCAGTCTTGTAACCTGCTGTTCAATAGGAACCTCCAGCACTGAGACGCTGGCGTTACTCCTCCTGAGCCAACCCCTCGCTCCGTCTCCTCCTCCGTCTCGCTCTGCTGACGAGCTGAGGAAGCTGATATTGCGCTCCCCGTGGCCTCCAGTCTCATTGAGAAAGTGGGGGCAGCAGAGGAGCAGTGGGCTCGAGCTGTGGGCTCCATGAGGCCCGTCCATTAGGTCCACACCCAGGGAGGGTGTCATGGAGCTGGGGTCGAGGCTCAGGGTCAGATCCTCTATGCTGGAGTACACTGGATCGTTCACACTTGGAGCCGAGGATCTGGAGACAGACAGGGACACTGATGCCGCTGATGCCCCCGTGGCCGTGTTCCTCCTCTGGGCGGCGTAGCCCCTCTGAGCCGCTGCCTCGTGGAGGTCAAACAGGATGCTCTGAGCATCGAAGTGGACAAAGCTCTTAGGACACACCCACGGTTTGTAGGAGGCGTCTGCTGAACCCCGGCCTCCCCCGTCCTCAGTTGTTTCTCCTTTCCCTCCATCCAGCTCATTGCGACTAGAGCTCCTAAGTTTCCTGAACAAAGAGGAGGTGCCCAGTGACGACTCCGTCCCTCCACTTTTCTTCCTCACTCTCTCAGCTCCGTCTTTCCTTCCTGTCCCTATTACTTCCCCACCTGTGGGACCAGGTGAGGGGGCAGAGGGGAGAGGTGCGCTTGGTGGCGAGTCCGGAGCGCGCAGCAGCTCCCCAAGGTGTATGGGTGCTGAGCTGCGCTGGTCAGGCCTCTCCTGGTGGAACTGGCTGAGCATGTCAAAAAAGCTCTGCTCAGGAATGCCCTGGATGTCGATGGAGGAGGTGCTGCCATACTCTCTGAACAGGTTTCCCATCCCGACACCTCCACGAACCTCCACCTTGAAGCAGAAAGGGGTGAGAATTTTCAGTTTATGACGAAATATCAGTGGATACATAATTCTGATTTCAATAATTATATTTTGGGGAAAACATTATGTTATAATTATAACTTCTGATCCCTGAAGGAGAGGAACGAGGTACAACACATATAGTATGGGATATCTGACTAAAGACACCTTTATTGACACCTTTTAATAAAGGTGATGTATGTGAGGCCCTGCCTATAGATCTGTCACCCCGGTCATCCCTCAATTTGGTAGCCAAGTCCAGCTGTGCAGCGGGGCAATCAAGTGTTGTATCTCGTTCCTCTCCTTCAGGGAACAAAAGTCATAACATTTTGTTCCCTTTTGGTCGATGCACTCAGTACAACACATATAGTATGGGACATATATTCAAGCCCTGCAAAGCAGCCACCTTCAGCACTCTAGTGCATCGAAAACCCAGTAGAAAGAGCAGAATGAGCCACCGAAGTGGCTGTCACATCCAAACTGTAGCACCGCACAAGTGTGCGGTGGATGACCAACTGGTTGCAACGCAGATATCACTCACAGATACCCCTTTAAACAGAGCCTATGATGTCGCTACGCCCCTGGTTGAATTGGCCTTCACACTGTGAGGAATTGGAAGACCTTTACTGGTGTAAGCCAGGGAGATAGCCTCCACAATCCAGTGAGAAAGCCGCTGTTTAGATAGGACTTTGCCCTTGGCCGGATTAGCTAAACAGACAAACAACTGATCACATATGTATTGAGCCTATGTAGGCGTGCAGCACATGTACAGGACACAGGGAATGGCTCCTAGGAAACAAAAGGAGGGGAACAGAAGTTTAGGAGCTCAAAAGCCATAGAGCTATTGGCTGCAGAGACTGACTTAGGCAAATACGCCACGTTCAGCAGCAATGTAACCTTGGAGCCTTAAGAAGTGAACTAGGTACAAGTGGGATGCACAGACAAAGCCTGAGGCTGCCCACCAGCTTTGCGGAGAGGCAACTTCATAGGGAAAACAGGAACAACATAGGGAGCACATGAAGTTGTCACAACAGAAACATTTACAGCACCCAACATTTAGCACCCAAACTGGGGGCTACATTTGTGTGTGTGTGTGTGTGTGTGTGCGTTTTTGAAGGATGAAGAGTAGCAGTGCTGCGGTTCCCCTCTCCACCCTGTCCCAGGACGAGTGTGATTGCCTCCTCCGAGGCCCTGAACCCCTGGAGGCCTGGTGGTGGGCCCTTGCCCCAAGCCGAGTGGCGTGAAGGCTTACCGGGTGGGTGCTGCCTGCCCGGCGTGGCCCTGGACTCGTGAGCATTGCAGGCTTGTGAGCACCTGCAGGCAGCTTGTCCTGCCTGGAAATGATGCTACGCAGAGCCACTACATGCTTTTTCCGCTGCTCAAACATCGCCTGGAAGTTGTTGAGTGACAACCCCTTAGCAGACACAGACTCATCCGGATAGACGACCCTGTCTCTTTTCTGGAACATCAGACTGGGTCAGCCACAGGTGCCTTTTCGCCACCACCGTAGGTTCCATCTCTCTGCCCAGGGAGAGCGCCGCACAGCAAGACATGCGAAGAGTGTAGTCCGTGGCCATTTTAACCTTATTGGGAAGAGTATGGGTATGACGGGAGGGTTGTGGGGCCACCCACCCCATTGTTGTGAGACAAGGGTAGATAAACTGCCAGGGATGGCTCCATAGGTGGAGGATTGACCAATACCACCTTCTCCGCTCCATCGAGATCCACATACAGACAGTGGTTTATGAGGAGTGGTTGAGTCAGAGGGTTCCGATTCGAACTTGGCTAACCCCTCCACACACTCCATGTGGTCAGCCCAGCTACCAGCGGGGACTTCAACCAGGAGCTCCTCACCGGTCTCAGATGAAGCCGGGTGCCTCACCTCGGATAGTATCAGACCGCATGACGGTCTTTCCCAGCGCTTTCTTCACAAATGTGAGCCGCCTCGCCAGGGTTGAGTGCCGGAGCTGGCGACAAAACGCCTCATGCTCCGTCAACACTCTCCGGGCATGCACAATCCCCCGACAGACGGGACATGTCTCATGCTGGTCTTTGTGATGCAAAGAGAAGCCGCACCCCCTGAGGATTATATCTGTTTATGCCTGGTGCTCATCTTGAGACACAAAGCTTATGAACGCAAAATCAGACCTCTGCGGGTAGCTAGGCTAACACCAACAGGGGCTGTTAATCTAACCTTGAGGCGGCGAAACAGAGCTGATGACTCACATATGCTATACACATACACCGCAGGTCATCTGCCTTAAAAGGCGTGAATAAAGGTGACTCCATGTCAGTCATGCGGGGCGTAATTTCCCATAATATATGTGTTGTACTGAGTGAATCCACTGAAAGGTAACGTAAAGTTAGGGTACTTACACACATAACCTGTTTGGTTCATTTCAAACAAACTTGTTTGCCCGTTTTGGTTAGTTTAGGATGGCGTGAAAGCTGTCAAATAAACTGTGTAGGGCTTATTTATGGCGTGAAAGCAAAAACAGACGAACTACAGGATTTTATGATAGTAAGTATGTGTTTGTAAATGGCCACAGTGAACAGAAGTATAAAACATAGGAGAGTTGTGAAACGTAGTGACCACACAGTAACTATCTCCCACCAAATAGTAAGGTACAAGGTATCTCTTTTTTTTTGTGTCCTTATTTCTGCCAATTTGTCAATATACATACATGCCGCATGACCTGCTGTCAGTCACTAGAATTATTATTTTGCCATGTGGTTCAAAGTCCCGCTTTGCCAATATAACTTTACGTTTAATTCTCTTGGTTTGTTTGTACAAAGTCATTGTAAACACAAAAACGCTACAGAACTAAAAACACCATTTTTTCCTTGAACCACACTACAGGTGTGAGAGTGGCTGGAGATTGAAGACTCACCTCATTTTCGTCCTGTTCGCTCAGTGTCACCTCGCTGTTTGAGCGCTGTCTCAGTGGTGGGTACGCTCTCAGGCTAAATGGTGAACATCTTTCAACGCCAAACCCTCCTCCTCTAAACTCTACATCCTTCGACCGTCGTCGTGGCAACCTGGCAACCCCTCCCCGCACCAGCCCAATGTCAGATGACATAACCGATGAGGAAACTGAAGTGGAGCAGTCATCTCCATGGTGAATGCTGACAATTTGCCCATTTTCTAGTAGTGACTCCCTGGACTGCGCACGGCGTGGGGGCCATTCTGCAATCCGCGCCCGAACACCCATTTTGGGCACAGAGATGCGTGGTTGGATGGCTGGGTCTGTGGGGCCAGGAGCCGGGTGGCCATTGGGTGTGTGACGAAACGCAGTGTGCTGGGGAAACCCTCCTCCTCCATCCAGGAGGTCTGAGGAGGTGCAAGTGACCCCTCTGTCTCTGTAGCTGTTCATGGCGCCCCAGGAGAGCTCAGGGCAGGGAGGCAGGGGGCTGGCATCCCATGTCACGAGGGGTGCTGGGAAAGAGGGAGAGGAGGGGCCCCACACACTCTCTGCTGACGGTGCTACAGCCTACAGTGCCCAAATACATTGCTTTTAATTGGCAGGGTGGGGAAAGATTTCACTGGTCCATTGAGGACCAGTTTGAGTCAGGACCGGTTGTCTTCTTCCTGGATTATTTTCACTCTAATGCAGATCTGAGGACAGAAGGAAAAAAACAATCATTCCAACAAACCAGCTTCAGAAAATCAGCATATTTTAAATCATAGAGATTGTGTGACCCAAATTTTCTCCAGAGGCGCAAAAAAAACAAAAACATGAGCGCTGAATTTAGAAAAGAGCAAGTCACTCAACTGTAAAACAATGTAAGACTCATAAGACAGACACAGAGAGAGAGAGAGAGAGAGAGAGAGAGAGAGAGAGAGAGAGAGAGAGAGAGAGAGAGAGAATAAGGTGAGGGGATATGACAGAGGATTTCTTCCATTGAGGCTAATCTTCAGGAGGCTGACAAGGGATATTATTATCACACACTCTGTGCACTCGAGTGCATGTGCGTTCACACAGACACTCATACACCCAGAGGACATGAAGACTGTGGCCGCTCTGCTGAAGATTAAAACCACTGAAACACTTCAGCTAATAGCATCAGACTAAAGGTAACGCAGATCCAAACAGAGGGAGTACACAGACAATTTAAAACACAATCACTGCAGCAGATTCCCTACTCATGCCTGGTCTTTTGTTTGGGAGAGGCCCACGGTCATGGTATAGCTTATATGTGGCTAAGACGGAAGCTACTCTATTCTAATCTTCCTACACAGTAAAGCCAAACAACAAACAACTGCAACTTTAAGATGGGGAGAGATTATTAAGGACTTCAGCAGAGGCAGAAAATGGTGAAGGCACAAAGTGACCCAACAGCTGGAGGGCTACGGTGGGGTAAATCCAGAAATAGAGTGATTGGACAGTCAAGAAAGAGCAAGGAGGAGAGCAGTACATTGCTCAGTGAACCACAACGGCATGCTTTAATATAACAGTCACACTGCATCAAGTCTTAAAAACCCACCAGCCCAGTAAAGACTCTTGTTTACTCAGAAGCATCTTATGTCTGCTGAGATTTAATGTGATGATTTTTACAGACATTAATGTCAGAGCATTTTGGTTTTATATTAATACTTTCTTTTAGGGCTGCAACTAACGATTATTTTCATAGTCGATTAATCTGTCGATTATTTTCTCGATGAATCGATTAGTTGTTTGGTCTATAAAATGTGGATCAGTGTTTCCCAAACAAGAAGACGTCCTCAAATGTCTTGTTTTGTCCACAACTCAAAGATATTGAGTTTACTGTCACAGAGGAGAGAAGAAACTAGAAAATAGTCACATTTAACAAGCTGGAATCAAAGAATTTTTAAAAATGTACTCAAACCTACTAATCGATTATTAAAATAGTTGGCGATTAATTTAAAAGTTGACAACTAATCGATTCATCTTTGCAGCTCTACTTTCTTTGGTGATCCAAAAAGCTAAACCTATACTAATGTTGCACTCACTGTAAAGTTCCCGCCAGCTGAATCATTGCACTCTTTTACTGTCATCATCAGTCCAGACAAAAGATTCAAGTCATGGTCACATTTTTTGGGCTGTGAATGTTGTGGTTGTTAGGAGTGACCGGCTGGGAATTCATATAGGAGAATATTAGGATGTGGTGATGACTCCACTGGATGAACCACATTATGAACACAGCGAGCAATGACGATATGCTGGCAGTGGTTCACGTGCAAACATGCCAGTCAGAGCCGATGAACAACAGCATCGACAACAAGCACACTGTATCTGTATTGTAAGACTTTTAAAGGCCTTTTTAATACCACACAGAATGCAATTTAATATCCGTTTCACAACCAAGCTGGCCAAAGTAAGAAAGTATGATGGAAAACCAGTTGGGACGATATGGTCTAGAATTAAATACTGAAAGTGGATTTATCTTGAGGAAGGCCTGTGGGCAGAAACCTCATCTAAATAAAAGAGAAATGCAGTGTGCAACAGTTTTTTCCTACTTTTAAGTCTACTTCCAGTGATCAGCACCTCACTACAACCCTTGGTGTGCATCACTTTTCTATATTATACTAAAAATGAGTTCTTGTCGTATCACGTTTGGTGTTCTTGCAAGCAGTGTATCCTAATTTCAAACAATATAATCAATTAACTGAATGCAACCTGGACCCAGATAAGTGGCGGAAAATGGATGGATTAACTAACTAGGGATGATTCATTAATCTAAGTTCATTTAAGTTTGGCTGTGTTTTCTTTTAAATGTTTTTAGATGTTTTAGAGCTTTGGCTTAATGTCTAAAATGTAAATGTGCTCAATCCATCTCCATACCTGCTGTAGTCAAACTGCTACTCTTCCTTTCTCCTGAATTTTCTTTTTCATCCTTGAGATTCTGCCTAATCTCACTTTCTATTTAGCTCTCCATTCGTGGATTTAAGATCCTTTATCTACATAAGTCTCTGCTCAAACTGCCAAAGTCATTCAAATAGCTACGCTAAATTTGCTCAGAGGGCAAACGCACATCATCTGCATATCTACCTATTAAAATATGCTTGTTAGGTTTCAGTCTTGCCAATTTCACTTTTTCCCCTCTTTATATTCCTTCCTGCATCATGCTAGTCCATTGTACACTGAACACATTTAGCTTTCTGTCACTCTTTTCTTGCACCCGTTCGTCTGCATCACGTGATTCGACCACACATTTCATAACACCCTGCTTATTGAAGCAGCTTCTTCAACGTTATGTTAAGCTTTTAATTCAGATAGCCACTGACCTTTCAAATTTGAAAATCGTATCCGTAATTAATCAGACAGGAGCGGTAACACTTTTACTCCTCCGAAAAAAGCTTTCAAGAATTAAACGGTATGATTCAACCACAAGCAGAAAAACAGACACCCACACCCCCATCCACACACACAACACAATGTTTAACTGTATAATAATTTGGAATCCTATCTAACCACATTAAAATCTAAGCCCTTTCACCTATGCTACTGTTTACTGGGGTTTACAAACACTTGCCTGAAAAGAAAAACTAAACATTTTCAGTAGGTTTAATAGCATTCACAAAGCGTACATTAGAAACTTTTCTGTTGAGAGAACAAATATTCTTTCTCCAGCTGCCTCAGTTTCTGTGAATTCTACAAATCTCCACTCCTGGGTGGACTATCTGGTTATGAAGTCCAATTTGCATAACGTCAAGCTTTTCATTGTGTCAAGCCAGCTCACAGTGGTTGTGTGTGTTTTATGATAGACGCCTTTTATGAGTCCTCGCTGAATTCATTTTTGGCCTTAAGACTGCATTACTCATAAACACACACAATACTCAATTCACAGCAAACAAAATCCCACTATAGTCATACAGCCACGCAAATGTATCATGTCTTTGTTTTTGGTGGACCACAGGCACTTCTGAGCCAAAGGCTCCCGCTCTGATCATGCTTTCTGACAGAATCTTTCCTCATCCGGGAGTGCTGTCCTGTGATCCCCTATGAGCCCCAATCCCAGATTATCCAGCCCCAGCTGCAGGAGCTGCAGAATGGCTTCATTATGTGTCTGAGGTGCCTGATGAGAGAGAGTGTGGTCTGATCTTTACAAGCGACTTCTGACAGCACACAGCCCATCAAAGAGAAATATACCCGACTAAGGTTTAACAGCCAAAGAGCCATATACTGGTAATCTATATGACAAATTAAACGCCTATAAATTACATTATATGTATAATTATATGGGGGGGGGGAGAGAGAGAGAGAGAGAGAGACAAATCTGCAAAGATATGCATATTGTATCTATGAGGACAGCCCCAGGACATTACAAAAGATACTTATGGGCAAACTACTTGCCTTCGGGGACCCGCGGGGACCCTGCTTGACATTTGGATTAGTATGTGTGACAAAATATTGTCAACTCAAGGTCCAAGCTTTGTCAGAGCTTTCAACCACATTTAACCATCTTCATCAGCAAATGGAGCCGACACACAACAGCCAAATGTTGTCGAGAGGGGAATCGTGTCATCCCCACCTTCTTTAAGCTCACAAAAAGTATGAGTATCTGTGAGGTGCAAACATCAAATCATCACCTTCAAGCACTCACACCCGGCAAGTGTACAAATGTATAGTAACAACCGTACAATTAAAAGTATTATGTTCTATTTTGAAATATTTTTTAAAAGAAGTTACACCTTCGGTATGATGGGAAGAATACCAACAGAAAGTATAAGGCTACAGCTACACTGACACTGTACAGAGGAGGAGAAGAATAAACTGTATACCAGTTAACAACATATTTGCTCCATTGTTTAGATTGAGGGGAGAGCAAGGAGCTATCTGCAATCAACAGTACTATACAATATGATTATCAACTACATGAAAAGGTAAAAAAAAAATAAAAAATAAATAAATAAATAAAATTTAAAAAAAACATAATCCGTGATATTATGAATTGAGCAAACATATGCAGCTTTGGCCCAGACTACACAAGATAAAGTGCAGACAATAAATGGCTTTTAATTACACACACATACAGCATATAGTAATTATTCAGCACTGGGATGTACCTCCCCTGTTTTGACTCTCCCTTTCTCTCCCATTCATGCTACTTCCCTCTTCTCCCTCCACACCCGCTCCGACTTGCTCTGCATGATACAGGCTTGGCCCATGCACCACAGAAACACACCGAGGCTGGTAATTACACTGGTTAGATGGTAGCAATGACAGAGTTAGCCGGGGAGTACAGCTTCCAGAGGAATGAGCGTACTAGGTGGGTTGGGCCGAGGGCCCACTGATGCTGCTGCTTGCTTGTACCGGTCAACCAGAACTGAGATCAGCATGGAGAGCTTGTCACAAATGTAAAAGCATCGGAGATGAGGAGAGATAGACCTGCCATATGTTTATGTCTTTGCCGTTGCCTAAACAGAAAGCAGTCTAATTATATCGAAGAGTAAAGCAGGGATGTACAGCAGCAAGCAAAAGTAAAATGAAAAGATGTACAGGCAAAGACCAAAGGCTTCTGGAAAACTACAATTGATAACAAAATTTTTAAATTAAAATGATAGTAAAACCTCCCCAGACATAAAACATAACAACAGAAGTTACTGTAAGTGTTTAAATTAAGCAAACAATGCCAGAGAGCGAGCTAGATCATGGGCTGGTTTGAAGAACAGATGGCGGTACATATGACTGGCAGATGGCAGATAGGAGCAGAGTAGAGCACGACACTGTAATACAACAGTGCATGCAGGGACAGCACATCCAGCATTCATGCCACCTTGGCTTCAGAAGGAGCAGACAGACCAGGAGGTGCTATCAGGTCGGAAAGACCTCGAATCATTCAGACATAAAAAGTTACTGAAGTTGAAGCCAGATAAATGAGCCAGTGATTAATTTGGAAGAAAAAAACAACAATCTAGAGGTTATTAAACTGAAGACGTAAGTAAATATAAAAAATAACCTCACGCCACGTGAGACAGTTTGAAAGTTGACAATACAGATGCTTTTTTTTTCTCGGTTTAATCAGCCAAAGAAAATAAAATAAATAAACAGCACAGACACATTTGAAGAACTTGGTCTTAGCTAAGAAAAAAGAATACTCTTAATAAAAGCTTTGAAAGGTAAAAGTCAGATGCTGTGTTTTCAAGCCTATCTCCCTTTTCTTACAGTGTAGTGGCGACACAAAGGGATTTTCTCACGGCCAGTATGGACAGGAGGAAGGATTGCAATAAATAAACTTAAATGAGGCATTTGAAAGACTTGCTATGTGCTCATAAAGACTTGAGACTTAATGCAAAAAGACACAAAAAAAAATAGCTCTACGAGAAACTAAAAATAAAAGTCATCAGTGCTTTGCTTAAAGGTCAGTGCCTTTCAAAGGAAATGGCAGAGGTGAGGTTGCCTGGGGCCGTGAGTGAAGTTCAGGGGCCCAGATGTTTCGTTGTGCTGTGGAGTGGAGTTCTAAAAGTCTCATTGGGATGACTGCCGGTGTCTGTCTGCGTTTCCCTGATGTGATTGTAGAAGCAACCTGCTTTCCCTTCTACAATAACAGATTTGATAAACAAATGTAATGTAATGTCATGCGGGCGATATAAGCCAAATGGAGCTACAAAGGGCTCTGCTTCAGACCAGACATCACACTTGAACCTTGCTATAAGTAAAATGTTTTCCTTCCCTACAGCCGGAAAACTTCTTTCATGGCAAGGAAAATGCAATGTCATCTTACCTAAAATACTAACAGTAGTAGCACAAGTGGTCATTCACCACATTCTTTACATGCAATGCTAACTGCAGGCGATCCTGGAAGTCTGAAACTTTAGTGTCAGATACTAGCTGAATCCCTCCATCAACAACAAAACTCTACAGGAAACAAACAACAAAAAACAACACTGTCATGGCAGAACATTGTGCTGGAAGGAAATCCACAGTCGAAGCCTCCGACTCTGGTCTATATTGAGTTTGTAAGTGCGTTTGGTTTATCTGGAGGCGACATCTCTCCTTCTCAGACTGGAGATTAACTAAGCTACAGCTCTCTACCTGTCGCCTGCTTTCCTCTCCACTCACTTTCCTTCCCCAGTCTTTTCCTCGAGTCTCTCCCGACACCGCTGTCATTGTCTCCACTGATTTCTGTCTACATTATTTTGCCACTGTGTCACTTCCATCTGCCTGTCTGTATGTCAGGCTGCCGTCCCATGACACTGAGACAGCTCAAGGGGGAGGAGGAAGAAGGCCACACACAAACATTCCAACAACCATGTAACAAGTCTAACGATTTGCATCCAGTTGGAGGATCACAAATTGCAGCCCACATCACCATTCATCATTATCATTCACTGGTTTGGCTTCAGGAGATGGAGCAGCATGAGAAAACAAGGAGAGGTTGAGATGTTGAGTACGTAAATATTCAGATACTGCAGTGCTTGAATAATATGTTTGAATCTCTATGGGTGCCAGTTAACTTTCAGAAATAATCCATTTCATCTCAGCAGAAACATTTTCTTTTCGCATTCAAGGAGGTCGGAGGTCAGCGTGGTAGCAGCTGGAAGCGATTCAGTGAGCTGCTCAGGGACACCTCAACAAGATAAAGACATGCGGTTCATGAACCTCGGGGGTCTGGTTAAAGGACGAACTTTCTAACCTTTCTACCTCTAAAATGTTGTTAAAAAAAAACTAAAAGTTGAAGTAGAAAGTGGCATAAAATAGAAATACTCAAGTAAAGTACAACTAGCTCAAAATTGTATTTGCGTGCTGTACTTGAGTGGTGTAGTGTTGAGTAAACATACCAAGTAGCAAAAAAGAAAAATTGATTCACATTCGTATTGCGATTCAAAAACGATTTATTTATTTTTTCGTTTTGTAATGGCGTGTATACTATTGTCCTAAAATGAGTTTAGCTCGTCATTCCCATAGATGGCACTGCGTCAAATTCACACCGACGCCTGGGCACTCTTGTCATAATCAGAAGAAGAACGAGTGCCGCAGAAGTAGTTTAGTCGGAGAAAACGATGGCAAACCACACAGAAAGAATTATTCAACCTGCTCCATCCTCATTGAAGGCAAGAGTTTGGGCACATTTCGGCTTTTATAACCTTGAGGATAGGATAGGAATCATGCTATATACAGGCTTTGCAAAGCGAAAGCTAAGTATTTTGGAAACACCACAAACTTGAGAACTCCCGTGGTACGCCATCACCCAGAGATTAACACTAAAGACGTGGACGAACAACAACCTAAAGTATCTAACATACCAGTCAACCAACACACTCTTTCAATGCTCTAAACTCCCACCCAACTCTGAATGAAAAGCTCTTTTTACGTAACAGTTTTATTTTATTCTTGAATTAAATGTATTTGAAAGCTGGCCCAAGCTTGGCACTTTGCAGTTTTTAGTTGCAAAAGTTTTTATTTTTGTATGAAGACATATAAAGTAATATCAAACTACATTTAATTTGTTGTTTCATTTCTTTTAAATTGTCTACTGCAATCACATGAGAAAAGTAACTACATTTACATACTGTGAATCGTTTTTTGAATGGAAAATCGATTTTGAATCGAATCTTGAGCCTAAAAATCGATATTGAATCGTGACATTTTCTGAATCGTGTACTCCTAGTACCAAGTTACATTCCGCCACTGCTTTCTGCCAGTATCAACATCAATAATTACCCTAAAAAAAGTCTTTGTGAATAAAGTAATTTTCTTTGCTTTTCTGAATATTTAACCCGTAGCTTCCTTGTGTCGTGTAAGAGAATCCCAGACACCACTGTAAATTGTTTTCATAAATACCACAGAAATAAGACTAAATAAGAATAAAATTATTATTTTGTATTTCAGCACTTGTGCACCATTGCTGACCAAAAGATTATAGATAGCTAACGTTAGCACAGACAGACAGTTCAGAGGAAGGTCAAAGTGTTCCTGAAGCCAATAAACAAGAGTTCTGTAAATCTGAAAAAGCTGCTGATAACAAGTTCATGACAACAACAACAACCAGAAAGAACCTGCAGAAAGTACTGGTGAGCTGTTAATTCAGAGATAATTAGTATAGAACATTGCATTGTGGGAGTCCCTTTTAAGCTGGATGTTGTGTTGGGACTGTGGTCGTTAGTGCAGATCTCTTAAATGAAAGAGAGTATACAGGTGACCTGCTTTTCATTATCAGTGCAAAATGCAGATGAGAACGTGCTTTATCTACAAAAAGCAGAGCGATCACCTCTGCACTGCAAAACATATCTAGGTCATCAAGTCAATTAGCCTTTTATCAAGTCTATTTTCTGATAACCGAACATTCTGCACGTACGCACGCACACACTCACACAAAACTAATGTTTTCAGTAAGACAAATGTTACAGTCTGTCAAGTCCACATAACCAAACCTCAGATTAAAATGAACAAAATACAAGTTACTGCTAAATGATTACACATACACACACAAAAATGTGCAACATCAAATGTACGAATGTTACCTTGTGCCTTCAGCTGTGCAGTATGCAGGTGAGGCATGTGAGGTTTGATGTCACAGTGCAGGAAGGGGAGGCTCAGTTTTTTACTCTGTAAGAAAAAAATGAGAGAAATTAAGCTCTTGTCAAAATCGATTTCACATTCAACGTCTTCGTGGAAAGGCTCTGCAGCTAATTTATGGTACCGTTATTAAAATGACTTTAGGATTTTGCTTCACACGGGTGAAGAATTATGTATAATATAATGCATAACAGGTGAACACAACATTGAATCAAATGTGAATTTTCTTTCTTTCTTTTTTTTTATATTGCAAATCTACACACATTTGCCGTATTGTGAAGTGCTGTTTTTAACCTCTTATTTGTCACGTGTTTCTGCAGAGCAACTGTAATCGGTTCCACGCTCATCGGGTCATTTGCACACAGACATGTCTATTGTTTGAGAGGAGTCAGAACAAAGATGCCTGAGGCGATTTCCCTGTACAGGATCGGTACTGCAAATGTGTTTGCATACACACAGAATGGCTTGCACACAAACACCACGGCATGTAGATTTTGCAGCATTTTACATCTGCATCTTGTTTTAATATTAGCTCAAATACAATATAATAGAACCAGAAAGCTAAACTGCTGATGGATTCCTTTCCTTTCTCTGCACACTAAAGTACACAGAAACAAACAATGGCTCTGATATGGTCTCCATCGACCTCAACACCATTTCCTCACAACCTGTGGTCATCATCCAGCTCCTTCTTGAGCATGGATGGAAATAAAAAGGAAGAGTGGAGGCAACGTGAAGGAGGCTGTGCACTTTGATTAGAGGTTAAGAGGGCCTAAGAACAGAGGGGGGGAGGGATCTTCAAATACAAGAAGGACATAAAGAGAGGGGTGAAGTGGGGTGGGTGGTAATCAGCAGACATAATTTCCTGAGGGGGAGGCCCACTACTGTCTAAAAAATACAGTTCTAATCAATACGGATCAATTAGGGTCCACTTACCCTGCCACTGCAAGCATAATAACACTGCCTTTAGCTGAGGGGGAGAGCAGGGGCGGATGGGGGTCAATGATCGTGTGAGTGTCTATTTTCTTATAGCAAAGCGTCAGTTCTTAAATCAACAGCGTCAGCATGGATTTACGGCTCAGGCTTCGCAGGCTACTGCCCTGAAAATGAAATTAAACCGTAAGTGAAAGCTTCCCAACCACGGCAGCCTTTGCACCACAGACCCCAGGCTCAAAGTGATTGTACTACACAGCTTTTATGTGCAGCCACTATCACACACACACACTCAAGGACACATATCACGTTAGTGAAATCAAATCCAAAGTGAACACAAACACTCGCACTAAAACACAAAACAAATATGCATGTGGAGAAAAGTAATAAAAAATACTGAATCAATTACATTCACAGAGGGCAGTGACAGGTATTAAGAATAGAATGATTACCCCCGAAGCTAAAAAAAAAAAAATGCAATGTTGTCAAGCTTTTCCCTTTAAGCTCTGAAGGAGGCCAAAACATCATCTCATGGAATAAAGTCGCCTCGCCATGTCATTTGAAAGTGCTCCTGCTTTCTATGCTGTTAAGTTGTTATACTTGCTTTCTACCTAAAGTTTGACAAAAAAATTTTATATACTATTTGATTTATTATAAGTGAGAAACTAAGGTGTAACACACTCACTGCCCCACGTTACTTCACATCAACTGTCTGACACCTAATTGGCTATTGGCATTAACAGGTTTCCACAGAGCCCAGCGGACACCTGACTTACGAGTCACAGCCACAAATGACTTTGGCAAAGTGGTCAGAAGCTCGACAGGAGGGGACTCACACCGACATTGCTGGTACACACACACACACACGCACGCACTCACACACACACACACACAGTCTTCAATTCCTGAAGTACCTGTATCTGAAAACAAACATTGCTGTGTCCTGTCCTATGTACTGAAGTTTTACTCATACGGTGCGTTAGGGCTGCAAAATATATACTATTTTTTTATCGTCATCTTAATATCAACTGACGCAATAAACATATCGTGAAAGGTTGCAACCTATCGCGACAGACACTCCGAAATTTTTTGTGTAAAAAACTGCACTTTAAAATGTAACGGTCATTCTTTTTGTAGTGCTGCCTTTCATATTCAATTAAATGTTCAATTTGTTCAATAAAAGAATGTTGGAAATTATTTCCTTTCATTTGTTTAATTCAGCAAACAGGTTGTTGTATTTTAGCAGAATACTGAACGCATCAGAAATGCAGAACTGAGAACACTTTAATATTGTTTTTTTTTAATATCAGAATTGCCATAGTCAACAACATTATCGCATATTGCATATTTTATTCACATTGTGCAGCCCTATTGTCTGTTCGAACAGAGCGTCACAGACTGTTATTTGCTGTCCTCAGCTCTGGGAATCAGATTAATGTTATGATATCCATCCATTCAACCATTATCTGTAACCGGTTCTCCTTTACAGGGTGACAGAGGGCTGGAGCAGATCCAGCTGACATTGGGTGAGAGACGGACAGTGTACACCATGGACAGGTTGCCAGTCAATCACAGGTCTACATGTTATGTATGCATGTATAATTAAAAACATTCAACTGATTTTTACTTATGACCACAAGAAACAACTTTATAAGTACTGCTAGCTTGTCAGAGTATTTTAGATAATGTGTGTCAATATCAACAGAAATAAATCAGATTCATAGAGCTACTTAAATTAAATCTTAAACAAGTACTTGATTATTGCTTAGTTGATGGACAGAAAATTAATTAAAAGAAAACTATTTTGATAATCAATTAATTGTTGTTGTCAAGTAACATGGCAAACATTTGATGGACCCAGTATCTCACATTTGAGGATTTTCTCTGTTGAATATTATATAAACTGAATTATTTTTATTTTTTTGGACAAAACATGCCGTTGAAAGATTGTGATGGCCATTTTTTATTAACCGATAATGAAAATAATAGTTGCAGCCCTATTTTAAACATCCACTTCTAAAAGGCTAAACACACGTGGCAATTGCCAACAATCATTTGATCTTGGAGTACTATCCTCGTCAAGCTTGCATACTTGGAGGAAGAATAATGCAGTCTAATATCACTGTATATAGTAATACAAAATGTATAACTTGTTTTCCCTGTAACTTTCCCATTATGACGGTCAGACACAGTTTAAAATACACCAGCAGTCACTTCAGTGTGTCTGAATACAGAGTCTATGTTTTTATATTCTTTACATATTACTCTGTAGTCTGGAGTGTATAATGTGAGAACATATGCTGCAGGAGAGGGAGGCAACCCCCTGCAGAGAGGGGTGGGCAGCCCCATTCACACTCACACTACTGGGAGGTGGGGGCCGCCACACTTTCATCCCTTTCACATCTTTCACGACTTTCCTCTGTACGCCCCTCCGTCTTCCCTCATCTTATTGGAATTGAAATAGAGCAATGGGTGTGTTAAGAAAAACCTTGCTTTGCCTCCTGACACGTGGCTCTGTCCTGCTGTAACCACTTCCCACTGTGAAGGTCTTCATTATGAAATAAGGATGGAGTGGGAGTGTCGCATGAGGGGAAACAGCCGGGAAAGCAGAATGAAACCAGACAGTGTGCTCTTAAAGTATCCCTGTGCATGCAAGTAATCAAGCTGAGAGCTCCTCTGATCGATCAGTAGTTGATCAATGAGTGACGATTTATTCTAAATATGAGATTAATGAGCTGCCTAATCCAATGTTCCAGTATGAACTTGCAAAGTAAGCATGCACAGTTTGCATTATCTGATACACATCACATTACTATCTTGTAACAAGGCAACACCATGTTTACTGCCATCCATCAAAGTAGGCTGTAATTATCTACTCGCTGTAAGTACGTAGGCGTTTGTTTATTAATTATTACTTTCCAAGAAACTGTTGATTGCACTACATTAACAATATTCCAATCTGAGCTTGCTTGACATAAACATCAACAATGAACTCAAAATCAAACATTTCTCAATATTTAAAAAGGACTGAGTGAAGTCCACTGGCTGTGTGCTTTAACTCTGGGCAACATAAGAGGAAAATACAGTGATGAAGTCATATGCAATACACAGAGCTCCTTTGACCAAAAACCACTTGGAAATGCTGCTGTAGCTGTTTGATCGCTATGCTGGTGCTGGTTGCCATAGAAACGGGAAGGTGCACCAGCGCAAAGACGTATGATGTAGGCGGCGGGCCGCAGGCAATCAGGACACAACCTGAAGAGCTGAGCAGTAAATAATAGGACGCAGAAATCCACATAACCACCATCAGTTGGTCACTTTGGAGTCTGATGTGTGTCACTGCAGCAGGCTGCAGCAAAGCACACACACACACACACACACACACACACACACACACTCTAAACTTAGCTCACTTAAGGTGCTGCAGTGGAGCTTTTGTTTATCTTTCATTTTACCTCAATGTCGGCTAAGCATCTACCCAACTGTCCTCAGATCTGTTCCTTCTCCCTCTGCAGTTTAATCAGTCTGTCCGTGTCCCCTCGCTCTCTATACTCGCGACCATGTGCCACGCAAGCATCAAAGCATGTTAGAATGGGCTCTAAACTCTTCAAAAGACATGAAAAAGCTCAGGGCTGTAAAAGTGCAGTCATCAGCAGACTTCCAGCATCTGTTACTTGTTTTTGTTTCCATAGCATAATCCAGTCGAGCAAATTCCTTGTATTTTCTATATGTATGGTTGTCTTTGACACCATCTATGGTGAATTAACCAGCCATGCCAAGCTCCAGAGCCAGCTGTATGGAGAGGCTTTCCAATTACATCTGTAAAGCTTGAACCTGGTGACAGAGTAAGTAAGGAGGATTAGCAAAGGAGTTTAAAGAGTAAACTTTAGTTACTTAACTGTAAGTTTATGGGTTAAGCAACCCCAAAACGCTTGTCCTAATACAGTTTCTGTAAATGACAATGACTTCCTAAAGAAACCAGGCCTGCATGTTGGATACGTATCACATCTGAAAGGGGGAATTCGTCACCACACACAGACATTTTCTCAACACACAGCCATTCTCCTGGCTCATCAAGGCATATCACCACCAGGCGTCAGGTGGCTGTCGATTACCATCTAGATTTTGTCAGGCTACCTGTTGCAGGCTGCAGGAGTCAGGCCCGCGTTTTTATCTGACTGTCTAACAAACTGCCAGATGCATTCATGTGCATTGACGTGCAGGTGAGACACAAGACCAGGCAACCCCTTTCTGTTGAAATGAACACAGCACTGATTATTAGATCCAAATTCAGGCCAGAGGAAACCTGACAAGACTTACAGTACATGGCTGTAGAGTAGAGACGACATGCAGGAAAATAAGTTGCAACTCAGCACTTAATACTCAGCACATTGGTCTTAATACCCATCTTTACATTGTTTAAAAGCACCTAGCAACAGCTTAGACTATACAAACATTACAGAAATACTACTACTACTACTACTACTAATAAAGATACTTGGCTGATTGCTCACAATGCAAAAACATGTGGAAGAGAGTCAATAAGGAAGCTACAAGCCCCCTGCCCTGCTTTTGACCTCGGCCTCTATCCTCATGGGTGTGTTTCTGTGATTGCGTGTATGTGTGCATGTTCTTGTGTGTGTGTGTGTTTGTGTGTAACGACGGGTCCTCGGGGTGACTTACACTGTCACAGCTGTTGCAGCTCCCACAGAGACGTGTCAGGGGGAGAACAGCGGGCTACTGCTGCTCCACTCTGATTAACTCAAGGGCGTGCACATGGACCGTCGAGGAAAAGATTTGCTCACGTGCACATTTACACACAGACGGTGCTAGGGCTGCTTGTTTGCAGCACTTAAGATATTATAGTATAGCTTAAGTTTAACATTAATTAAATAATTCAGTAATATTCTTCTTCAATGGAAATAGATAATGGTGTTGGTTTTCACTCTGTACGGTTACTGAATCCTTTATCATCTATTTAAATGATCTATTGGTTTTATCTTAGCCCTTTGCTCAGATAATTACCGTGCTACTAAGCTAGATACATCCAGTTTCCAGTCGTCTCACTGCACTATTGTGCTTCAAAACAACGAAGCAGTTCTGTGTTCTGGGGCCGCCGGAGCGATCATGGCCACAATACTTGTGAACAGCCGTAAGCATATTGTGCGACGGACGATCAATCGACCAAGGGGGTTAATAATCATCCGGAAAAAAAACAAGGGGGCTGTACTCGTGGAATCCTTCTTTAATGGTAGAAGCACAAATATCCAAGGACGAAACAAAACCCGCAGCACAGCCAGAATGCAGCACACCCGCTCCTGGTGGAATCCCAGCACTGGACCTCTGACCTCTCTCTCTGACCTGGACACTGTGCCCTGTTGCCGGCTATTCGCCGTGCTGTTGTAAAACACGGACTTCACTGCTATAGTTAATCATAACGGACAGAACTATAGAAAAAAAAAACAGACAGCTGGGCAAGCACGCCTGCCAGTGCACTGTTAAAGTGACGTATGCGTATAGTATAATTGGGAATAATGTTGGATTCATGTTTGCTCACCTGTCAAGAAGCTGACAGCTCTGAAGGCAGACCGTGAGAGCAATTTCACTACAGTAAATACATCTGTCATATTTAATCTGTATAGCACAATGGTGATTAGCTGGTTTCCCCTTCGCACTCAAACAAGTGGAGCTTTGGAGAACAGGAGCAGTCAGATAACTGTGTGGTGGGGCAGCAACTACAGATTAGCAATTTGTGCTCCTGTTTCTAAAGACTCTCACAGCTAAGTAACAGAGCTGAACAGATTTTAAATTAACCAGAAATAACTACCATTCATAAAGCTGTACGCTGTGATTTGATTCCATTCAGAGATCAGTAATCATTGATCTATTACCATAATCTCCCTGAAATCCGATAAACAAACACAAAGGTGATCAGAGCAGCAGAGGCTCTGCTCAGGATGCACTCGTGCAAGTGCCTGCAGCAGGTAACAACACATGCACTCTTCTTAAGCCAAGATCAAGAAGCTGACACGGTGGACTGGCAGACATGTTCGCAGCTGCTGTGTTTTGCACATTACTTTGTCAATCTTTTCTCTGACAGGTTTCCCACATGGTTGTTTTTGTGAGCTTAAATTCCACAGTGCATAATTATAGTTGAGTTCTGTACCTCATTGCCTTTTTCCAACTAATCAAAATGTGTCCGTAGTACAAAGTATTAGTGAAAACTGTTATATCATGTTAGTGAGCGCTAGACATGAGGTATTAATCTTCTAATCTCATTTTCGGCAGGAAAGCAAATAAACGCATTTCCCAAAATGTTGAAAATATTCCTTTAGGCGCCGAAAGCTGATGACTTGTAGTCTTACACAATTATTTTACAGCTGCATTGTGTAAAGACAAAATCAATGATTTTTTTGTATAAAAACATGTTTATAATACTCAAAGTAGGATATAAAAAGATTTGGGTATCTGTACAAGTATTTTCTCAGGTTGTTTCCTGCAATAACGCCTTCATAGAGGAAGCGGGGGCAGGAGTGTGTCGACATATAAGTGTGTGTGTGTGTGTGTGTCTGTACTGCTGGTTATTTTCAAGGTTCTTCCTGTAACCCAATCAGAGCAGTGACAGACTAATGAGGCTAAATGATGATGAGGCTTCAGGAAGAGAAGGCCTCCTGCAGGGAGAAGAGAGACGATGTGTCAAACAGCTGGAAGGGAGGCAGGGCTTTCCTCCGGAAGCTTTACTTTTATAGAAACACTATATCTGGCAGAGATGAGCTGATCTCATCATCTACAATATCCACTGGGAGCCACAATTAGAGCTGGGCAATAGAAAATGTCTGAAAGTCATTATTATCATTATTATCATGATGTATTATTGATCCCCAGAAGGCAACTCACTCCTTCAAAGAGAGGTCAGAGGTCAAGGTTAACAGCTTGGCCTCCCTGAAGTACACTCATTCTTTATATATACTGTGCTGCTGCGGTCTACTGATGTAAACAGATGTATGCCCTCATTCAACAGCACCCTGATCAGACTGCCGGCCCAGCAACAGACTTAAAAGTCCATCTTACTACTTCCAGTGACTGGATCAGGGAGGGTGAAGTACTGGGTAAGCCTCAATCAAAGAATTCCTAAAGCGCATTTCTCCATGCACCTCGCTAAAAAACAGATTATCTAATCAGCGCAGCCACAGAAAGGAGCCAAAAAGGGTATTTAAGGCTAAGAACTTATCTGGCAACATTCAAAACTTACTGAAGAAAAATTAAGTACAAACCACTGCAGTCAATGCCTTCAGACAAGAACAGTGATAACTGATCCTGCTGTATTGATCTCTGACGTTACAGTGCCTTGCTCAATGACACTACAGCAACGAGCATATGTGTGCTGACTTTAGAGCTGAAACGATTTGTTGATTGTTCCATTGATTGAAAACTAGAGGGGCTCCAGGGGTTTAGGAGTTAAAGCACCGACCATGAACTGCACCGTCGTCTGGTCAGGGACCTTTGTTACATGTCTCTCACCCTCATCTTCTGTAACCTCTCTACTGTCTAGAGGCATAACAATACCCATAAAACATGTTAAAAAAAAAGAAGACAATTTTACTATTTTGATAATCAATTAATCCTGTAGATACCTTTCGGTGTGTCCAGCATCGTAAATGCGCAGATTTGCGGCTTTTCTTCATACTATAAATAAATTTGAATTGAATTAGGCAAGACCTCATGTAGCGCTGAAAGGTAACATGCCTTATTTTAAACATAAAGGATAGGAGAGTAAAATTGAGTGGCATCTCCATTAGTTTTGTTTTTAACACAGCTGATGAATGAGAAGTGACACTGTTGTCCTCTTTTCTGCATGATGTATCGACAATAGCAAAAGAGGGTCAAGGGGTGTGTGTGTGTGTGTGTGTGTGTGTGTGTGTGTGTGTGTGTGTGTTTTGACTTGTGTGTGAGGGGGTTACAGTGCAGTCAAACAAAGAGGGCCTCTGACACAAACCCAGCCAGTCTTTCTCTCTCTCTTTTTTTTCACTAGGCCTCTCACGGTTTGATTTTTCTTTCTGAATGGTGCCATTGAAAGAAGAGGCAGTTAGAGCCTTTTTGTATGAAGACTTTGTGAGCTCCCAAAGGAGACAAACCTGACTGTTGCAGATCATTTTTCCTTCAGTAACGGTCTCTCCAGAGTCAGTTATACACACAGACAAACCAGGGAGGGATGGATTGGGGTGAATCAGAGATTGTACTTGGATAAACAAATGCCACTTGGAAATCAAGATAGTAATAACCTGATTTATGATGGAGTCATGCCTTTTGCCTGATTTTGGGCTTTGAAAACTACGACTGCAGCTGCCTCCACCCAGCATTGGTGTAACTGTATGGCGGTGAAAAGCTCCGCTGGCAGAGAGAGAGTGTGTGCAGGCCTGAGAGATAGCGGTCAGAGATAGAGATAATAGTGCCCGCCGGTTCTTCTGATGTCTTTGAAATGACAGACTCCTTTGGGGTTTTCTATGCAGACGGTAGTTACTGTAACTGGATTTGTACCACAATCAGTGGTTAGGCCAGGACAAAGTGTGGGAAAGGCTTGGCATATTGTCGGTGTAATACTGTAAGGTCAAATTAATCTCAGAACAAGTAAAAAGGTTTAATTGCTGCCAAATTAAAAAATGATTCAGTACAATTTCGCCTCCATGAAATAAGAGACCGTAAAGAGAGAAAATAGATTTACAGGCTCACAATCTCTTATTAGCAAAACCTGACACTGACTGCTTGAGCTTTCTAAATGAAGGAAGTCAAATATACTGGCCTGGATAATACAGTTAAAGGCTTTAAATTCATCTCACGCACACTGGTTCCAAGGGTGCACTTGGCCCAAGTTCACCTCGATTCCAGCAATGACATAGTACGATGTGACAGGATATGTAGGCCGTCCTAGGGCTGGGCGATATGGAGAAAATCAGATATCACGATATTCTTGACCAAATACCTCGATATCGATATTGCGGCAATATTCTAGGGTTGACAATTGGTGCTTTAACAAAATATCTTCACACCTAGATTTTAGATAAATAATCAGTAAGTGGGGAAAAGGCAAATAATAGAACAGCTAGAACAGTCTGGTAAGTTCAGAAAAGTACATCACTTTACTGTAATGCAGCCTTTAAAACCAGCAAAGACAACACTTCACATCACGATATTACAATATCCAAAATCTAAGACGATATCTAGTCTCATATCACGATATAGATAGACTATCGATATATCGCCCAGCCCTAGGCCGTCCCCATCTTATGTTTCTCACAGGCAGGACACAGCTCAAGAAAGGCCTGAAAAGAGATGGACCTCATTTGCTCTGCGTGAGCCAAGAGCTGGGCGATATGGAGAAAATCAGATATCACGATATGTTTGACCAAATACCTCGATATCGATACCGCAACGATATTGTAGTGTTGACTATTGGTGCTTTCACAAAATATTCACACAATGAGATTTTTGATAAATAATCATCAGTAATGTGGATATAATAACTAAGTGGGTAAAGGCAAATGATAGAACAGTTACAACAGTCTGGTAAGTTCAGAAAATGACATCACTTTACTGTAACGCAGCCTTTAAAACCAGGAAAAGACCACACTTATGCCATATTACGATATTCAAAATCTAAGACGATATCTTGTCTCATATCACGATATCGATATAATATCGATATATTGCCCAGCTATACATGAGCCTTCCACTTTCCTGCGGGACAGGTCTTTGCACACAGATCCCACACACACACACACCGCTCCATATTTTCTCCTCTAATCTTTTCCATTATGACATGAGATGATGCTGCATTGACAAATCTACTCTGACAAATCCTTGAAATAGACCAGAGTTGAACAAAGGAGTGCTAGGTTTTTAATCACTTGTATAGCCTTGCCACCATTGCTCTTGAATACATTTTTGACTCTCTGCAGGATTGAGTAATTCATGTATATGTTTGGAACCATTTGGAACCATTATTAAACCATTATCTATTGAACAACAGGACTTCAGATTGTGTGGGCAGTAATTTCAGGGACTTTTGGGGCCAAATAAAAAAATGCAGTCTCCAATGGCACTGCATAAGTGAATAACTTGATAACCACGATGAAGAACTGAAGACATCTACTCTATGATAAACTATATAGAATGTACATGTGCCATCATGTATGTCAAACAACTCTAAACTGTCAAAAAGCTGATCTATCAGAGAGCAGAACAGTTTGAAGTTCAAATGTTTGCAGAAAAGGAAGAAAACCACTTCATCTGAACTATATCACAGAACTATAGGGGGTTTATGGTGTGTAAAATTTACACCATACAACAGTAGTTCTTTTTACACTGTAAATAATGACTATAAAGAACAGCTGACATGAGGGTTATAGACTTGAGTAGAAACAGGAAGTCATAGTTGCTGTAATGTGAGGAAAGACTGACTTTCAGAGGAGGAAAGAATACAGGATTGTGTAAATTTGTAAAACTACTCTTGAAAAATCATGTCTTCTCCTGTCCTTCTCACCCAACCTCTCTCTACATTCAGGCTGATGGCATTTACGCCCCCCCAACAGCACCCTGGCTGTCCCGAGGTGATCCTGACCCAGACTTCTTCAATCCACCACACAGATTCTAGACAGAGGCAGCAGAGCAGCAGAAGCAGGCCAAGAGCTGCTGGAGGAAATTAAAAACACAGCTACCACTCCCTTGTTCTTCCCTTTTGCTCTCTCTCCTCTTGAGTGAGGCTAAATACTAGTATCTCCTAGTAAAGTCTGCATACTAAGTTCCAAACCTTTTTAATATTTATTGCTGCAACCCCACATTCCCACATTATGAGAGAAAGAGCTGTGTCTATGCCATGTCAGTGTCTGGATGATAAAGGAATCCATTGATCACAACTGTTAAACTCCAAACTCTTGTTTCTGTGAGGAACAGGATCAAATCAAATTACAAATCATTCTGCAAGAACTCATAATTACCCAAAACACACACATATATATATATATATATAATATTTATAAATTTAATAGCCTGAGTCACTTCTCTCACTGTAGACTCTTCTGTGGTCAGGTTGGTGAGACATTTTTGGGATCAGCATGCTTTTATCCAAAGAAAGATGTTCCCAGACTTGGAAATGCTGAACACTACAGGCAAGGGACATGGAAAATACAAGGAGGAGAAATGCATGAGGGAACCCCAAAATATGATCCTCTATGTTTTAACGGCCACTCAAGCAAATTTTAAACGGCTGACTGAAATTTCTCACAGTCTGAAATTTGGCAAGCAGAGTGCTTTTAATGTGCTCATATTATGCTTTTTGGCTTTTTCCCTTTTCTTTTTTTGTGCATGTAATAGGTTTACAAAGTGAAAAGTCCCAAAGTCCACCCCAAAGGGACTTACCATCTCCAACAGAAAACACTGTTCACAAACTGCTCCAAACAGCTCTATTGTAGTCCAGCCTTTACTTCCATGATGAATGTGTGTCACTTTGTAACACACGTTATAATGCTCGCCTAGCTGCTAGCGTGGCACGCTCTCATACTCTGCTTCTGACTGGGTAGTAGTCCTTACCTAGCTACTGCGCATGTGTGACTCCCAACAAAGATGGTACAGAAGTGAGATGCCTCACTCTGTAGCTAAAACAGAGAGCTCAACACACAGGGTGAAAAGAGGAGCTGCAGCAATGTGTAATACAACAAAAATATTGTGTTTTTTGAAAATTAAACCATGTAAACCTATTCTGATATAACCTCTAAATACAATTATGAACCTGAAAATGAGCATAATATGAGCACTTTAACACAACTGATTTATAAGAAAAAAAGAAAAAGAAAAGGTATGCTAATACAGAACATTTGTTGACAATCTGGAGCATTGCACAGCCCAATCTCTAGTCATTGTAACAAACGTAATTGCCTAATTGCTCAGAGCGGTTAACATTTTTCGTATATATAATCAAAGAAATTTACAAGTTTCTTAATTTCTGTATGTGGACTTAAAACAACTTGTGTCAATCTCATCTACCCTTATTGCTATTTTTCTTTCGCTACTTTTCATGATTGTAGCTAGGTAGCTAGCCAATGTCAATGGAAACATGATAACACTTATCCAAATCATCAGAGAATGTGAGTGGAGATTCAGAGGTCTGGAAGCAGGCTAGGACAAAATTGCAATGCAAAATCCTGCTGGTTCACTATTTACAAATGATTTCCTGATTATTCATTTTTTGATTTATCCCCTTTGAATTTGACTCCTCAGTGAGGAGGCCATACTGAATATTAATCTATAATAGATATGTCTTTGTGGTCGATTGTCCCCTCTTGGCAACTGACATAGCCATGAGTGAGTAACTGGTCCTCACAGTCCTCAAAAGATTTTACAAATGTGATCTCACTGCTATTTTTTCTGTGTATGCATCTGTGTCTCTCCATGCTTGTCACTGTTGTGGAAGAGTTTCATGTAAACACGTTCAAACAGCCCAAACCCAAACAATGCCGTGGGTTGCTAGAACTTCTGGCAAAACAGGAAATACAACTTCATCGCAGAAGCATACATGGCACAGCGAGGATGACTTTGAGCAAAGCAGGCAGTCGAGTTTCACTACGTCATGAGTCACTCACTGCACACCACGAACAAGGAGTAACAATTTGTTTATTTGGCAGTCATGCAGACAGCGTGTTGGCCTACATACACACACACACACAATAGCGTCCTGACTTAATACAAACAGAAACTGTAGGAGAGCTTTGCTTTTATAAATGCCAGCTGATCTTTTTTTAAGGCACAATGCAGGTTTAAAAAAACTTTTGATATATTCGAAATGGCATATTCGTGAGTAAAAAGCAAATACTGGGAACAAAACCGAAACTCTACTTGGTTGGGGTTGGAAACTGTTGGAAACTGTTGGAAACAGCGACTGGGAGGTCTGGTTAATAAGACAAGCCAGTCTCTTTACGTGCCACATGCGACATGTGTGTATATGTGCCACACACACACACCTTTCTGCTCATTAGTATCTCAGTATCTACTCGATGTCATCCTGGCTGCTCTTCCCGTATTAATGTTAATTTTTTCTCTCTTGAGTTGCCAGATGGACAGAGCACACGCAGAGAGAGAGAGAGAGAGAGAGAGAGAGAGAGAGAGAGAGAGAGAGAGAGAGAGAGAGAGAGAGAGAGACAGCAGAGCGTCCAGTTCTCGCTGGGTGGCCAAGCTGTTTACTGACGGCGTGTCACAGCAGCAGCTCACAATGCAAACGTCAAGCAAAAGCAACACACGCACAAATGCTGTACATGTGAGCATCTAATGAAGCTTCTGCTGCAGCCACCCACCAACCACTTAGTGCTGTGGTTTTGCTCTGATGCTTTTTATAAACACAGACCTGGAGAACATGGGGAACAGGTGTCACACACTCAGTGGCAGCTGTAGGAGGTTTAACACAGTAGCTGAGGCCTCTGAGAGAAACTCTGTATCTCTGTCTAAGAAATGTGCCAAACCATTTTAGTTTGTTCTCCTGCCAGTGGCAAGGCACTCGCTGAAGCAAATATTGACTGAGTGATTGGTTTGGGCCCTGCCTCTGTGCTCCACCACCTCACCTTCGACTCAGAACGCAGCAGAATATGTCCAAAGCCACACCACTGACTTCAGTCTGTAACTCAAAAAAAGATAAAGACTGGTGAAATGGTCAATTCCACATTTCTTTGAAAAAAGGCATATTGTGGTCACATAATATGCAGTGATTTAAACAGTGACTAGTTTTAATAAGCTCACAATTTCTGATACGCTGCAACCAGCTTGTCACTAAATTGACTCACACAATTATATCTGGGATCTCTAACTTGGCAGATGAATGCTTTACTAACCGAGTTGAACTCAAACTGATGCCGCAGGCAAACTCAAAGTTTGTGTGGCAGAATCCTGCAAAGATAGCCTACATGCTGTGAGTTGTTTTGTTCTTTGAGGACAAATGGACCGACTGACAGTGAAATTGATGATGTTCAACCAACTTTTTGTGGTTGTGGGTTTTTAAACATTTCTTTGAAGGTGGGAAAGTTGAATATCCGTTCAATATGAAGTGAACTGGAAAGTGTACAAATGACACTTTGTGGTTTTACAAGGGTTTACGTGCAGGACTATTACATGACTTCCTGGAGTCTTGCTTCACCATTAGTCGACCTGTTAACCTCCGGCACATGAACTACGTCAAACCACTTTTAGTTTACACTTCAGATTTTGTATGGAATAAACATATCAATATAACGTTTTCATTAGTGAGCTTTAGAGGTGCTGGTGCGGTAGATACATTTTGTCACCTTTGGACAGAGCTAGACTAGCCCCTTGTTTCCAGTTGTTGTGCTATGCTAAGCTAACCAGCAGCTACTGTATATTAAACACAGATATGAATGTGGTTTTAATCTTCCTCCAATTCTCTGCAAAAAAGCAAATGTTAACTTTTGCTTTAAACACTGACCTGACATTTATTTTGGGTAGCAGTAAGATTATCCAGACATATCCACATTAGGGTTAGTCTCTAGACTAGAGTCTGTCTCCAGTACATTGGCCCGCACTGAGCCATCTGTTTAACCAATCAGACTGGGCTAGGCTAGGCTAGGCCAGGCCAGGCTAGGCCAGGCCAGGCCAGACTAGGCTAGGCCAGGCACTGCCTTTTAGCCTCAGAGCAGGCCTGCTTCTTCAGCGATGCAGAGGGTTAGTTTTGGGTAATCAATTGCATTCCCTCTTTCAAACTGCCTTCCTTTATTAAAGTAAAAGTAACCTGGCATGTATGAACCAACACAATAATACACTTTGTCCTGTAAAGTCCACTGTGATTATGGGAGAAATTGGTCATAAACTCTGATCCTTAAAAACAGATAAGGCAGAGTGTAATACCTGTTTTCCTGTTTGTGAAGTTGAATGTGGCATACTCGTCTACTAGTAATGGGAAAGGAGTCTACCAGTTATTTTTAGTGGGTTTACCTGTGTATTCTTTTTTTTTTAGGGTTAATTCCTTTATTTAGAACAGCTGAAGAGAGACAGGAAATTGGGGAGAAAGTGGGGATGACATGCAGCAAAGGGCCTCAGGTCAGATTCGAACCTGGGCCGCTGGCAAGGACTGAATCTACATGGGGCGCACGCTCTACCAGGTGAGCCAGAGGCTGTCCCTGGTTTACCCGTGTTTAAAAAAACCTGTATACACGCTAATTTTTGGTGGAGAAAGGGTATAATTTTACTATGGATGAACAACACAACACAGAGCACTAGTGGTAGCATCACCAGAGATAATGTAGTCTTCAGGGGACAAAGATCTTTTATGAGATGGTAATGAGTCGTCATGGCTGCCCAAGCTCATCAGAGCTTTTATGCAGTGTTGGACTACATACCATCGTACTGTAGGCTGCTCTTTAAAGAGGAGTTCTAAGGAGCTTAGACTTGGCCAAAACTTGCATACACAAACTCTTAGATTACTCATTGGGTCTCATCAGTGTGTTTTTTTTACTTCTTCAGCATCTTTTTGATACTCTGTATAAAAAGCCCAATTTGTTCACCATCCCCACCCTGCGCTCCTCATACACACTCTTTAGTCAGCTCTCCCTTTCAGTGCTAGAACCAGCCTTTGTTAATTATAAATCTCACCCTGTCCTCTCCTCTTCCCCTAACAGGCGGGGGCAGATTAAATGCATGAGATGAGGAGGGATATTAAGAGAGGTATGAGAGGGAGAAAGAAGTGAAACCGAATGATTTGAAGGAAGAGGCCAGATGACATATAAGGGACGAAGAGAGGAGAGAGTTTGTTTTGGGGAAAAGAGGGATAAAATAAGGACCGGGTAGCAACTGAGGAAGCGTGGCTGACCCCGATTTTGCCATGACTCCACTCTGCTACAAGGAGGGGGGAGTCCAGACGTAAACCTACAGTGACAGGGCTGCTGCTGCTACTCTAACATTGCACCCCCCCACCAATGAATCAGCCTTCACTTGTTCCGGTTTCTCCTCCTCCATCTCTGCTCTTCACGCTGTACTTACACAAAAGAGGGAAACTTCTTCAAATGTTGTGTGGATATCTCTGCTATGATGTGAATGCACTATATTGGAAAATAAACAGATCTAAATCTCAAGAACATTCAGCCACACTTAAAGCTGTGTGCACAATTTGGCTTAATCAATGGTTGTGGCCTGCATTTCTCAGTGCAATCCATCCATGTATGTGAAAAAGGGAAAGAGAAGCCTGCACATAAAGAATGCAAGGAACGGGGCATTGTGAGCCCATTTTATTAAGAAAGGGAGTCCAGCATAGTGGGAGGAAAACAGGCATGTGATGCTGGCTGTAAGCTGGGAGAGGATGGACTCTCAAACTGGACTGTAGTCAGACCCCTGGGTAAGAGGCCAGCCGAGCACAAACAAGTCTGGAGGGGGGCAAATACACAAGCCTGCCTGGCCGGCTGTGAGCACTGGAAGGGCCAACAGGGAGACTCAACTCAAACCACAGCAGGGCTACTTCACTGGTGTGTTTATGACCAGGAAACTGCCTGACAACTCACACACACAACTCACACAAACTCAATGCAAGATGGACAGAGTTACACTTATATCCACTTATAATACAAATAAAAACACCATAGTCATACAAATAATCATAAATTGTGAAGGGAGGATTAAAAAAAACTCACTCTGATAACATTTCTAGGCAGTAAGACAAGAGCGTAGCCACAAGCAAAAAACCATCAGCTCACTCTGGGAAGAGGATTAAAAGCACTAAGCTCACCGTTTTGGCAGGAGAGCCTCAGATGGTGTGCTAAGTGGGTTAAAGCACACCCCAAATCTCATAATCGCTCCGGCATGCCCCCCTTCTCCTCCGTCCTTCTTCCCTCCGTCTGCCAACACCAGCCGAGGGGAGCAATTTGAAGTCCCACAGAATACTTGGGAGCTGCCAAGGTAGAGGGAGCTAGATTAAATCGAAAAGACGTGCACCAAAACATGAACACACAACTTCATCTGGACACAACAGTTAATCAGAATCACTTGAAGGACAATGACTAAGGGTTCCTTGCCGTGGGGGGGGGGGGAGAAATGCATCTCTCTTTTACAAGGGTCTGCGGCTCTTCCTCTCACACCTACTGTAATGTGTGATCTAGTGTTTCCACCTCCCCTCCACAGTCTCTTTTTGAGTGTGTAGAGCTAAAACTTTACATCTTTCTGTTTGACTCTTTTTATTATCTGTATGCACTCTCTGTGTGCTCTTACACAAAAATGCATCTGGAGTCCACGCTGAATCCCTAGCCACCACAGACACACATACACCCCCATTTTTCACACAACGTCACTATCCAGACACTGTGGTAACATGAGTCTATGGTGAAACTGTAGTACTGTAGCTCAGCTAGGTCTGGCTCCGCTGTAGCACAGTCCCAGGCCCCAAAGAGACTAGGCACTGTTTGCCTGCGGGACTTTGACTAGTGAGAGCAAACAGAGTACAGTACAGTAGGTCCATTGAGACTGAGCTGAAACACAGAGCTGCACAAAGTACTGTAAAAACTGAGAAACCATGAGAAAAGAGAAACAAAGAATGAGGGCTGCAAGCCAGGGAATTAAACCAGAGCAAATAGCACCACAAGTAAATCTCAAAGGTAACTGCATACTGTATATTTGTTAAAAAGCATACACATGTATGAAAGGCGCCTATGTGCTTGGTGCAAAAACAGGGCCCCTTTCAACCCATCTCCACTGACAGAACTAGTTGGAGTAGTTGCAAAAGAAACTAATCTTACACAATATAAATTAAACACTACTGCGTTTGTGTCTCTGATGGCCAGAAGACTGATCCTTCTAAAGTAAAAAGGAAAAAACCCCACCCACCTATGTTTATTGTTTAAGGGATCAGATACAGTGGAATGACTGTTGGGAATTGCAAGTTGGATATCTGTTGGATCTTTATATTGCTGAGATGTGCAGAAAACTGACAAGATGTCTTATTCAATTCATATTTAAGGTGTCACAGTTTTTAAAATTTACTTATCACTTTACTTACATAGAATTTATTTCATATTTGTATGTGTTTTTGTATTTTGCCGAGCTGTTCCTCGTCACACCAATTGCTTATTTGGATGCCATAATTGACACCCTGTGTTTCTTATTATTTGTTTAAAAAAATCAGCCAAAATAAATGTCCTACAATGCATGCGTGCACATGTAAATGCATCACACACACAAATAAACTTCTAAAAAAAATGAGAGGCAGGTGGAACAGAGTCTATTCAGAAGATGTTATAAAGAGGGTTTGTCTCGACTGAAAAGAGGATTATAGGAGAAAGGTGTGGCTCCTTTTAACTCACTTAAGCACTGTGTGTGTGTGTGTGTGTGTGTGTGTGTGTGTGTGTGTGCGCGTGTGTGTGCGTGCGTGCGTGTGCGTGTGTGTGTGTGTCTTTGACTAGCCAATATGAACACCCCATTATGAAAAGTTAAATAAGGAAACAGGATCTGGAAACCTGTTCCCCTCTAAACCAGCATATGGTTCTGTTGCTGAAGATGATATAAGTGATATTCTTTCTATGCTTGTTGGTTTCAGGTCGCAGTAAAAACCACACAATAGAGATGAGGGGGGGTTTTACACACCGATAGAGATCTCAGCCCCTCAAAACTATCTCAGGCATCTGGACCGACAGCAGCATCTCTGAGGTGGAATTTGGCCAGTGATAACAGCTCAGTTGAGGGTGTGTCTGTTCCAACCAACCTCAAATAAAACTCCAACGGAGGGACTGTACCACCGTATCACCATCACCACTTTGTTCCTCAAACTTTGCCGCAGCTATAGGAACAGGGATGGCGTGAAGGCCTGCATGGCTGTCACTTTGCTCATTCTTCACCCTGCATTCCAAAGTCATCACTGTCCCGGGCCTAAACTAGTGCAGAGTGCTGTCACAACAAGCTAAATCCCTCCAGAAGTTGCCTCTCTTCCTCTCCGTGTTTGGTTTAAAGCGTGGCGTGAGTCCAGGGTGTGGTTCTACAGCCATGCGTGCACTCACTAATGCATGTGCACCCACACTGAGCTGCACATGTGCTCACAAAAAGTATACACTAGCCTAGTTGTTTTCCAGGCGCAGACAGCTATGAAAACATTGACCTAATGACAAAAAGTTTAGAGAAAATGAAGAAAAAGGTGGAGAAAGGGCAAGAGGATAGTTTAAGGTAAAATGATCGTCGCTTGAGGGAAATGATATTCCATTTCTTGCCGAGAGTTAAATGAGAAGAACAATACCACTGTGTCTATGCATCAACTGTGGAGCTAGTGAACAGTGAATTGTCTTAGTTTAGCATAAAGTGAGGCCCTATGATTTCCGTGATGCGGAAAACGCAGACGAAATCCCGGAATCTACAAATGAAAACGTAATTCTCTTATACACGCGGAATCGCACGGAATTTGCATATATTTTGTTGACATATTAAATAAACAATATTTTTTTTTTATTTCCTTCTCATTTTTCTGTTTAAAACAACAAGCGTAGAAAGGTCTCTACCTAAACCGTGGGGGGAAAAAATGTCGAAGCGAGTGGCTCCTGATAAACCAATGGTGGCAAAAAAATATTCCGGGAACCACAACTTGTCATTTTAGTTTTAGTGCAGATTAAAACAGCGAGATTTAACATATTAGTTAGTGAGCTTTAGAGGTGCTGGTAGGTGAATTTCCTTAACATTGGGCAGACCCAGGCTAACTGCCCCCCCCACCCCACTTTTCCCAGTCTTTATGCTAAGCTAAGTGCCTTCTGGCTCCAGGTTCATATTTAACCGAAAGACATGAGAGTGGTATGGATCTTCTCATCCAACTGTTGTCAAGAACGTGTATAAGTAAGTGTATTTCCCAAATGTTGATTATTCTTTTATAAACTATGAAGGGAGAAAAAAAGATCTACAGCCTAGAGGCTCCCCACTGGGCTGCCAACATTCCTGTCAAATTCAGGCGTGGGAACCACTGGAAAAACACAGCCCTCTGTAGACAACTGTGCATGTGAGTGTACACATCGGGAAGGGGGGGGGGGGGGGGTGTCTGCTGTAGGTGCTTGTCAGAAATGTTTTTAATGGACGCAGCCATGTGTGTGCTGAGGTGTTTGGGCTGAGAGCAGTGACAAGAGTTCATGAGGTTGCCTAAGTGCATGTCTGAGGCGGAGGAGAGGGGAGACGCTGTGGATGGATGGAGTGCGTTTGGGCAACAAAGTGGGTCAAGCGAGTTTCATCCAGGGGCGGAGTGATAGCAGTACACACTTCAGTACACACACAGACAGTCACCGGGTACCTGCAGCACGGAGACAAAATGTCCACGGTCCTCTCTTGTTGTGAATCTTTTTGTGTTGCATCTCTCAATCGTACTCGTCACAGCGAGAGGAGATCCGCTCCACACACACACACCCTCTCCAGAGACAACCACACAACAGACAATGAAACCTGGGGGCTCTCGTCTCTCTCTGGGGGTGGGGGGGGATTGTATCACATTTAGACTTTTTAATCGTGACTACCACTGTGTTTTGTTCTCCTTTTTTGATTATCGTTATTATTATTATTTCTCTGGTAGAGCCTCGCCTCACACACTGAACCAGACCGTTGTCTAATCAGAGCTCGGCTGCAGAGATCACGGGCAAAACAGAGAAAGAAAAGGGAGGACGAATCAAGGAGGTGAAAGAGGAGATGGAAGCACATGAGTTGGCTTTCTTCTACCAACAGGCCTCCCTTTTAGCCTCTTCCTCTGTCTGTACCCTTCTATCCCTCCTGCCCTGTCAAGCCATGACTCTCCCTCGGAGTTATCAGCTCATCCGTCTCCTCCTCTCCCACGATGATAACAGGCTCTACTGTTGTGTGCAGAAACACCCAAACTTCTGTCACTTCCCACCACTGCTCTCTGGCCTACTCCTATGGGACAGTTAACGAGGCTCTCGCTCACACACTCTTAACAAAGCACTCACCAAACTCACATACTGGTGGGGAAGACAGCATCACTAGCTATGTTTCCATCCACACGTTTTTATCCAAATTAAGTGATATCGAATGAAAAATGCCTCATGGACACAGTACTATTCGATTGAATTTCATGAATATCGACTCAAAGGAAATACGTTCGGTCTCATCGGATTTTATCTTGATCGATAAACGGCTTATGCGATAAACGCTGATGGAAACGTTATTTGCCGAATAAATGATGAACTGCGATTAAGTTTTAGGTCATTTTATGGCTGCAACCCGCCACAAAACGAAGAAGAAGAAGTTTTAGTTCATTTCCGCCCAGTATTTCCGCTCCGTTTGCACACGTGGCGGGTGTCAACAAAGACAGATGGAAGTGGACCAACGTCCGTCGTTTTCTTATTATAGCTTGTCATGTCGCTATCAGCTGGCACATAAGCACTATTACAACTTGTGCAATATTGATCATTTGTTGGTAGATGGCGCGATCCATTTTGTCTAGCAAAACCTTGTTCGCAAATGTTTGCTTGAATGTTGTGCGATTCAGCGCGAAAATGAATGGAAACACCTTAAAATGTCTCAAATCAAGTCGATATACCGATTTGACCGCAAAATGGCATGCGACGTCATTACGCACAGGTTTTTATTCGCTTTAAAGCCGTTGGATGGAAACAAACTTTCACCAGCTTTATTCGCATGACTTTTTTTTACCGAACTTCAGATAATTCGATTGACAAGTGGATGGAAACTTAGCTACTGTCTCAGGCTACAGCAAATAATTGAATTGATAACTGATGCTTTTGACCATAACAAAAGAGTATTTGTGGCATAAACAAGTGCCGACCATCCCTTACAGTCTGCAAAGTGGAATCGCTTCAAACCAAAGACTAAAAACTGTAAAAGAGCTAAGCATTACAATGCAAGTGGTTCAAAGGGTGGCATCCATCAGCAGAGCTAATTACAATTTAATCAAGAACTTAAATAAACAGCACTGCAAGGCATACACGTTGTCACATGTAGGAGCTCAGAAGACGTCTGTGCTTCGCCTCAGCAGAAAAAAGCTAAAATAAAGAAGAGACATATGTGTATTGTGCTGGGGGGAGCCACACTGTATTTTTACTCTTAACACTGTTTGAAAGACAGGACCAAAGTTAGATGTCTGCTCCTTATAACTACTTTGTGTGACTTAACACTGACTGGATTGATTCGAGATGTATTTTATAAAAATACAGTTGATGTAATTATAAACATATTGTACTGGTATGCTCCACTGAAGATACTCAGAGCATTTATTTTAGATGGAGAAAAACTTCTAACCAGGATACCTATGCTGTAGTTCCCTCATGCTACAAGCACCAGTTGTTGCTTTGAGATGGTAAAAACTGATTTAATGTGACTTAATATGAAGATGCTGTCGCTTTAGATTGGTGTTCATAGAGTTCATTTGCTATAGTATTTGGGTTACCTACCACTACATTATTATTGCTTTTCTTGAAGCATTCCCACAACCTGCTACACTTAAGTCTTTGTTTGTGTTGAACTTTTAAATATAAAGAGGATTAAGGCCATGTTCTGACTAGTGTGACTAGTCACTGATTAGCACACACATTAAAATGCGGCCCATTCATTAATTTCTTTGAGGCCACTGCGTTAACACGGCGGGGTGCTATGGCAAAAAAGTCATTGGGCAAAATTTTTTTAGAATTGGCTCATCATCCGGCAATGCACTGCATTGGCTATTCAACTATACATGGGATTCCTGGGATATATTACTTTGTAACGAGAATGATGTCATTCTATTCTTTACCTCTCGATCATTGTAATAGAGGATAAAATTACGAAAATGTTGCAGTGATAACTTTCTAGTCGTAAAATATTTTCTCACAGTATTATAAACTGCTATGCAGTGTTTTGGCATCTAATAGGACTTCAAACTAATGGATCTATAACTCAAAGTGGCCCTCCAGCATCTTACCTAAAGCAACACACCCCCATCCCTTGCATTTTTTCAGTCTGAACACCCACTAAAAGAGGCAATGAGCTTGGTTATGTGATGACAAATTGATCACAGTAAACACTTGATTTATGTGTATACCTACACAAACAGTGAATTACATACTCAGCAAGGTTTCTTTTTAAAAGCACAGAAACAAAACAGTTGTTGTCCCACTCATAGAGCGGATTTAACATAATGCCCTGCATCAGTGACAGCACAAGTACATTAGCATACCATACGCTCTCTGTGCAAAGTAGACTAAATTAACTTGTGTGGAAATAGCCCGCTAAATAGCCTCTATCCCGGTATCAAATCTGATTTGGAAATGAGGAGGAAAGAACATTTTGATACAGTACCATAAAAACTGGGCCAAGAGGCATTCATGGAATGACCACGTTATACTCAATTAGCATTAAAACAATGGCTCCACAGTCAGCAATAGCCTGAGATCAAGAGCTGTGAAGAGGCAGAGGGATGTAGAGACCATATGAATGTCTCTAGGAAAGGCTGCATGTACAGTATACGTATGGTTGCCTCTCTGCACAGATACCACAAAGTGACGGAAAAGAAAGCAACACTGACTTTTGATGTCGTTTCATAACACATTTTACAATGAGAAAAAACTTAAAAACATCTTTAAAACTCACCCATTCCCACCCAGACAAATAACCACACACACACATAAATGAGGCTGTGTGTGTTTAGCTGCCTGTTTTAAACAAATGTGCAGGACACACTAAAAGCAAAACATCCTGAGGGGAAGGGGGAAACATGCAAATCTATCTACACGTTTCCTGGTGGTGTTTGGTGTTACGCCCTTTTCTCCAACCGTTTTTTTTTTTTTTCAACGGCAGTTGGCGATGAGCTAAACTACACTAAACTATCCCAACAATGAATGGGAACATATAAAGTCCAGGATATCAGCTGCATGCCAGAGACAAATTATGTTAACATTTTTCTGCGCTTGGAAGGAATGTTTCTCATGTCCTGCGATGAACTGGTCTTTCGTCTTCGTGACTGATCTGTGCACGGCCACATCTCTCCCCGATGACCATTGTCTGATTCATAGCAACACTCATCTCCACCACACACTTGCATCCTCCGCAGTCCATACTCACTTCCTGTCCAACAGCTTGACCTCCAATAGGCAGAACAGAGAGCCAAAAGGAGCAAAGAGGCCGCCAAGCACCTCCAAATAAAATACAGATGGAATTTCACATGAGGTGTCTGGGGACTACAAAGATGCTTGTATTAACTGTGGTCATACACACATCTTTCACGGTGAATAATTGACTCATTGTGCAGACATAGTGGGCTGGGTCATTACAACCTCTTGTTGATCCAGTGATTCAGGACATTGACTGAGAGGAAGGGCTTTTAAACTTCCTCATTCAAATTAACATTCTTGATCAACGATTGGAAACATCCTGTCATTATTAACATGAAAATAGGTTAGAAACAAGAAGCAAACGCTGTCTTGGATCAGCACGAATATTTAAAGCAAAACTAAAAAGATCACATGATAGTAGGTGCCTTGAAATTGCTCTCTGTTGGCTGCGGTTCTTACTTCATTAGGCTGTGTGTCTTTGATTGGGAGTCGATTATTGGTCAGTCAGTTGACAGAAGATAATTCAACAACTATGTTTATAAATAAGTAATCATTTAGTCATTATTATGAGAACAAATGGCAACTATTGGAAATTCAATTTTAATTAAATGTCGGTCATTTTACTAAATGAATAATCAGATTAATTGAAAATGAAATAATTAGTTGAAGCCCTAGTGTTATCATATGGTCAAAGTAACCCAGAAAATAGAGATGCAACTAAAATCGTTTCAATAAATCTGGCAGTTGTTTATATTTGATTATGTGCTTAGTCTGTCAGAAAGTAGTAAAGAATAATGCCTATTACAATTTCTCAGAACCCAAGTTGCCAAATAAATGTCTTGCTTTGTATGGCCAACGGTCAAATACCCAAAGAGATCTAATTTATGTAATTATACTTATGATATATGACCCAAAAAAAAAACAGCAAATCACCACACTTGAGAAGCTTTTGCCTGAAAATGAACTAAAATCCACTGAAATGATCGCTCAACTATAACTGTAGCGTATCCTTTTGATTCTTTGCTGCAGCCACACACACAAAAAGATTAGCAAGCGAGCTCATGACTTGACAGTTGTGTGATGGTCAAGCTCATGTGTATGTGGGCCTCAAAAGGTTAATTTACTCCTCCTCACTCCATAAAAACAGATGGAGACAGAATCAGCTGTTTCCCGTCATGCAGGATTTCCTCTTTCCAGAACATCTCTGCTATGTTAGTGTGTAACAGAGCTCTTTGTGTACACACAAACACCACCTGTCAACCCTATGTGTGAAGCCCAAGTTATAGGGACATATATGAAGCAGGTGTAACAACAACACACTCTTCCCCTAAAAGCAGCAGACAAACTCAACTCCCAAGACACAAGAAACAACAAGTCGGAGGAATAAAGGCAATGAAGACTTTACAGAAAGAAAGGTGGCTGCTGCTGCTGCCCCTCTCATCTGCTTAACGATTCATATCAATGGATGTGTCTCTGAATGCTTTGCAAGTCTCTACAACAAAGCCTGTTCCCCAGAGTTAGAATGCATGGTTTGTGCTTCTATCATCAACAGTCTCTTACAGCCTAGCACTGAAACCCCATTTAGCATCACCAGTCCCTTTTGAAAGAGGAATATAGGCCAGAGAGAAAAATTATAAAAGGGGGGGAAGAGTAACAGATAAGAGCTCTTTATGTTATGGAGATGAGCACATTCAGTACTGCTCAGGGACTAGGCAGGTAGAGCCAGTTATTGCAACAATTTCTACTCGCATGGCCTTGAATTCAGTGTGAGAATGAAGAAATAACCCAAACAGTCATGTCTGGTTTTCTGTGAAAATCTTCACGTTCTTCTCAACTGCAATAAACACAGATCCAAGTGTAAACTCACCATCTGACAGGGCTGAGTGCAGGCTCTCTGTTAAGTGGACACCTATTTGTAAATCTGAGTGGCCTCTACTTTAAATTGCTAAATGGACAGCCTGTGTAAATCACTCTTTATGTACAGCACTTTGTCAGGCTGTCTAAATGATTTGTAGCAAATGTATACATCCCATAACCCGTCAAAAGCTTAGTGTTAAGTCCAATAACCCTGGTTAAGTGTGTTGTGGACGGATGGTGAGGCATTCCCCCTCACTCTCTCCCTCTGCTACCAACGCTGACCAGGGGGAGGACGCAGGCTGACCTGTGGCAAGAAAGGCCTCCTCAAAATCTCTGTTTATCCTCTCGCTAAAACCAGCAGGCTATATTTACCCCAGTCAAACCTACCCAGAGCAGAGAGGAGTCAAGAGAAGAAAGATGTAGCACTTGGGACATATACCCTAACCTCTATAAAAGACAGAAAATGCACACCGTCAGTCAGCGCTATCAGCCGAATGCAAGCACATTTTAGACATTTACCGTGCAGGACTGTGATTCTCTCTCCGATTCATTCTCTTCACTGAGAAGAAGACACAGATTGGTAAACAACACCTTGAAGGAAATTTGGCCTCTGCTGGAGTGAGAAGAAGAGAAGAGGAGGGAGACTTACTTGATAGATCAAATGCCTACCTACCTAACAAATGTTTTATAGCGGCACAGAAGGCCATAAAGCAGAGACTCATTTCAGGAAACATTGGTGTGCTCCTCTTTCTATAAATCTCTGACCTCTTGACATAATGTCATGCATGCTGACTTATGGATAAGACCCTCAAGGGAGGCAAATACATCAAGGAGAGTGGAGGGTGCTTGCAATGCCGTTGGTGGTCTGATGCCATTTCATCCTAAACTGTCAACACCTGCACTTTGACTAATACACGTGTGTATGACACAGCCAGGCCTACTGAACACACATGTACATGAGACTGCTGTCATTGGTTAAATCTCTTGAGTAGAAGTCAAAACACTCCAGCACACTGTCTCGGTTACTGCTGGTATTTTTATTGATGCTGTTTAGACAAGTATCACAACAGCATCTTACTGTAGATGTTGAGTAAATGATAGTCGTTAACCCATCATCTGTTGTAGTAGTAGTAGTAGTAGTAGAGTAGTATGTATAAGGGAACCTTAATGCTTGTTCATATAGGCCTAACTGATGAAGGTTGTGTAGTTTTCAGTTTCTCTCTACAGCCACGCTGCCTCTCGCCCACACAGTACGCTCTCTGTTTATGTGCTGCTGTCTCTCGGCCTCTTTCTTGAGTGTAGCATTTTGTTTACATATCGTTGACTTATGTGAATATTGTAGTTTGAAAATGGTGCCTGGAGTGCAATGTAATTGCATTTCATTTTATCTTACGGTAATTTAGAATCACATTTAATGCTGTTTTAAATGCCTTGCTTTGCCTTCATTTTCTGTTTATTCATTCTGTTTATGCATCCAAGAGGTGCTGTATGATCGGATTACGTTTTATTACTGTGTCACAGTGACAACGTTGACTTAAGAATTTGGAGATTGTGTGGCAAGTATAAGGTCCCCTCCAGGGTGGTTTTTATTTGCTTACACTATATATATTTAAATTCAATAAAAAAAAATCATCAGACAACAGAAAAGTTAAAATATATTTTCAACCCAAATGGAAACACCTGTTCACCGCAGTCAATGAATTGCATTCAACCCTGGTTCAGAAGAGGCTTGGATACCTGGTGGGATGACCCATTCAGATTAACCACTGACAGGGGTTGAACCAATTAACCACCGGTATGATGAGCCAGCAATAAACAGAAAAAAGCTCAAGTTTAAGACAATGCTACATTTTCAGCAGCCCCCCTGAAAACACACACGCAGCGGTCACTGTGCACCCTGACACAGACCAGATGGGATCTTTAGCCTGAGGTATCGTCCTCCCTCTCTGTGACCTATCGGGATACACCCAATTATAGTGATTGATGTTGTTTGAGGTGCTTCAGAGTGTGTGTGTGTGTGTGTATGATGTGTTCTTTTGCACACTGTGAGAACACACAATTGTTTATTTCTATTTACCTTTATTTAACTAAGACGCCTCGAGGATTAAATACAAAACTGGAAAGAGGCTTTTCTTGTTCTAAAATTACAAATAGCAGGAGGGCTGCCAAGGTGTCGTGGTTAGGAAAGGAGAACTTTAACCAGAGTTGGTGCCAAAACAAAATCTTTGCCATCTAAAAAACATAAAAAAAAAAAAAAAAAAGACCCTGATGGAAATGTATTGTTGATCAAAAAGATCACCTGTGTGTGCGTTCTTTAAAATCCTTGAACAAGGAAAAATCAACAACTGATGAGTCACCTCTACCAAGATACGACATGGTGATTCAGTGTAATGTTTACAGGCTAAATAACTCAGGTGGCCCACATTCAGCTCTCTTTGAAGACAGGATCCTTTGTTCCCACAGCTGTGAGCAATGACACACTAAAAATAAGTTGCACAAAATATGAGACGTTCTTCAAGATCACAGACTGTAAGAAATTGTTATCTGGTACCCAGCGGAGCCAACTACAAGCCGACTGCTGGAGGTGCTTTACAACTATGTGACGTTGGCCCAGAGTTGTGAAATAAGTGTTGAATAACACAGATCATATGATATCGTTGTCAAAAATACCAAAACCAACATGGTTATACAGATATTATGGACCTGGCAGGTCTACAGTGTAGTATTGGCAGCTAAACATATTCGGGACAAAATCTAAAAAGGTATGAACCATGGTTACGGAAGGTTTTACCAGATAAATTGAATTCTTGAAATGTGTCAATTATTTGACTATTCAGGGTGATGCATTTTTCCCACCAAAAGAGTTCAGAAATATTGTATAGCTTAGATTTTGCTCTTTTTGCTCTTAATAGCATGGGGTTAAGGACAGTAAACGTAAAGATGTCTTGCATTGACTTTAATTGAGTTACATGACCCAAATTGTACACCCCGGAGAACAATATGGCATTTACTGGAGCATGCAGAAATAAACGCAGCATAACCTAGACTAAATACTAGACTGTGCAGATTTTTTTTATGCAATGTTAATACCAGAACTTTAAGAATGAGATATTTAAAGAAGAATGCGAAGGATAGGCCTATTTAAAACAAACTTATGATTAATAGTATCATTTTAAGTGTTCGGTTGGCTCCTTGCCTTGGCATGCTATATCAAGTCAAAAAGGCCTATTACACTATAACTATAGCAGCATCACACTGCACTAGGTCTACATAATAGTGGAGTTAAGTTGTTCAACTATAACGTTCAGATAACATAATCATTGCATTAGAAGATTCTAACTCCAATGTATCAATACTACAGTCTCAACGTCCTACTACTTTCTGCAGGTTTGCTTTATCTCTTGGAAGTCACAAGCTCCTGTTGTTTTCTATACATCCATCAAAAACTGCTTGCAGGGACATGTTGCTAAAATCACTGCTGTAATAAATCATGCTGCATGTGTACTGCAGCTTTTTCTTCAACTATCAATTTATGGAATTGTTTTGCTTCGTCAGACAGGTAGAGAGTTACAAAAGAAGATAGGAAAGGAGCATAAGACCTGAGATTACAACAGTGAAGGTTATGAGCAGTAAGGCAGCAAGACTCTACAAGAGCAGTGGGTCTGATCAAAGTGTCATTACTGGCATAACATTCTTTGAATTTTCAGCTTAAAACATTCAATACTGAAACTGCACAGACTGATAAGATCACAGGCCACAAATAGCACGTCTGCTTAGTTTTGCTTTTGATAAGGAACATTTTCAAACAACCATTTAAAGGATGGAAATTATTTCTTGAAAATATAAACAGAGCGCATTGTATAACTAACTTCTGCAGTCTGGTGCACTGCCTTTTATCAAAGGTAACTGGATTTACGATATGGAGAACCATGTCAATATTATTCAGCATGAAACTTCACAGTTCAGAACTGCATTTAAATCTGATCTCCTCTCAAATGGAGGATGAAATGCAGGATTTCCCCATTGTGCAGCAAACAGTGGGCAGTTCTGTGTTCTACTGCTTAATCGCCAGTAACAGCAGCAAGTTGCTGTTACAGGCGGGTGAGCAGAAGGATAACCAGGGTAACACATTTAAGCATCTTCCCCGGTATAATAGTTATTCCATTAGTTCCAGATGGGAAGCAACCAGAGTAAATGATGCCCAGAATATGTGCAGCGCTGCCATGCTCTGCTGCTCTTGCACGACTGATCCATCATGCTGAAACTCGACGTGTCATTTCCTGAAGGCTGGGGAATACAGCAGCAACAAGGGGGATCTCTATGAAAGGGAGACGACACGCCGAGGCATCATCACCTCTCCATTCAGTGTACACACTCGACTGCACAAACACACACAAATAAATGTCTACTATGCACTTGCAAATCCTGCGCACTGTGCACGCGTCTTGACAGCTGAACAGAGTCTGCGTGTCCAACCACCAACCAATCAATTTTCCTTTTATGACCACATTTGAAACATGTTGCATGCGGCAAACCAGTGGCATTTGCAACTACTGCAACACTCGATACGTGTGTGTGTGTGTGTGTGTGTGTGTGTGTGTGTGTGTGTGTGTGTGTGTGTGTGTGTAACCGCCCAGCCAAAATGTGTCCCATGCAGCTCATTCTGAAACAAATCTCCAGCCAAGGCAACTTCCGATTGCAGCACAACTACTCGAAATTCAAAGCTCGTCCAGGCTAACTAGCTGGCTAGCTCTGCTCCCAAACAAAGCTCCCATTGTCTGGAACTTGTAGTCTCACCGTTTTGTCTTGGCCCTTACAACTGTGATTAACTCAGTTACGAAAAACTACATATCCGAAGTCTGCACAGCAGTGAGCATGCGCACTGGAACCTTAATGATCAGTAAGGTTGTAGAATATTTAGTAGTTAATGAATTGTTGCGGGTAGCGGCATATTTGAGGCCATATATCGACTCTGTTGAATGGCCGGAGGTCGAAGTGAAGCGTTGAGCCAGTGTGAACGGCTTCAGGTGGTACTCACACTGACTGCTGAGCCGTAGTAAAGAGCCTGTTCTCTGCATTGACTGAAGTTGGTCGGCTCGGCTGCCTCTCCGTGTTTGCCTTGCTCGGTAACGTTAGTTCACTCGTCACTTTTCAGCGCTTTTGAATAGCCTGCACTGTTCAACTTAAACTGTTCACAGAAAACCAAAAAGAGCACACACCTTACCTAACGCTGCTCCGGTTCTTCCCGTTCGGCTCCTATTCCGTTAACATAAATCTCCAGACATTTTGGAAACACCCGTTGTAGCCGACGGTCGACTGCCTGTTCTCCGAGCGAGACGTTGCCAAGAATGCTCAACCGAAACCACGACGAAGCTGCGCCCGCACACTTACTGCGCATGCGCAGCTCCGGTTAGCGCAGCCTAATGATAGTAACACACAGGGGGCAGCACGCTACTACCAGTGGGAGCTGGGACACACATTGTTTTAATGAGCATCTGTTACATTAACTATACATATTAACATCTGAGTGTAAACATATGGAAGCATGGAATCTAGAGAAGCATTATGTAGTCTATATTTATCATACTGCATAGTCACATTTGGATCATGCACTGCACACAAATTAGTCAATAGCACAACCTTGTGGCTGCTAAACAAAATAAGTCCTCTGATATATCAGAATCAGCGTTATTATCAAAGTATGTATACCATATAGTTTATGATATGTACACATACAATGACTTTGACTCGATTTTTCGTTGCTCTAAAATAGACATACAGGTAAACATAAACATTATATGACATTATATAGCCTACATAGAAGTAGGTAATTGAGATCGATTTTAATTCAGAGGTTTAATTAGGAATTGTCCAATATTACCCAACATGCAAGCATACTCCTAAAACCACAGTTTGTTTTTTATTAAGTCAATATCACTATTTTCACTTTCATCAATGATCTAATCATGTTTTGCTAAATACCCCTGAGAGACCAGAAAACATCAGAGGCAAAAGAAACTACAATAAATGAAAAAATAAATCAAAGACAAAAAGTTATCAAAGTACAGCTAAATTTAAATTCAACCACAGCCTTTTTTTTAAATGTATATTATCTGCTTTTGTCAACTGTTTATGATCAGAGGGCTCACAATCATGAATATTTTTAAGTGTGAGTTAAAAAAAAAGTTAATAATAGTACTTAACAACTGACCTATATCAAATAATAGGCCGCTCGTTAAATACAATAAACAGTACAATACAGTGTGGTACAGTTTGTTTTGACAGGTTTTGACAACATAATATAGTGTCACATTTCTACCGATTCCTTCTTTCCCTTTTGTGTAATTACAGTTGCACTTGTAGCTTAAAGAGACATCGTGCCATCTGTGGAAGAGCAGACAGTATTGGAGCTTGACTTAAATGTGTATCATGTTTTATACACTGCAATATAATGTAGGTATAGTTATGAACCACTCACTGAGATAATGTATTTCTCAGCAAACCAAAGGCATATTTCCTGCAGATATACCTGTAGTCTCTGGGAACAAGGTAGGGGCCAGTCTGAAAGTCTTCTGCTAAATACCAGACCAAACCTTACAACCTGTTCATAGCACGCATCCTGATTTCTGCATGACAGCACCTGTCTCTGAACCAGAGGATGTTGATAATGGGATGGCAGTAACTACAGTGACCGTCCCACAACAGAGAGGTCACAGCATTGACTTCCACCTCAGCTCTCGGCTATGCAAAAGGAGCAGCAGTGAACTGGAGGAGAATGCAGGAAATGCTGATAGTTTGAAGAAAGTGGTTTCTCCAAACAAACAAATATAACTATGGAAAAGGGTGGACTAAGGAGGCAAAACACTGTTGAAACCATATGTCAAGCTTGTATGAAGAGAACTAAAGAACTAAGTTTGACTCATATGATACCCATATTTCTGAAAATACAAAAACACTGAGCCACCACTAAATATTTGTGTTTCACTAGGCACCAGGGGTCAGTATAGCTTAAAGAATGATGGGCATACTGTATAATAATAGTGTCTTGAAATGCAATGAAATTCTGGCAATTTTTTTTTTGTTCCGGTAAAATAACAGTAAATATTCAGGTATTCTGTTTTATCCACACTGTGATCCAACAACACCTTGTGTTCCCAAACCCTCAACTATGTCATGTAATGTGTTTTTTCTCAGAATGTCAAGAAAAATTATGGCATTATTTGTCCTCACTTTATCCTCTCCTTGCATAAAATAAAAACCCCTAAGGAGTATTTTTGCATGTAGGCTATATATGTGCTATAGTTCCAGTCTTAAAACTCAGCTCCATCCTATTTCATGTAAGAAGGTCCTACATTAGACATATTCTTTGTGCACCTCAAACTGCCAATGTGCCCTTGAACAACATACCCAATCCCTGCCAGCTACAGGCTGTTCTTTTGCTGACCTTTTACCCCTGACCACGTGGGGGACACAATAAACTACATTTTTCAGGGAGAATAAATCACTCTATTATTGTAGCCTTTATACATTTTTGCAACTAAGTGTAGACATTGCCGAATAAATGATCATGCAATGGGGCAATGCACTGAGGTGTAGAATACATTAACTCGCTCTTTGACGACACTCATCCTTTTCCTTATGACTGTAACATGCTAATTACAGTATTTAGTTATATGAGCTGTCAGAATGATGTAGGTCAGCAGGAGATCCCTCAGGAACTACGTTACCCACGATGCAACAGCACACCCTCACCACCAGCACAGTCTCGTTCCAACAGACTGTAGCGTCCTCCTCTCCGCCCTTACGGTGAGCTGCACCCAGATCTGTACGTGATGGGAGTAAGTGCGCACACAGCCTGCGTGCTTCAACCATCGCTATGTTTTGTAGATCAGTGACAGAAGAAGCACTTGTTCCCACGTATGTGGACTGCGCCCCGGTGTATTTGATGCAAAGTCAGCCCACAGACTGACAGATTGGTCCTCGAAATGTCACGTCTCTTTGGAGGAAAATCCTGTTTGAATACGATGGACCTCCGGACAGCTGGATGAGCAGCACGAACAAGGACTCCCTGGAGCGTTTAGTGTGTCGCTAAATTGAGTTAGCCTACTGATCTGGATGGTCCTCTTTACTCGGATGCAATACGCCCATGCGACGATGTCGGTGGATGTTGCTGCCCTCAGTGTCCAGGTTAGGTTACAGTAAACGCTAATTGTTTACGCATTAAAATAAAGCTGTTTGGGGCGGAAGAAGCAAGCCGGGACTGGATACAACATTTTGCGCGCATAATAAATAACCGTTTCCAATAGCCTACTATATTGTTGGTGTTATTATTATTAAGATGGGGGTCGATCTATTTATAAGGGAAACATGGAGCCTTCATCGCTTTATTTCATCTAGTCCACTCGGATCAGAGATTGTAATGATGCAATGCCTCAATGCAAACCTTCGTTGACAATATTTTCCACCTTGTTGTCGCCGTGTGAGGGTTTCTAGGAGGAGTCTTTCCAAAAGAAGTCGCGGGCATTTAAAACCTTCGCTACAAGACTATTGACTGGTGATCTGAAACAACCATGCGTGCTCTTGAGGCAGCAGGATAATGATAATAGATACTGGCATCCCTTTACTGTCGCCAGTGAAGAAGAGTTTCATTTCTCACCGAGGACTTGTCACCATCACAAATGTAGACCAGCTGAAGCGACTGAACCAGGCCGCTTCACAGAGACGGAGGCGGGTTTGTTGTGCTCAGACTTGGCTGGATGCTGAACATGGTGCCACTTTACAGCTCTGTATTGAATACCTGCCGCCCTGCCCTCGGCTTGTTTCTGTAATTCCCCAGCTGTCTTGAAATGGACGGGGCCTTTTTGATAAAAGCTATTCATGGACGTTGAACCGGCTCGTGAATGGGGCATGCATGTAGGATTTAGCCTGGACCGGCTTGTCGCGATGTAGGGCGAATATCTGTGGATGATTCCAAACACAGAATAGGAGAGAAAACAGCCCGTGTTTATGGAGATGGCTGGCGGGGAGGTGCATCTACACTGGGCTGGATGAGAAATAATGACGACCCCTGCTCAGAGGATTTCAAACACAGACTGCTGTTCTTATTGGCAGCCTAAATAGTCAATATTCCATAAGATACGTACTTTAGTTGTGGTTTTATTATCCCCTCCGAGTGTCTCAATGGACTGATATTAACTTCAGAAGAGGTTGTGTGTTAATTAGGGTGAAAGATTCAAAACTATAAATCATAAGTCCACGTTATGTTTTTGTTAAATTCAGATGTTTAATTGTTACAGCAATGTAGGACATTGTTATTAAATATGCAACTGTTTTTATAAATTGTAGGCAGCAATTCAGAGACCAGAATTCCCTCACTGATCAGGAGCTCAACAGCTTGAAGGCACCTTTCTGAAGGATATCATCAGACCTGCTGTAGATTTCTTAGAGTGAATATGTGTTTACATATTCCCTCCTCTGTGAGGGTCTGTGGCAACTTTCCAAAAGACACAATAGTGAAAACAATCAATTAGGGTTCGGGGGTTACACTCATGGACTCTATCTGCTGAGTGTCATTGTTTGACCTGATGTACGTTGTCCCTGAATGAACTTGCCTTTGGGAATACATGTTACTTACACACTACGCAGCAACAGCACAACAGCAACCGGTGACAGGATTTGGCACAGTTTCAACAGCGAGATGTGGTGATGGGGGAGAGCAGTTGCAGCGCTCTGATCCTCTGATCCCCTCTACCCCCCACTGGTGGTCGAGGAGACCTCGCCTCTGTCAATGGGCCCTGTATGGATTTTGTGCCTGAGTTGACAGAGGGCAGGCCTACAGCGTCAAACAGCAGTCAAGCTGCCATGAACCCATACGGCAGAGCGAGCAGCACAGCAGCCCCCCTGTCCTGCACCAGCTGTGGGGGCAGCTGCTCCCCGCCTCCACCTTGCCTAATCCCGCCTGGGCCCCACTCCTCTACTACCTCCTCATCCTCCATGCCCCCGAATTTGACCCCTCCGCCGCCGATGTGCCCGGCCCCAGTAGTGCAGGGGGAGAATGGCAGCAGCTGGAACTCCTCCACCATCTCCTCCTCTGGCTCCCCAGACTCCCACCCTGGTCACCGCTGTGGTGCCAACAACCCCAACCCCTTCTGGACGGCAGTGTTCGACTATGAGGCCACAGCAGACGAGGAGTTAACCCTGCGGCGCGGGGACCTCCTTGAGGTTCTCTCCAAAGACTCAAAAGTGTCTGGGGACGAGGGTTGGTGGACAGGCAAGATCCAGGACAAGGTGGGTATCTTTCCATGCAATTACGTCACAAGGGGGGATGCCGCCAACTACCAGCAGCTGACTGCAGGAGGGCGGGTGGCAGGCGGGGTGGGTGAATGCCCCTTGGAGATAAACTTCTCAGAACTGCTCCTGGAGGAGGTGATTGGAGCTGGTGGATTTGGGAAGGTGTACAGAGGAGTATGGCGGGTAGAAGAAGTAGCAGTAAAGGCCGCCAGGCAAGACCCCGATGAGGATATTAGTGCCACAGCAGAGAGCGTGCGGCAGGAGGCCAGGCTGTTCTGGATGCTCCGGCACCCCAACATAATCAGTCTCCGTGGGGTCTGCCTGCGGGAGCCCAACCTGTGCTTGGTAATGGAGTACGCCAGAGGGGGGGCTCTGAACCGAGCGCTTGCTGGAAAGAAGGTACCCCCGAGGGTTCTGGTGAACTGGGCGGTCCAGGTTGCCACAGGGATGGACTACCTGCACAACCAGGCATTCGTACCTATCATCCACAGAGACCTCAAGTCCAGCAATAGTAAGTACTGCAAACAAGTGAGACTTATCATCAGGGAGACTCTTAATCAGTAAATGGAGTGTGCTCAATTGCCATGGAGATGTTTCAGTCATTATCATGTGATCTAAAACAGACATGGGATAATAGGTTTTATTTACATGTTGGCCAAAATGTGGCAGAAGGCGCCAGGATATTTACACTAAGTAGACCTTGCACTAAGATATTCTTTGTCATGGTACAAATTCCAATGTCAGCAATGGCCCTTAAAGCTCACCCCTCTGTATGTACCATCTAACTCACAGCTGAGAGGCTCAACACCAGGTATATAGAGGCAGCACATATGTAATATAGACATATTGTTACATGTTCACATGTACACATGTTCAGTGTTTGCTGAAACTGTTTTAGAGAGATGTTGATGATAATCCACTTAATGGTCATATTGGAGGATGTAGTTTGTGTTGCTGTTGAAATATAATTTTATTTTATTTTTATTTTAATTTTTGATTCATAATATCAATTGCAGAACTCAAACGTACCCTTAAAGGAATAGTTTGACATTTTGAGAAAAACGCTTATTCTAGTTCCTACCAAGAGCTGGATAAGATGATTGATACCATTTTCATATCTGTACGGTAAATACAAAGCTATAGCCAGGAGGCAGTTAGCTTAGCTTAGCCTAAAGACTGGAAACAGGGAGACAGCTAGCTTGGCTCTGTCCAAAGGTAACAAAATGAGCCTACCTAAAGCTCACTAATTAACACGTTTCATGTTGTTTGTGTAATCTGTACAAAAACTGAAGTTTGAAAATTAAGTTATGTGCTGGTCTATTTCTTTTGAAGATTATTTTTTGGGATTTTCCGCCTTTAATTTTTGACAGGACTAGGTGAGAGAGAGGTGGAAGACATGCAGTAAATCATCACAGGTCAGATTCGAACCCTGGACCTCTGCGTCGAAGGCATAAACCTCTCAGTGTATGTGTGGCTGCTCTACCCACTGATCCAACCCGGCCACTACTGGACTATTTCTTGTCTGAGTGCTTTACATTTCTGGAGTTTAATGTGTTAGTGAGCGTTAGAGATGCTGGTAAAATATTTTATTACCTTTGGACAGAGTCAGACTAGCTGTTTCCTCCCATTTCCAGTCTTTGTGCTAAACTGAGCGTATCTCCTACAATCTCTTGGCATTAGCTTCAAATTTACCGTATACAGACAATCTTCTCATTTCTCATCACCACCCTTTAAAATGGCAAAATCTTTTACATACAGCAGAGATCAATTATTTTACAGTACTTAAGAACAGGACAGAAATATCAAATAAGAGTAATACCTCATACTAGTAACAAATGAACAGAGGTGGAAAAAGTACTCAAATATTGTACTCAAGTAAAAGTACCAATACATTGATGAAATATTACTCAAGTACAAGTGAAATTACCTATCTGAAAAATGACTCAAGTAAAAGTAATAAGTAGTTAATTTAAAATGTACTTTAAGTAAAAGTTACTTAGTTACATAAAAAATAACCTGTAAAGTGGGGCGGGGGGATCTCTCCCATGTAATGAAAATAGGACAAGGGGTCATAAATCCAAAACTATTACACACCTAAGTAGCCCGTATGAGCTAATTAGATGTATGTGAATTAATTTAGCCAGTGTCCTACGCTGACGCTGGATGAGAAACTTAAATTGAACCCAGCAGGGAGGCTAGGCAGTGTGTAGCCGGTCTTAGCCATCTTTTCCCTGTCATCTCGCTCTGCACCTCCTCTTGCTCTTCTTCATCCTCCTCCTCTTTCCTCCCCTCCTCAAGGAGAGCAGTTCTGCTCTGCAACTCACTGAGCTATTTTTGGTCCTTTGTGCTACTTGCCATTTTAAAGACGCAGTTGCAGTTGTTGGTGCATCAAAGAAAGAACACACAGTTAGCATCTAAGTGCATTTTGTGTGTGTGCGTGTGTGTGTGTGTGTGTGTGTGTGTATATACATGCAGGTCAGACTGTGTGTTCATATCAAGTGATGGGGAGGGAGTGTACAAATATGGGTGGACTGTGCAGGATGCTGACTAAAGGTCCTTTAAAGAGGGAGACAGGCAGAAAAGTAAGTGTAGCTTAAACACACTTGCTGTTGATCTGCCGAAATGTTTCCCTAATCTTCAATCCCTCACTCGGTCTTCTTGAATTTCACTCTTAAGCATGCATACCCTGCTCCCATCTCTTGACTCTCCCTCCTCCCTGTGTGGCTCAGTAACAGTAACGATGGAGGATCAGATGCGTATTAGACAGCAGAGCCTTGGCAACAACACCATAACACTGCCTTTCCATGGTGACATGGGCACTACTTCTGTGTCACTGAGTCATACAGCTGCTGGCCGCTGTCCGCTGCTGCACAAAATGTCAGTCCCCCAATTTAGAGTATTGTCTGTGTGAAAATATCAACTGAATAAATGCAGGAATGTCTAATGAAGGGCTTTGACACCATTTTCCACCCTGAACGATGACTGAAAATGTGTGGGTGCTAATCATTAAGTATGTGATTAGACTGTGACTCACACCCATACTGAGGGATGTTTGCATTAGCCTGGTGATGCCCAGAAGGGTGAGGCATGGAAAGAAAGTGAGAGAGACAGAGGTAGGGAGTCAAAAGATTTGGAGAATAACAGGGTGGAATAGATCAGGTTGTGAAGGGAAAATAAGCTCAGGGACCAGAGAGAGGGGAGCTGTATGAAGCGAGAGAGGAGATGGATGGGAAACAACAAGAGAAGGAGAGCGCGGGGGATAAACAGCGGTTCATCTCAGTTTAGGGTTACACCTCAGCTCATTGTCCAGGTGCGCTGGTCTCAGGTGTCCTCTTTAAACCGCCGACCACTTGGCATCACTGTGGTTACAGAGCAGCTCAGGCCCCGAGCCTCTCCTGTCTTCCATCAGCCAGCTTCTGCGCTCAGTAAACACACAATCTTTATTCTCCCACAGAAGAATTCATCAAGGCAAAATGTGACACTGCTCATAGACTCAGTGTGTTTGAAGCTTTACAAACATTTTACAACCCAAGGATTTTTTTTATTTTTGGCCCACTCAAATGCGTTCATCTATTTTTATCCCTGCCAAGTTAAAGATTTTTAAGACGTGTCCTTGTGCATGTGTAAGTGTATTCTTTGTTTTAACCTGAGTGTTGTAGGTCAGTCAAGGCCCACAGTGAGTCTGTGTAACTGGGATAATCTGATTACCATGACCTCTTTAGTGTGATGTCATAGCATGTTTGTGGGTTGGCAGGTCATGGCCCCTGTGGTCACGCCTTACCTGTCACTCTGATCCTGGATCAGCCTCTAGTCTCTCAAAGCATAGGGCACCAGTCCTCTTTGATTGGCTCAACTGACATGTGGGATTAAAGTAGAAACAACTTTCATCTCCAAATAATCTGTTTTATTTTCTTGATTAATCAATTAAAGGGATACTTTGCCTATTTTAATCCAGCTCTGTGCCATCTTTGTGTGGGCAGTGTGTTTAGATAAACAATATTTGGCTTCCCTCCGTGGCGCCAGTGCATGAAGGAGCAGAGCAGTGGAGGTCTGCTGAGATCAGACGAATTTCGGCGGACCCCCGCTTTTCTGCTCCAATTTCGGCAGACCTCCGCTGCTCTGCTCCACAGGGAGCTCTGTGCACTGGTGCCACTGAGGGAAGCCAAACACCGTTCATCTAAACACACTGCCATGACACAGAGCTGGATTTAAATCAGCAAAATATATTTTCAAATTCATGGTCTATAAAATGCTGAAAAGGTTGCAACTTGACACATTAAAATGTCTTTTTTTGTCTGATCAACAGTCCAAAACCCAAAGATATTCAGTTTATAGAACACTAAGAAAATAAGTAACTATCAACATTTAAGAAGCTGGAACCAGTGTGTTGCAGATTAAGTTAGTCGATTGAGTAGTCAATTAATCGACTAATCGCTTCAGCACCATATGAGACTAGATATTAATTTCGGCTCATAATATCCTGATACAACCTAAAAGTTATTTTTTCATCATTTTTATGAACCAAAAGTAAGCGAGTAGTAGTTGAGTGAAATTAATCTCACCACTTTATCTGCAATATTTCGAATTTTCTGAAATCACCAATAGTAATTGGTATTATAACTTGTATTGTAAAGTATTGACAGAGGTGTATTTGGTCAAATGTATTGTAATATTTATTTAATATACTCATTTCTCACTTTCATTACTACCGCTTGGATATGAGGCTAAGTCATGGTTCCTTTAAAGTACATGTACGACACTGACACTTTATATGGCGCTCTATAGAGGCTTTGAGTCAGCTGCAGGTAAGACAATACAGGTGAGCTGATCACCTGTCGCAGTAAGACACAGGCCGGGTCATATCTGTACCTGCAGCCTGCTCTTACATACAGTAAATGTCTTATAGGTGGACTTTGTCTCACTGTAAATGTTTAAATACATACAGCTAATCTTTGTCTTTCCCATTGAACACCTGATAGATAACATGTCTCCACCTTAATTCAACTCTATTAAAGCAAATGTGAATATAAGTTGTAATTTTATGGTCCCAGATGAAGCTTCTGTGAGGTTTTACTGTCAATGCAGAGCCTAATAGACACCCTCAAAGAGCATGGTGGACATTACCTGTTGTGACCACGGAACTTTCAAATGGACGCCATATTTACACAGTCAACAATCATCTGAACAGGGAGCCCTGTGTCTCGAAGCAGGCTTGTCAAGTATGTCGTTTGCTCATAGAAGAATATTTAGATTAAAGCAAGAAAATACAAATTTATGTAATAGATTTCTTTGGGCTTTTTCCTTTAATTTTGGTGTTAAACTAGCTACCATGATAGCAACAACAGCACATGCTGCTGTAATAGCTAGTTAACAGATTAGCAAGGCGAGATATGTCAAATAGTCACTGCCATTGAAAAGCCTGCATCTGGGTGTGTGTGTGTTTGTGTGTGTGTGTGTGTGTGTGTGTGTGTGTGTGTGAGAATGTAAGTGAGTCTATTGAGGAAAGGATTAGAGTGGAGGCCAGTGCCGGCTGATAATCCCTTAGACAGACAGAGCGGTGGAGGCCGAGACTGTGACTAACTGGAGTGTGAGCTAGCAATACTGTATCAACCCTACTTAAAATCAGTTTCAGTGATAGAGACTTGGAGGTAGTTGCTGTTTGTAAGTTTAAACTTAATGTAGTATAACGTATGTGGAGATTTCGTCATCAATAAATAGCAATGGGTTGTACAACACAAGCTAATGTAGAGATTAGTCGTCACTAAATACTGTATTCACAACCAGTAACTGCCATGTAGCTGTATAGCTAACTGTACCGACTGACGAAGCTAACGTTTGCTTGCTAGTATGACCCAGTTTCGAGATATGGTCAACACATTTGACCTGACACCAAAATAAAATGCTGTTTAATAATGATCTAAACCGATACAATTTTAACACCACATACCTCAAATTATAAAACGTCATGCTAGTAACTTTATTCTGAAGTTAAATAGCCTTGGTCAGGTCAAAATGACCTGATAACTTTAGCTAGGTTAGCATAATCTAATATTCTAAACTTCATGAATACTACTAACTCTGAAACACATTCTCCATGTATGCATGAATAATGCTAAAACCTAGTTATACCTACTTTTACAAAGTTACAAAATTAGTTGTTGCTCAATATTTACAGACAAACAGAGATAAACAAACATCTTCTCCAGGGGTCTGTTTCAGAAAGCAGGTTTAGTGAAAACTCTGAGTTTGTTAACCCTGAGATGAGGGAAACTCTGGCTTTTCTGTTTCAGAAAGGGAGGTTAATCAAACCTGAGAGAGAGGGGTAACTCCAGCCCGTTTCAGAAAGAGAGGTAACTTAACCTCAGAGTCAGTTACTATGGTAACTGAGTCTGTGAACCTAACCTGGTCGGGAGCAGGTTTTCTTCAAGAAACCTTGAGTTTCTCTCAGTCTCCTCCCTCTGACACAGCGCGCTTTAATTTCCTCATTCATTCATTCAGTCTGTATCAGGCACATTTTAGTGCAGTTTATCTGCATGAATAAAAAAAACGTATTGGTTTATGTTAGGCAGATTATAAAACGTTTTTTCCTCAAACATTGCATGTCCTTTTGTCCACGATCCTGTTGATGAAAAAGCTGCATTAGGCCTACTTCACAGAGAGTTTACGTCGGGAGATGATATGAGTCCCGACTAGATGTATTTTCATTTCCAGATAACCGATTTGAGAGGTATTTTCTTCACAGTCGATTAGATATGTAGATACCTTATCCGTCCTCATATCACTAACATCCACCATCGTGGACATGCTTTTACATCCCAGCAGATTCTTTGTGTCACATTATTTTTTTTTGCAAACGGCAGTTTTCTTGGTGATGCGGATCATATTAGTAAAGCCACTGAAACTTTTTTTTAAATGTTTTTGTAGTGTTCCCTGAACACAAACCAGTGAGAGCCATTAAAAAGAATTAAATGATTATAAATTATATTTCTGTTAATAATCATGGTGCTGCAGGCTCAGAATGGGATTAGTATCTTACTTTTTCGCCCCCCGCAGGATTGCACCTAAATGAAATAGGTGTAATACCATTCCAGTTTTCACCAGTAATATTATAGGTTACCTGTGATTAAATATTAAATTAATACACTGTCAATGCTTACGCATTGACTTGAGCAGCAATTTTCTCCCACACCGATTCTCTCTCTTTTACAGCAGCGGCTGTGTTGCTTTTTTAAAGAAAGACATGTTCAAACTCGCTGTATGTGCGCATGAGTATTTCCGCCGACCAACAATTTGTGGCTGTTAACATGGTGAATCGTAGTATCATGGCTCCATTCATGCTGCCTTTTTATTGTGGTGGTGCACACGCTTAGCTCTGAGTCAACCTACTCCGAGTTGAACTAATTCAAATCAGCTGTTCTGGAACCGAAAACTCAGAGTTTCCCATCTCAGGGTTAGACTCAGAGTTTGTTGAACCTCCTTCCTGAAACGGACCCCTGGTGTGGGGTCAAAAAACTCCCAGCAAATTGAATTCAACAGAGCAACATTTCGATCGAACAGAGATGTTCGTCAAAATGTTCATTGTCACGTTTTGTCTGACTTTTGCTAAATACACCTGGTAACTACCAGGTTATGTAGCTAATTGAACCTATATTATATATATATATATATATATATATATGAATTGAACCAACTGACAAAGCTAACGTTAGCTTGCTAATTTACAAATTAGACTGAAGACTAAAAGAGGTTATGGGATATAATCAACACATCTGACCTGGTGCTTTAATTACATTTTCAAAATATTATGCAAATATATTTATTTTTTATTTATGTCCCATTCTTTCTAAACTGTATTCAATCTCCATGTATGCATACATTAAGCAAAGTCATAGGTAGTAGTTAACATTATAATGGAAAGTGATGGATTTATGAAGAACTGCAACTCAATCCTAATAGATAGTAGCATATTTACAGTTTCACTCCCTTTTCAGCCTTGTGTTTTAAGTGCTCATATTATGCTTTTTGGCTTTTTCCCTTTCCTTTATTGTGTTATATATCTTTTTTGTGCATGTAATAGGTTTACAAAGTGAAAAAGCCCAAAGTCCACCCCAAAGGGACTTACCATCTCCAACAGAAAACACTGTTCACAAACTGCTCCAAACAGCTCTATTGTAGTCCAGCCTTTACTTCCGTGACGAACGTGCGTCACTTTGTAACACACGTTATAATGCTCGCCTAGCTGCTAGCATGGCACTCCCTCATACTCTGCTTCTGACTGGCTAGTAGTCCTTACCTAGCTACTGAAAAGTGAAAAGTGAGGGGAACATGTTCACCAGTAGAAATTGGGCTCTTGGTGTTTTAATTTCTGTGGGCAATGTATGCACGCTTGGGGTGTGAGTAATAGGCCAGTGTGTGTATGGAGGTCGGGCAGCAGGACATGCTGGCGCTTGGGCAGAGAACTCACTCCTACTATCACACACATGTACACACTGCAACAGGGCAACAATGACCCCATTCTCACACAGCAGCCCAAGAAAGAGCGAGAGAGCAGGGCCCACAATGGCAGAAGTCACTGCAGGGGGGATGGGGGGCGAAGGATGAGCGATAGAGGCAGCGAGGGGCGACTGTAGGCTCTGAATGACAGAGCGGAGAGATGGATATAAGCAAGGCAGGATGGGTAAAGGAATGCAGTGACTGTGGAGAAACCCCTGGAGGCTCGGTTGGGAAAGGGAATAGATAGATGGATGGGGGGAGGAAGAAATGAAGGCAGGAATAGGGAGAAGTATAAAGCCAGTTTGAGAGGAGGTCAAACCATTCTCTCTCTCAGTGAGTTGGCTACAGATTAAGGCTAACGGCCTTGATGGACTCTAGACTGCAATTTTCCACTATCTGCGACTGTCTGTACTGCAGGCCTCATTATATCAATATACTTCAAGTTCAAGTCAAAGGCACACATTATTTAACAACTGCAGCCATATGAACACCAGCATGTGCAGATAATAATCTAAAACAAATTCCCTATAATGACAACCTGAGTCAAAGTAGATGTAGTATATAAGCTTTCCAAATCATCTTGAACCGAACAAGTAAATGTATGTGAATTACTGTTTAAATAAATATATTTAAATGATACATTACAATTTAAATTAATTTCCAATGATATTGAGTGAGCCACAGAAAAAGGTTAGTGTCCTCATTGTATCCACCACCACTGGTCCAGACTGAAATATCAAAAAAATATATGAAATGGATTGTTATGGAGTTTGATGCAGATATCCATAGTCTCGCATCGCAAGATCTATCTCCACAGTGCTGCGTAAGCCCTGGAGTAAGGTCTGGCTACACCGCTTATCCATTCTGGGATAGGGGAAAAGAAGGGGTGCAACTGGTGCTCTGGCATGTTTGTATTTCTTTAAACCAATCACAACTGTCCTGGGCATTGCTAAGCCCTGGATGAAGCAATTGTGCTCTTGCAAAATACATAATAGAGATAGCGGAAGGGGAGCACCGGATGTCAGGCTTTATCCGAGCAGATATAGCCTGACATCTGTGGTTTTGAGTGCTATATCTCCACACTTATTCAATGGATCGCCATGAAATATGGTTCATACATCCATGTCCCGCCTCAGGATGAATTGTAATAACTTTGGTGATACCATAACTTTTCATATAGCACCAGGTCAGTTTTAATCTGCCCACTACTTTGGTTTAGGTTCAAATATCTGCAAAACTAATGCCATTCCCATCAGCCTCTGTACTTTGCATTTAGTGCTAAATGGCAAATGTTCTCATCCTAATCTAAGATGGTGAACATGATAAACAGTATACCTGCTATCAGCATGTTAGCATACAGTGACCGTGGTAGCATGTTGACATTAGCTTTTAGCGTAAAGCACCACTAGTGTGGGTATAGGCTTCTTAAAGCAGCAAATTCACCCAAAAACAGCCGCCCAAAAACATACTGTAGCAGTGATGTTTTCTGTTTGCATGGGAGCAATCTGTTGTTGTGTTTTTCCTCTGTTGGCAATATCTGTTCAGACTAAACATCTAATGTCATGTTGAGATTCAGTATCTCTACTGCAGCTCCAAATGGAGTTAATTTCGCAACAATCTCAGACATCAAATGTGGGTAAAAATGTGTGTCAGGACATTTTATTTTAGACTCAGTGTTATTCTGACAGCTGCAACAGCAGGGAGAAAACCAGAGAGATGAGTTCTCCTCTTCGCCTGATCAGACCAGAATGCACCGCGCAATAAGACACGATTCACATTGTGGAAGGGTTGATTTTACTTTTTCTCAGTAGAAGTGGACTGAGAACGCAGGTTGAGGGCAAATTATAGTACCTGACAACAAACTAAAAGTCAGGCTGATGACAACAAACAGTGAAGAGTATCAGGATTGTTAGTTGGACTTTGGTTTTCAGTTCTCTGGCACCACATGAACTCGGCCACACTGCTAACAGATGTTTGTATTGTCTCGCTGTCAGATGGGAACACTGCTGAGTTTCAGTCTGTCTCAGTGAGTGAGAGCTACAGTGACACAACTAAACCAAACAGTGACACCCAGTCAATGGCTGCATGATTGCAAATAAATACACATGCATGCACCAACACACACTCACACACACACACACACACACACACACACACACACACACACACACACACACACACACACACACACACACACACACACACACACATCACAATTATTTTCTCCACTGCTCAATAAAAAGTTGATATGAAGCCAGTTAACAGTGATGAGTCCCTGCTGCTCTCTTTTACTGCAGTGCAGCTCAGGCTCTCTGTGAACCTGCCAAGCATACTGACACACATTTACACATCCTCCTGCTGTATGTTGTTGTACATTATGAACTGCATAATTCAGCTGAGTAACAGTTTTAGTGAAACACACTGTGGTTTGATTTTCTGCTTGTGATCACTGTTCAAATGTTAAGATTTTGTCACATTTTTTGATCACGAAACTGTATCCATACACACAAGTACACACACACACACACACACACACACACACACACACACACACACACACACACACACACACACACACACACAGTAACACCAGTAGATTATATAATTGCAGTGTATTTGCATGCAACAGACAGAAAGCTGGAACATCTTATACATAGCTTCTAGTGTTTCTAAATCCCTGTCTGCAAAGCAGGCCCAAAGAGCATGTTATTTTACTCTGTGTCAAGAGACAGGCAAACAGTTGTGCAGCAAACACCAACGTTTAACGCCACAGGCAGTGCCTTTCCTTATCATCGCCTCTAATTCACCTCAGCTCTTCAGTCAGACGGAGCGTCTGAGAAGCAACGGCACGAAAGGTCGTCTGAAATTAAATCCAAGATGACAAAGAAGTGTAACCAGAGGTGAAAACACTCAGAGACAAAACATTTGTGTTTTACTTTCTTTTTTTTTTTTTTTTTTTACTTTAGCTATCAAATGAGTTTTGGTTTTGTGAAGTCAAAGTTTCCTGCAGAATAATGCTCCTGAATATAAACACAATACGACTTTCTGTTTCTCACCACTATACGGGGGAAGAGCCGTACATTTCAGTAGACAAAGCGATAAACACAGTAATGTCACACACTTACATTGGCATCTCCTGTGCTGTTGTATGTTGGGTGGCTGTTGACTCTGCTGTTAGAGGGTCATTGTTGTTTGCCAGCAGCCTGGCACGGAGAGTGGGGAGTCGGGCCAAGCAGAGAGGGCGCTGGGTGTCCCCCGAGCCGAAAGTGTAACTAGACGTGTAAAGTGTATAAAGTCAATACTAGAATGTAATGTTTTATTCAACAAATAATTTATTCACAAATTAAAATTACATGCAATATTGAATTCAATAGACAACACTGCTTAGTTTTTCAATGGGTTATTGTTTTTTTTATCAATTTTCACTTGTTCAGAGAATGACCATAAGTCAGAGACCTTTTCATGCTATAAGACTTTTTTTTTTTTTTTTTTTAAAGAAAGAAAATAGTTGTAATGACTGGATTTGCACTGGAAAGTTGAATTCAGTCCCTCCAGAAAAACGTGATTATGCGATCGCATAATTCAATGCATAATCAGCCAAAGTCCGCATATTTATGCGGGGGCCGCATTTTTTCAAATACGCCGCACTTTCGCCGCATAAATTGCCGATTTCCACGCAAAATATGCGGGGCTTGCATGATTTCATAATCACCGCATTTTCGTTGCAAAAAAGTCCCAAATATCTTAGCAGAAAGTTGAAAAATGTTGCGTTTACTTCACACAAGAGCAGCCATGTTCCCCTGTTGCCATGGGAACGTTATGAAGTGAGTGACGTAATTACGCGACATGAACATCATCGAAAAGCTGCAAACCCCGCGATGAAGCCATGATGAAACCACAGTTTTTGCAAGTTCCCGCAATTTCATCGCCTAAAATTGCATAAATATCCTGCATATTCTGGAAGGACTGTGAATTAAGCTGTTTGTTTGTGGGTGCATATTTTGCATCATAACTAATAGACAGAACAATACAATAGAAACACAAATGTGTTTGTTTCCCCAGAATTGATAGAGGAAACGACACTGACACTACTGGTAAAAAAAAAAAGTGAAAAAATATAGTCATTTTGGTGATTTTTACTGACAAGTTTTGTTGTGACGCCTTCATCAGAGCTAGTTAGTTGAATTATTGAATTCAAATTCAAAGTAATCAAGATATGAGGTGATTATTTTTACTTTGTCCTAAAGCCTCTTTAAGGAAACAAAGTTGTAGTTATTTTTTCACCCAGCTAAAACCGCCCGTTTCCTCTTTTACCCACTAGAACGTTGGAAATGGTGAATTCCGCCTTGAATTTGACTCCATATTGTAGCACACAAAAGCAGTTAAGTTTTGTGCAATTCATCAAACTAAAGGAGCCATAAAAGTTCTAATCTGTCATAAGTAAAAAAGCTCAAATCTCTCTAAAAATTCCCACACTGTAAGTACTCCCTTTTTCATACCACACACACACACACACACACACACTCCACGCAAAAAGAGCCTAGAGAAAGCCGCCTCATTTAATACCTCAATCTCTTCTGAGAGAGAGGCTGCCTGGTCACACGAATCTGGCAGCTGTGTTTGTGTGGAGACAAAGTGAATGGCTGCAGGGTGAAACTGTGCCACTGTGCGGCTCAGGATTAGAGCCCCGATGGCCTGTGGTGGTACAAGTGGACCCAAGCCAGGGTATCAATGACATGGGAGCATACTCACTACAACCTTCATATCAAAGCAGGGCAGGGGGGGGGGAGACACCCAGTGATTCGCTGCACGTCTCACTCTGGTGTTCATCCGTTTTTATTCTTAATTGAGTGTTGCTTATGTTCTGATGTGCTCTAAATGCTGTCCAAGTCCTGTATGTTTGAAGCAGGTACCACACTGCTATATTTGACAACTTTTAGATAACTAAACTGAATAGTTTTGATAGAGAAATTGTAATTTTCACACTGAATTTGAACTAAATAGACTTGGATTTTAGGTTATTTGAAGGTTTTTGTGTGTGTTTGGAGAGATGTTTCGTGTCTTCCTGTGCTTGAAATCTCTTGAGAGACGAGATGTGTGAAAGCCAAAGGAAAATGGAGAGACCTTTTGAGATACAAAGACATCTGGTATGTGCTGCCAGGAAAATGACAAAAGCTCTCCCTCCAGTCATCTCTCTTTACCTCTAGCAGCCCACATCTTTTCATCCACTCGTTATTACCCTCTTTCTCGTAGTGCTTGTTCCTTTTCACCTTCATCTCTCTCTCTCTGTTTCTTGCCTTTTCGTACTCTCTTGCACCGGCTCTTCCTCCCTTTTCAGCTGCTTCTTCGCCATATTTCATTCTCCTCGCTTGTCCTCATTTCTGCAGCTCTTCACTCTTGTAGTTTGTGTCCCTTTTTTGCCTCCTTCCTCCTCTCAGTCTTCCCTCCCCCATTCATCATCTTCAAACCGCCACCCGCTTTGCCTCCTCATCTTCTTACCCCCCCCCCCCCACACACACACACACACACTCCCACCAACACCCCACATTATGTACACACAATCTACCTCTCAGTTACTCTGTTCTTTGACTCCCTGCACTTTTTTGCTTTCCCTGCGTCTCTTCTTCCATTTCTTCTCCCCGGTGTGTTGTGATGGTAGCCAGGCTGGCGACAGCTGCAACAGCAGACAGTCAGGCAGTGGGCACCGGCAGTGGGAGGGAGGGGAAGAGGGGATGATTATTTGGGAAAAGAGGGGATGCGAAGATGAAGAGACAGTCGTAAGGCAGTAGGGTTGGACGGGGAGGTTCCTTTTTTTTGTTGCCAAGGTTTTGATCGTTGCCGAAGCAGAAACGGAGACGTCGGGCCTACAGGGACGGGGGAGCTGGCTGCTCAGCATCCCACGGGCCTGTATCTCATCTGTTGATGCACTGATGGCTAGCTGCCATGTCAGTCAAGTTGCTGTATTTGTCACCCTGACAGACGGCTGGGACCAGCACCGAGGTGGTGCTGTTAGCCTAAACAACCAGCAGCCCTGGGCATGCAGGGGGATGAGAAGCTGTGAAGGTTTGGTGAGCTGCGGAGGGTTAGAGGGAGATATCAGAGACTCCTTCGGGAGTTTGTTGGAATCTGATTTGCTGATTTGGCGCCACGGCAACAGCTGTTCCACCCTACAACTACACCTGTGTTTGCATAAGAGAGGAGGGTGAAAAAGTGACTAATGAGGGGAAAGGGAAGATGGGTTAGAAAGAGAAAAAAGGAAATGTCTGAAAAACCTTGCCAACTGCTCTCATACACTCAGAGAAATAATGTTCATGATGGTTGTTGTGGTTTTTTTCAATTTACGTACCAGCTGGTAGAACAGTAAGGCTACACTTCATTAACTGTTGATTATATACAGTAGATGCTCTCATTCCAATAGAGAATCCACTGAATGTAAAAGGGGCACTTCCCAGAACGTTGGCTGACATGAATGAGGCAGATTTAAAACAAATGGTCAAAAAAAGCAATAGATGCTGAGATATCCTGACCTTGACTTTTCCCAATCTTGAGTGCGGGTTAAACTCTGGATGCTATAATTCCCATAATGCATCATTAGACCCTACCTTGTAAACTGCCAAATCTGTCAGACTCTCTGCCCCCAGAAAATGAAGATTTCACAGGAGGAATAATAATCCTCAAATCTGTAGAGCGCCCTTTTAAACAGTAAATTAAGTGAGAAAAAGACAAAACAAAGCATCCTCATAGAGGCATGAGGGTTTTCTTCTCCTTCTCAGCATCATAGGCTCGGACTGTGACCTCTGCCCTTGTTACCATAACAACAAGTTAATGACACAGCAGACTGAATGGGGCCAAAATAACACAAAACTAGAACAGTAAACAAGTCTTTTCATGTCAACTCTAAAAACTGATTTAAACACTTTTGTGAAGTTGGTATCTTCATTGAGTCTCTATCATGGTGTGGATTTCATCTTATGTTGGGAAATACCCAGATCCAGTGCAGAAATACAGAATTCACTTGTCTCAATATGTGATGGGAGGGGGATTTCATTTCATTTCACTTTGCATCATGACTTCACGTAAACTTACACGCCCACTTTCTTAAGCCAAGTGGCGTGTTATCTGTACGCATTTTGAGCTATCCGCGTGTATGTCTACGCTGTATACAGCGGACGTGAACACACGCCACTTGGCGTGTTATCTTGAGAAAGCGACGGTTGAGTTTAGGAAACGTGACACATGGGACACAATCCCCGGTCTCCTGCGTGAAAGTCCTGTGTTTTACCCATTCCACCACCCCGACCAACCTCCCTACGCGGATTTTCGCCCTTTCATACTACTCGCTACGGCGTCAATTCACACGCAATCGCAAGGTAATGTAAGTCAATGGAGGACAAACGGCGTTGATAAACACGCTAAAAAGCGAGTATGCGTCTTGATAACACGCCAAAAATGGCATACGAATTGGCTTGTCATACATACGCCACTTCATGAGATCAGTCTGGACTTTGAGCTCTTTTTTTGGCACAGAGGCCGCTGATTAAAGATTGTTGTTTAGACAAGATCAGGCCAAAGATTGCAAAATAAATCAGGGACGGTCAGTTTCACTACTTTAATGACCAGTTACAACGCAGACATCAAATGGACCAAAAAATATATAGTTTTTTAGCTCAACTTTAAATACACATCTGTGGGCTTCAAAAACTGCAAACACCTGCATCAAATACTCCATCATAAACCTATAGTGTATCCTCATTTCCCTGGTTCTCTTCTGTAGGGAGTTTCCAGATAAGAACCACCTAATGCCAAACATGTTTGTTTATAATGTTATTAGCTTTGATGGAAGTGACTCTGAAGGGCCTTGGATTGCATTCCTCTGTGGGGAAATATCTGAGTGGGCTGTAAGCTAATGTGTCTCCTGTGCTCTATGCACTCACTGACTAACCAGTCTGGAGATCATTAGTCAGGTTAAAGCCTCGCTGGTTACTCCTGTGTTTGAACATTGACTCGGTGGCATTTCTCAACATACAACACTGAGCCGGGGTCAGGGTCCAAGGATGGAAGAAAGAGCGGCGGCACATTTAACAAGGTTAAATCAACACTTAATCACACGGTGCAGGAAACTTCTGTGCTCTCTGATTTCTCTCTAAAAGTTTGACAATCAGCAAATGTTTGTGACAGCTAATCAATAATACTTGGCTGTGACAGAACTGCGACATGCTGTAACGTCTCATACTGTGCCCTAAACCCTGCAGTCCTCAAAGTCTGCACTCAATGACAAATGGTGCATACCCACAGCGTGCCAGTCCTCAATGGGTTTAAATGGTATTGGTACACTTTCACAAGGCATCACACAGACCAGGGCCTATTTTTTACATTATCTGGATATCTTTTCTGGAGTAGAACCCCTTTCAAATCTGGAACATCTGGACATAAGAAACTTAATCAGGGCACTCATATCAACAGAGCTGTAACGATTAGTCGATTAGTCCATTGACAGAAAATTAATTGGCAACTATTTTGACTGAATAGCTTTGGATTTGTTGACTGTTGGTTGAATAATACATACTATTTGAAGAGGTCACCTTGGGCTCTGGGAAATTACACACAAAATAATGTGCAGGTTAATCATAAATAAGAATAATGAGAAAGCCCTAATCAACAGCAAGAACAGGATCACTTTACAATACTATTTATTAACTTGATACTAAATTGCAAAATGTACAGTAGTTCTTGCAATGTGGCTCCAGGGCTAGCATTATCTGTCAGCTATCAAAATCAAAATGTACAATTTGTCCAATACTTTGGTTTGTGATCACATACCTGCATAACTAATGAAATTACCTTCAGCCTCAGCTGTACTTTAGTAGACATTAGTCAATAATGTTAGCATGCTAAGATGCTTATATAAGATGGTGTACACTGTTAAATATGAGCATTGCTACTACTACAACTTTACATCTACTTCACCACTGAGGCTTAAAGTGCTCATATTATGCTTTTTGGCTTTTCCCCTTTCCTTTATTGCGTTATATATCTTTTTTGTGCATGTAATAGGTTTACAAAGTGAAAAGTCCCAAAGTCCACCCCAAAGGGACTTACCATCTCCAACAGAAAACACTGTTCACAAACTGCTCCAAACAGCTCTATTGTAGTCCAGCCTTTACTTCCGTGACGAACGTGCGTCACTTTGTAACACACGTTATAATGCTCGCCTAGCTGCTAGCATGGCACTCCCTCATACTCTGCTTCTGACTGGCTAGTAGTCCTTACCTAGCTACTGCGCATGTGTGACTCCCAACAAAGATGGTATAGAAGTGAGATGTCTCACTCTGTAGCTAAAACAGAGAGCTCAACACACAGGGTGAAAAGAGGAGCTGCAATTGTGCAGTACAACAAAAATATGGTGTTCTTTGAAAATTAAACCATGTAAACCTATTCTGATATAACCTCTAAATACAATTATGAACCTGAAAATGAGCATAATATGAGCACTTAAAGGTCAGAAACAAACTTTGGACCTAATTTTTTTTATATATCTTACTGTTTGGTTTTGATCACAGCCTCACAGAGCTGCTAGCCAACTGCAGACTCGTTTTACAGTTTTTCTCAATTGCTAAAACACTAAAACCCATTGGCTGAACAAAGTTCTCAGTTGCCTGAACTCATTTAGCTAACTGTGCAGTCTGTTGTCAATACATTAAACCATTCCACATGGTAAAACATTTAGACTTTTCAGCAAAACTCTAAACACATTCTCATTCTCAAAACACATTCTGCACTCTAATGCACATGTCATCCATACTGGTAAACACAAGTGGCAACAATCAGATACAACTAGAGAACATTGATTGAACACAACCACTCAAAATTGATTTCACTTGTTTCAAATGATGTGACACAACCAATATAAGCCAGTTCAGAGAGCAAACAGGTTGTTGAAGGTGGGAAGGTACTGACTGCTCAATAGATTTTGACTGGTTGCAGGTTCATATCAACAAAGAACAAGAATTACAGTATCACAGAGACAAAGGACAAGTGAGATGCAGGGTACAGTACTGTAAAAATAGGGGTACAAGGAGGAGGAAGAGCACAACACATTGCAAAGAGAAAAGCAGAGTAGTAATTTCTGATCAATTCTGAGCTACTATGATAGAACACGTTCATCTAAAGACAATGACAGAAAAATATGAAATTTGTTATGAGATTACAAAATGTACTTCTCCCTGAGAACTATATGTTTTGAACAATGTGTTTGCTGTTTTTTGGTGTATTGCTTACTGACTGCTTGATAGTGTATATCATTTTGATCACTTTGTTTATGATTTGAGAGCAGTGTTTGATTTTGAACACAGGTAAAACTGTTTTGAGGCGAAAGTTTCATTTTGCGAGAGGAGTCAGAGGTTTTGTAAATAGTGCTTGAAGATGACGTTTTGTGTTTAATGTTTTCAGAAAATGGAGCAAGGTTTCAGAAATTGTGTTTTAGCAATTGAGAAAAACTGTAATCAGCAAGACATTATTTAGCGGCTCTCTGTAGGTTACAAACATAACACAGGTCATTGATAAGATAAAGTCTGATTGCTATCAACTTTGCACAGAAAGGTCTCAGTGGAGGACGGATACTCTTTGCATATAAAAATAAATGGGTCAGCTACTGAATGCTTGAATCGTCACTGAAACACACATTATTTGATCGTGGCTTTTAAAGAGCAGTGCAGCAGCAGTTGTTCTTGTTGATTAATAGTCAAACTGACATATTATAGTGTGATGAATCCATTACACATCCAGGCCTGTTATATTTCCCATAATGCATGTTGCTATGAAAGACTTTGTAATAACCAGGGAGCTTGTCAGCTGTATTTCTCGCTTTCATCTCATTGGTATGCTTTGCTCTATTTTGAGATAACATTTCCAGCAGCACTGCATTGTGTAAAAGCCACATTATCCTTAAGGACTTTTTCCGCCCTCCCTCTCTGATAAAATGTGCTGTGATGCCTCCGATGCCCTCGCGGGTGTTACTTGTGTAACGCTGCACTTCAGGTTTCTGTGCTGCCAGTCGAATACAAACATGTCGATCTTTGGTGTTTGACATATGGATGAACCGCTGGCGGAAGTGAAAACCTGTGGCAGGATAAATGAATGAACATTCGCAGGTGGTGTTGAGAAGCTGCATGGAGAGTGCGAAGTAACCCGATGATGTTATAATTAAATCAGGAGGAGCAGGTGGAAGTGCTGCTTCGCTCACACGTTCAGTTTCTGTAAACAGGCCTCGGTTTCTGTCTTTCCTCGTTATCCTCTTCTTTTTTCTGTACTCTCTGTTCCCTCCCCACCCTTCACCTACAGGCCATGATGTCCTTTTCCCCGCATGGATGTGCTCCATATTTACTGTATACATACAAAACGAACCAGGAAAGGTAGACTGTGAGGAGGACACACCCATTTAAGCATGCAAACACAACATTCTTTCTGAGTCTGTCTGGACTCCATCTTTTGTTTTCCAGAGAAAGAGTTAGCCCCGAGGAGACAGCTGTCCCTCACAGAGACGACAGCATCAGAATAGAAAAGATGACTGGAGACATGTTTTGAAATACTTCTTCACTTTAGTTTTCCATTTCAATACTACTTTATACTTCTAGTTCACTATATTTGAAAGGAAAATATATACTTGTCATTCTACTACATTTATCTGACAGCTGGAAATTTGAAGATTTTAAATTTTACATAGCAACAATGTGATCTTATAAAATATTATGCATTTTTGTAGACGTTATAAGTCGGGCAACTAGTAATTTAATTGTAGATGAATCTGATGATTATTTTCTCTGTTAATTAATTCATTGTTGGGTCTATCAGAAAATAGTGAAAAACGCCCCATAATTTCATAGAGAAGTTGACATGTTAAATAAGATTAAATACGATTCAATCTACTTTAATAGAAGACTAAGAAAACCAGCAAATATTACTATTTGAGAAGATGGACTCCGTAAATATTTGGCATTTATGCCCCAAATTGTTGCCGAATGATTTTCTGTTGCTCTACTAGTTATTTTCATTATCAGTTATTTAGCAGAATATTTATTATTATTATTATTATTATTAACTACGGTCCATGAGATGTGGATGAAAATAATAAAACATGCCCATGGTGACATAGTTAAATGTTTGAGTAAAAGTACTAATACCACAATGTAAATAATAATCCATTACAAGCAAAAGTCCAGCATATAAAAGTACAGAAGTATCAGCAAATGTACTGGAAGTATCTAAAGTACTCATCCTACAGAAAAATGTCACTGTGAGTGATACATTAATATATACAGTATGACAGTTGTTTTTCATACTGATGAAACAGTGTGTAAGCAGCATTTACTTCCTGTAGCTGTTCAAGGTGGAGCTAAATTTAACTACTTATACTGTTACACTGGTTGGTACTTTAGTCCAGTGATTCCCAACTGGGTTAGGAAGAAAAGAATTGTTAAACAAATGTGTGTTAATGTTTGATGTTTTTCTAATCTTTGCTGTTACTTGTAAACTATTAATCATGTGACCTCCTTGGGCCTTGAACAATTATTTTAATGAAAGCCATTTGAGAGGTTTAGAGGGGAAATGTCTCTCACACTCACTCACACACACACACACACACACACACACACACACACACACACACACACACACACGACCACGTGAAAGTTTTGTAACTGAAAAAGTTACAAAAAAGTTGTGCTGATCTTGTTTGAATGTTAAATCTTAATCTGAAAGGTTATCAGTAACTCCAGCTGTCAAATAAATGTAGTGGAGGGAAAATTACAATATTTCCTTCTGAAGTATAGTGGGGTAGAAGAATAATAGAAAAATAATCTTGGAAATACTCAAATACAAGTACTTCAAAGCTGTACTTAAGTACAGTACTTGAGTAAATGTTCTACCACTGATTGTTTCCTTTAACCAACAGTCCAAAATACAAAGACATGCAGTTCACTATCATAGCATCAAATCCTCACATCTGAAGAAACAAAAAATTTGGCAATTTTGCTTAAAAAAAATGACTGAAACGAGTAATTGATTATCAAAATGCCAGTCGGCTAATTGAGTAATGGACTGATTGTTTCAGCTGTAATATAAAGTTACATTTAACTACTGCACACACATCAGTAAGAATATATATTATAACACTCTTAAGGGGAGCTTCTGCAAGAGAACTTTAAATGCAGGACTTTTACTTGTAATGGAGTATTTTTACTGTGTGGTATTGCCACTTTTACTAAAAGGAAAAGATGTGAATACTTCTCTCCAACTATGGAAATATGTACAGACTGGTCTGAGATCAATTCTTTATCACTGAAACTGGTCTCCTGGCAAGCTTGTAGACAGAGCACAGAGAGGCACACCTTTATCACGTGAAAGGTTGTGTGTGTGTGTGTGTGTGTGTGTGTGTGTGTGTGTGTGTGTGTGTGTGTGTGTGTGTGTGTGTGTGTGTGTGCAGGAGTGCATGTGTGTGTAAACAAAGACACTGCTGTGTGTGTAGTCTCTCTCCACCACCCTTTGCATACGCCTGTAGATAAGTGAGAGAGAGAAAGCACCCCCCACCTGCCTCCCAGTGCCCGTGAACTGTGAACACTCCAAATATTTCCATAACCAGCACTCACACAGAAATGGAGGAAGCTGTACATGGAAGAAAGAGAAAGAGAGAGAGAGAGAGAGAGAGAGAGAGAGAGAGGAGGTTAAATGGTAACATTAACAAGGATACATTAAAATGACTCACTGTATGGGCAATATACACTCGTCATCACACACTGCTGGACCAGAGGGGCCAGTTGTGCCTTCTAGCAGAAACCTGACTAGGACACTGGTCCGACCACACCTGTACTGTAAACACGACTGGTATTATTGAACATGCACACCTTTTACATTTTTGTTTTTGAATGTGACACAGTTCAGTTACATATTTAGAGTATTAAAATGGACTTCATGTTTTTGGAAACCAAAATGTTGATGCTTTACCTGTCCACCCTATTTACCTCAGTACACCCTCATTATACAGATTTGTTTGACAATTTTATCTGCCGATTTTTTTTCACAAAAATCAATAGTTTGGTTTTATATAATGTCAGAAAACTGAAAAAGTGCATAAAGGCTAAGCTGAGATCTTCAAACTGTTATGTTTGACTAAAAGTCCCAAACCCAAATATTTTTAATTTACTATCATAAAAAAAGTAAAACTAAGAACGAAGAACTTGAAACCAGTACATTTCTTGTACTTTAGTGAAAAAAAACCCCCAGGATTTTCACTGTAATATTTTCTGACTTGTTGAGCTCTCTTTGCTGTTTGACCTCTTGTCAGGGAGCATTTCCATTACTAAAGCAGTTTTTGTTTGCATTTTTCTGACTAAAACATAATATACTGTGTTTACAGGGCTGTCATATTTTAACACAATATTCTGCTCCTCCTCAGTCCTCATCCTGGAGCCGGTGGAGAATGACGACTTGGGCGGGAGAACCCTGAAGATCACAGACTTCGGTCTGGCCAGAGAGTGGCACCAGACCACTAAGATGAGTGCAGCGGGGACTTACGCCTGGATGGCCCCAGAGGTCATCAAGCTCTCACTTTTCTCCAAGAGCAGTGATGTGTGGAGGTACTGCACTCGTGTCTGTGTTTCACCTTTCACCAAATTAAAGCTTAAAGCTGTGGTAGGCACTTTATTTTTGGCGTCGCTGGGCAAAAATTCCATAACAGTCTTTTAGCATAATAAGTGGTCTTCGAGAAAAGCAGACTTCTGCACCTCCTCTTGGCTCTGTTTTTAGGTTTTAGATAATCTAGCCTTTGACGAGAGACTTTGGCCAATCACAGGTCATTTCAGAGATAGAGAGCGTTCCTATTTTTTTTTTCTTTTTGCATTCTAACCACTACAGATTTAAACCATATGATTTAAATGTCACGATTTGAAAGATAGTAACTGTATGTCATTTTATGTATGTATCAGTAGTTGAACGAATAACTGTAAAGCCTTTACAATTAATTCTGCAGAATAAATATATATATATTCTTTTTTTTTTTTTATTATTACTGATGCATTAATATTGTAGAGCCAGTTTTAAGTCAAGTTAATTTTACTTAAATTGCAAAATCTTAAATTTGCCTCAAGGTTTATGAACTGTTGGCTAATTTAATCTGTAACAATGCATCATATTTTATAAAGATACTCATTTGTTTTGTATATAACATCTTTTAAGTAACTAGTACCTACAGTCGTCAGATAAATGTAGTGGAGTTAACAGTACAATACATCTCTTTGAAATGTGGTGAAACAGAAGTATAAAGTAGCATGAAATAGAAATACTCAAGTAAATGAATAGCACCACACATTTGCACTTGAATACAGTACTTGAGTAAATGGACCAAGATTGTTTTAATCACTGATTTAAAGACTTTTGTCGTTAAAGTTCACGTTCCGCCTGTAACTGAATCACTTTCTGTCATAACAACAAAGTGTAGTACTGTGTACTTTTGACATTTTAAACTATTTGTATACTTCACATTCAAAAATCACCCTGGTAGAGCGGGCGCCCATATATAGAGGTTTACTCCTCGATGCACTCTCTCCCCTTTCATGTCTTCAGCTGTCCTATCCAAATAAAGGCCTAAAATGGCCAAAAAATTATCTTAAAAAAAAAGAAAAAAAAGAAATCGTAGTACAAGGTTCAATTACTGTCAAATTCAGGAAGTATTTGGTGACTCAAGTAGGGAACTATGGTCACTGATAAGAGATGGTCACTATCGTCCTATTCGAGGATAGTATTTGCCATCAGATGTGACATTAAAACATAGAAATGAATAAAAACATCCTTGTGTTTGTCTCTCGTCACAGTTTTGGTGTGTTACTGTGGGAGCTGCTGACCGGCGAGGTTCCCTACCGGGAGATAGACGCTTTGGCGGTCGCTTATGGCGTCGCCATGAACAAGCTAACGCTTCCCATCCCTTCAACGTGCCCTGAACCTTTCGCTCAGCTGCTGGGAGGTAAGCAGCCTGGACACTATATCCATAATTCGGAGTCAATACTGCTTTCCTTGTTGAGAAAGTGATTTTCAAGTTGTCTTAAGTCGAGACAAACAGGTTTAACTTTCAGAAGCTTTATTGTGCTCTGTGTTTTGGGATTGAACTGTACACCAGTCATCAAATATGACCTTAAACATGTCACTGATGATGAAAGTGCTGAAACCTTATTTGAATTTTTGAGGTAACATATGTTTTTATTCTACATCTGGGAGCTGAGATGAACACAAAGAGTTAAAATGGATGGAGACCGTCTTGAACAGTTTCATTAAGTTACTCTTTAAACATCCTCGTGTAGTCTTGCGCCTGAGCTCCCCATGGCCAGATTTCTGCTTTTCACCTTGCAAACAATCCAGGCAGCAACTCTGTTAACAGTGGTGGAGTATTAACCAGCTCTTGTTTCACAGTTCAGGTCTTCTGTTTAGACACACATCTGCCTTATATAGCCAAACTGCCTTAACGTGCTTATTCCCAAGATTCTTTTTCTTCTTTTTTTTTAATGCGGATGGGTAAGCTGCGGGCCAGGTTTTAAGAAGAGGTTTCTCTAAACTGTCAGCCAACTTCAGTCACCTCCCTCAACTTCTCTCACACTCCGCTCATCATTTCCCCTCTCACTCCACTTCATCTTATCCATGTTCATCCCCTAATCTCGATTTTGTCATCCCTCGCTGCTCCCTGTTTACTCCTGTCATCATTACACTTTCATCTCCTCCCTCTCCATCTTTTATCCACATACTCTTTATGCTAATTTATTTTACCTATTAAATAAATGTTACCTGCTGTAAACCATATTTTTAGCCCGCTCTTAAATAACATTTTACTTGGTGTGTTGATGCTGTCTTTTTAGATGGTTATGGCTGTAGTTTAGTGTTTAGTGAGAGGCAGTACTGATCACTGTAGGTGAGCACCATGTTTCTGCAACACTGTCGGTTTGGCTCATTATGGTTGCCATATGCTGTCCCATCTTGCTCTCTTCCACTTCTGTTATTGCCTAATTTACTGCCAGAAATGGAGAAGAGGAAAAAGTGACATCCAGACCAAAAAAAACAACCATGGTTGATTTTTCTAAGTATATATATATATACCAAAATTAGCAATGATTAGATCCTATTGATTCTACATGAGAAAAGTACCTGACAAATGCACCATGTTAGAAAGATTTGTTTTTAGTACGATAGAACGATGGGTTTGGGGCAGAGAACTACAGACTGGGTGGGAAATCAGAGCGATGGATTTGATGGTGTTGGTGTTTCTATATGATTTGTTTGACATTAAAAAAAACACCAGGCTTATCCTTTAATCAAGAGTGTCAGCAGAAACTACCTCTGTACTTTAAAACACCTTTTAATGTAGTGTTAGCTGTAAAACTTACTGTATTGTGAATGGAAAGGTGCATGCATAATTATTTTCTGAATAGTATAACAGGAGTCAAAGCCAGGATCAGAAGACTGCCCTATAAATAAAAACATTGCTTCAGCCAAGTCAGTTGTTTCAGATAAAACATCTTTGACACCACCTAGCTTTTGTTCCTATGGAGGTTAAATGCACTTTTTGTAAATCACTTGGGTTAAAAGCATCCGATTAGGGCAATAAAACACATCATACATGACACTAACCTCAGTAATAACTCTTCCTTTTGTCTCTTATCTTGCAGAGTGCTGGAGCCCAAACCCCCGCAGCAGGCCCTCCTTCACCAGCATCCTGAAGAGACTGCAGGCCATTGAGCAGTCGGCCATGTTTCAGATGCCTCTGGAGTCCTTTCACTCCTTACAAGAAGACTGGAGGCTGGAGATCCAGCAGATGTTTGACGAGCTCAGGGCCAAAGAGAAGGTGAGAAATCTGAAAACACAGATCACAAGTCAGGTCTTATCAGACGTGAATTTATTTTTAGCTGAATACGACTGTAATTTTAGAGAAATTTACAACTCAGTAGACCTAAATTTTGAGGACTACCTGTGTTTCATTAGAGTTTATTTAACAGAAGAGAGATTTCAGCAGACACTCACTTTTCATATTCAGGGTGGGAGGAATCTCACCACATCCCTATCTGTCTGAGGTCGTTTTTGCAAATCAGAATCACCTTAGCAACAAGCCGATTGCCAAAAGTGGTGTTAGAGGAGGTGCTGCTGTGCTAATAACCTCTCCTCAACCCCTATTCCTATCCTTCTCGCTCTCCTCTTCTTCCTCCCTTCCTCATCCTCTCCATGCCGATCCTCTCCCTCTTCTGTTCTCTCTCCCCTTACCTCACCTCCTCATTCTCATCCTCTTTTGCATCCTTCTCTCCATCTCCTCTCCTCAGGAGCTGAGGTCCTGGGAGGAGGCGTTGGCCCGAGCAGCCGAGGAGCAGAGGGAGCAGGAGGAGCAGCTGAGGAGGAGAGAGCAGGAGCTGGCCGAGAGGGAGATCGACATTGTGGAGCGAGAGCTGAACATCATCATTCACCAGATGTACCAGGAGAAACCCAGTGTGAAGAAAAGAAAAGGACACTTCAAGAAGAGCAGATTACTGAAGCTGGGCCGAGACAGCAACTGTATCAGTCTGCCCTCTGGTGGGTTGAAGAGGGATCTGCAGGCAGATTGTTCAATTTGCTTTAATCTGATGAATCAGGTGCACTAAACTGTTTTTTTTTACAGGTTGCAAATTTAGGACATAGATGGCTCTAAGAGATTAGATAAGAGTAATACAGTTAATCTACAGTACACCGACACACTGCCAAGAAAATGCCACTTCAATCTCCTTTATTATGAAAAGAGGAAAACCAAACGAAAATCCAATGATTTCCATGTATCATCATTGCTTCACACTTGTTTTTGAGGAAAGTGTGGTCCAAATGTTAGTGATACTTCCATAGTTTAATTTGACAAGTAAATGACTAAAACATCAACTAACTAAATTGGAAAATAAGACATTTCATCAGGTGATTAATGGACTACTTTTTTCAGCATCAGTTTCTTACAGACTAGAGTTCAGCGATTTATTGACAAAGTAAAGATTTATAAGCTTACAGGAAGGCAGGTCCAGGTTCCAGGTATAAGATACAAATTCAAGTTGAGGGGGCTGGAAAGCAAAGGGTGTGCGTAGCATAACAAACATTGACTATCTGGAAGGGAATGAGTGAAAAAAGGTATGGTATGGGGAAGTTGAGACAGGTGAGCAGGTGGAAGGGAGAGTCAGGTGACTGGGACAGATGGGAGAGTCTGAAGCCATCTAGTGGATGGATGGAGAATGGCAATGCAGGGGTCTAGGAAAGTAAGAAGTGGCTGGAGACAGAGACGGAGGGGCAGACTGAGTACAATGAAAACAACTAGGACAGACATTGTGACCGTATCTCTGTTTTATGGAAATGTTTCTCCAATATATCATGCATGGTAAAATCAAAGAAGACTTGCATGGCTTGAATTATATTCTTTTGGGAATTGAACACACTGAGACGCAGTAGCAAGCTGACAGTAAATCAGGGGAGAGAGAGCTGGGGAGTGACGTACAGCAAAAGGTCTGGGCCAGATGCATAGCCTACTGGTGATGATGGTCAGCACTTTTACCCCGGGCCACAAGGGTGCCTCTGTGTGACATGTTTTGACGCGATTTGTATTGAAGCTCATACAAGTCAGCACCTCGCTGACAAATGAAAAACGATTCATGTAAAAAAAAAAAACTTCTCTCTTCTCACTCACCTGTAGGCTTTGAGCATAAGATCACCGTTCAGGCATCTCCCAGTGTGGACAAGAGGAAGACTCAGGGGAGCGAGAGCACCACCCCGCCTGCCAGCCCGGGGGTCATACCCCGACTCAGAGCCATAAGATGTGAGTGCAAACACCTGAAAGTCAGAAAGCATCCTGTGTGAGAGAAAGAGAATGTGAGGTAGAAGTATAATGTGAGTTATCTGACTGTCCCTCAGTGACACCGAGCGATGGCAGTAAGACGTGGGGACGCAGTGCTGTTTGTAAGAAGGAGGACCTGTCGACCAGCAAGAAGAAAGGACGCACCTGGGGACCGAGCTCCACCCTCCAGAAAGAGAGGGTCGGCGGGGAGGAGAAGTACGTGCACAATTCGTTTACATACCAGTGATGAATGTTAAAGCTAGAGTGCCTAGTTTCTGCCGCCCCCATGAGGAATTCTATAAACAAAAACCTTGTAAAACTGTCAGTGTCCACATGATACAAGCCTTACGTGACCGTGCACCGCCCCCACGCCCCCCTATACGCAGTTGCTAGTAGCCAAGGAGGACAAGGAGGATTAAAAAAACATGATGGACTCTTTAGAAGAGGTTATTATCTTCACTCGAGTTTCTGCGCAGGAAAGTTACTGGACGACACAATCTTCTGAACATAGTCATACTGAGAAATACAGAGAGAGTTGTGTGGAGCTGACAGTCTTAATTAGCTTTGTAGCAACTCATTTGCCAATGGCTTGAATGTAACGGACGTTTATTAAAATAAAAAAGTTACTCACTAAAGCTTTAAAGCAGTTTTACCTGATGAAGTCAATTTATGGTGTGCGGAACGCTCAGTGGTGTTTTAAGCCCCCAACGTCTCCTTCCAGGCAGCTCTGCGACCGTTGACTTCAAGGCACCTAACCCTAACCTTAACCATAACCATAACCATAACCATAACCATAACCATTGCCTAATCCTAGTGCCTTCCAGGCAGCGGTGCCTGGAAGGAGACGTTGGGGGCTTAAAACACGTGCATAAACGTGCAGAACAGATTATTTTGGGAAAAGTTTCAGAAGTGATTCATGTTAAATGATGACATGATAAACACCTATAGCTGTATTACTGTAAAAGTGAAGTGAACACATATTTTGAAAATTTTCCGTATACAATTTGTTTGAAAAAATGAAAAAAACATTATTATTATATACACCTATTCTAATTAATGGTAAGCTGTGCAGCCAACCTTTCCTCACACGTTTACACAGATATTGACAGATAAATGTAGCAGAAATTCAGAAACTCTAGATTGTAATCAGTCATTTCTAACAATAGGGCAGCGTTTTCTAGGGTTAGTACCTGATGAAACTGCAGTGACAAAAATTGGATCCCAAGGATCGTGTTGATCGTTTTCTGTTACAGATTTCACAGGCGAGAATAAATTGCCTTTTCTCATATTTTTCTAGACAGATTATTTCTCCTAACACAGAGAAACAAAACTTTTCAATCAATATGGCATTACAGTGTACGGACCGGACAGAAGCAGAGCAATTATCTCTGGAAATTTGATTAAGAAAAAAAATCTATGTTGTGTATGATGGCTGTCCTCATCTGACATCAACCTTTTTGTTTCTATCTGAAAACAATATTGTTGTACTTGGTTACTTTGTTGTTGTTTTAGGGGTTAGTTCTGATTGGTGGTGTCTTGACATCATGGTATCTCTTTTGCAGACTGAAGTCACTTGGTGAGGGATGCAAAGTTTGGTCCTCCAGTGCACCAAATCTAGGAAAGTCCCCCAAACATGCACCCATGACCGCCGGCTTCTCCAGCCTCAACGAAATGGGTGAGTCTTTGCTTTTCATTGTAAGTTAGTCACAAGAATCAATCATCTCAACCCTTTTATATTTCCCTTTTTTTCCTCTCCTAAACAGAGGAGTGCTGTGAGTTTGAGGAGTCACCAGGGTCCCTGCTGCCCTCAGAGACCAGCAGTAACGGGGCTGTGGAGGACTCGGGGTCCCTGTGGGGAGGCCTGGGGCCAAACACATTGCCTACTGTTAATACGAGCTCCTGTCAGGGGCCCGGCGGCATGGGGACGGGGGTGAACTACCAGGACTCGCTCCGTCGCAGCAGCCAGAGGAAGAAGAGTGACATGTTGCTGTTGGGTTGTGCCTCTCTGCTCGCGTCTGTTGCCCTCGGACAAGACCTGCTGCAGCTGGGAAAACTGCAGGTGAGCAAACAGCACAAAGAACAGAGAGAGAGAAATGTCATCAAACATCCTTCATTTATAAAACCTCAACAGTAGTTAACACATAATGCTTTTGACAGGTCACAGTACACACAGTGTACCTTATAGGAAAATTCCTATATTTTTCAACTTGAGACCTCTTATACAATAAATACATGAAAATACCATAAAACCGCTAACAAGCTATTTTGTATCATTGCCTAACAAAGATACATACACTTATAAAAAATGTATCCAATTAAAAGGAGAAAAACACAATTGTTATGCAGAAGCAGAAGTCTTAAACATAACCATTAAGTATTTATTTTGCAGCAGTCAAATCAGCAAATGAGATACTTGATAATGTCCAGAAAGAATCATCCTTCATTCCGGTCAACAAGGTATAATCTATGTTAAATAAATGCAATAAAGTGGAAGATGTTTGTGTCCAAAACCACTCAACGCCAGGACACTCCCAGTACAAATGTAGGAAAGTGTGATCTTTCGAATAAAAATGAGAAGAATAAAAGTGGAGAGGAAGTAAGTTTCATTGAAAGTGCTTTCTGAAAGTTACATAGGTTTAATGTTTAAAATAATGTATGTAAAGGTTTACCGGAACTCCCCTTTAAACTTTACTTACCTCAAATTTAACAACAAGCATTTTAGAGTAAAATAATAATCTGATCTGCCCACAAATCCTACTACCGCTTATAACAAGAATACATATCTAGAATGAGTAAGCACAAAACAATCCACTACTTCATATGTAACCATGTTCTACTAAATGCAAATATATAGTTTTGGTATTTTGTTGCAATATTTAAGTACTAGTAGCTGATATTTCAAGTCATATATGTTGCATGGTTTCAGTTTTCTTGGGAGCAGTCATTTTTAACTCTATCTGCTTATTGCTTGAGATCTCTGCAGTTTGTGAGGTTTTATGGATTTTTTTTTGTTTTATTTTATATATGCCTGTCTGCAAACAAAATATCCCTTTCACACATTAATTATTCTTTTTATTAGGCACCTGCCCTGTTAAACAAACAGCTTCCACTTGCAGGCAGAGACACTTACTGTATATACAGTCAACGATTTCTCAGATAAATGTTTCAAACAGGATAACACACCATGTCGTAAAGCATGCGTCATCTCATGATTGTACAGTCTCCTCATCCTAAACTAATAGATCACCTTGGGATGAGAAAAACAGGATGAACAACTGCCAAATGATGTGTGCGACACTGTTGAGTCAGCATGAACTGAGGTCTGCATGGACGGTTTTCAGCACCTCGTTGATTTTGTGTTTAGAGGGTTACAGTTATTACTGTCTGTTGTCGAAGCAAACAAAGGCCGATACAGAGTATACAGTGAGAAGAGCAATGAAAATAATGATTTGGATGTAATCTTTTTCTGTAGTTGCCTTAATACGGCGGGGAAGTGATTTTCCAAGAAATCAAGTAACATATTTTGAAAAGAAGCTTAACACAGCAGGTCAAATTAGCCCAGCTGTTCAGTTTTTTCAGCTGATTTTATTTGAGTAAGACTTCTGCTTATTGGTATGACAGCTTTTTAATGTGACCTGATGTTGTTGTCAGGTGCTCCAGGATGAGCAGGACCTCAGAGAGGAGCAGCGTAAGAAGAAGGAGGGTCTCTTCCAGCGGACGGGACGTTTCCGTCGCAGCACCTCTCCACCCAGCAGAAACCTCTCCCTCTCCCTCTCCAGACATCAGGACTCTACGCTCCCCTGCATGGACCCATCTCCTTCTGTTACACTCCTCTCTTTGTCCTCTCTGTCTGACTGCAACTCCACCAAGTCCCTTCTTCCCTCCGACCCAGACGAGTACCCCCTGACCCCGATGACGGGGATCAAAACACCGGTGGCGCCACCAGCTCCTGCCCTAAACCCTCTCTTGGACCTGCGGGCGGAGAGCTTTAAGAAGGAGCCCAACCAGTCGCTCACGCCCACCCATGTGTCCGCAGCCATGGCCCTGAACAGAGGACACAGACGGACCCCTTCAGAGGGGGCGATACGACCCAGAGCTCAAACTCTGGGACACTACAGGACGCCGTCAGATGGAAGCATGCCCATGCCTCCTCCACCGGGGGCACCACACACCGCTGCTAACAAAGGTAAGGGACTGACGGTGTAGAATATGCTTTATACAATGTTAAAGGAACATATGATCAAAGTTTAATAGCAGTTCATCCAATATCTGTTGAGATATATCACAGTTGTATATTTTATTTAACCAGGAAGTCTCTTTTAGAAACATTATCTCTATTACAGGAGCAAGCTAGACAAAATGGCAGCGTTAAATAGTTAATATGAAGGACACACACTCTCTTGTATGGTATTGCTGCTGAGAGCAGGGACTGCTTTAAAATCTCCCTATTGGTGCATTCATGGATTGTGGGAAACCCTGCCGTCCTGGATTGTCAATATTAAAAACTTTTGCACAAACATTTTATTATAACAATGATACTCATTTTAGTTTGACACAGTGGGCTACTGTAACACCAGCAAAAACACTGATATATCCTCTGATGCTTCATTATCTGATATAAAGCTGCGACTGACGATTATGTTTTATTATCCATAAGTCTGCAAAATGTCCGTAAAATGTCAAAAAAAGAGTCCAAAGTGACATCTTCATCAACCAACAGTCAGAAACTAAAACTTATTAAGGATACTTTCATATATGTCCAAGAAAAGCAAGAAGCTAGAGTCAGAGAATATTTGGTATTTTTTCACAGCAATGAGACTTTTTTTTTTAATCTTTCATTATTCAGGTCGACAGGACGCCCTGGACATTCCCTGCCTCCCTGACCCCTCTGCCATCTTCCCAGTCCCCCAGCGGCGTAAAGCCCCTGCTCCACCGATTCCTGACCCGGTTCCCCTCTGCCTCATCAGCCCCCTGGAGAGACCCAAGACGCTGGAGTTTGCCCCCCGGCCGCGGCCCACCCCGGCCAGGATGAGAGCTGACCCCTGGAAGCTGGGCTCTCTCTCCCGGACCCTCAGCTCGTCGCCAGGCAGCAGCTGCGACAGCCCCTTAGGCTCGGGGGACAGCAGCACCAGCAACGCACGACCCAACCTGATGGACATGGACGTGGAGGGCCAGAGTTTGGACAACACTGTCCCTCTGTGTGGAAAACAGCAGCCTGCCACTCTGTATGGACAGCAGTACTCATAGTGAAAAACAGCCAAGTCTACTTTTCTGCATTGGAACCTGTTCCAGGACATTAGGGCTTGGGCTGAATGCCTATTGATGTCTGAGCCGAGCAAATTGCACTCACTGAAGTTGGCAAGAAACACCACACTTGTTGTCACGGTTGTTGTCACCCTTAAAGCAAGCCTTTCCCTGATTGTGCTCTAATCTGCACGACACTGAGGGTCCTAGAGGCCTTTTAAAAGCCTTGTAGTGTGCTCACCCACCTACCCAGTACTTCTTTCCCTGCTTGGAAGCCATCTCTACCTGCTTCTTAGTGGCCCCTAGACACACTCACAACCTACAAAAGCCATTCAAGTACTTAAAAAGCCACTTTTGTTGACTTTGCTAACTGTTCATTCCGATTCATCTGCCTGTGCTTTTGCTCGTCTGTGTAGCTGCCCACTTTCTGCCTGTATCTCTCACTCCAAAGAAAAAAAAAAGTGCATTCACATTTCACCTAAACATTCTTAATTTTAGGAGTGTTTCATTGACAAACACAGGAGCTGGACTGTTTAAAATTTGTAATAGAGTGTCTTTGTTCTTATTTTGCACGCTGTTTGTTCTGCCAGTGCACAAACATCTCCCATAAACTCTGCCTTCATCCTGACATGTGTCATCTCTCTGCATGGGGGCCATCGTCCTCTAACCTCCAGCACCATCCCAACCCCAACCTGTTAGCAAACATTTTTTCTATTGGTTTGGCAGACCAGGTGTGTTTCGCTTTGTGTGAATGTGTATATATTACTGTACATGTGTGGAAGAACAAAAAGGGTACTTTTTTTTTTTGTGTGCTGGTGCTTTTTCAGTGCGTGTTGTTTTACGTGTGAATGGTTTGCCGTATGACACTCGCGGGGGGCACTTCTTCACAATAAGACGTTTGTCTTTTGCACGTTTTACATTCCTCACTAGCAGTCAGTAGCACTCTGTATGGATCCCGTTCATGCCACTGAAATGGACACAAAAGAAGGAAACACTGAGGGAAAATGCTACTTGATTTCAACGTCAACCTCATGTTGGACCGTTTCACATTCACAAAGCTTCACATTCTCCTCTGACCGGTTGTCTTCAACATCAGTGGTACTTTAGGGGTCATGTTGTGCAACTGGTCAGCTTATCTGGACCAGTGGACTCTACTCGAGGCTGACAAATCAACTTTTATCTGCGGAGTTGTTTTCGCACAGTTCGTCTTGGCTGCAGGTACTTGACAGTGCAATTTTCTCTAGTTGAGTGTGTGTGTGAGCGTGAATATGTGTGTTATTATTTGTATGGGATGATGACAATCCCGTTGGTAGAAGAGTGAGTCAAAACTCATTCTCCTTGTGTGGTTAAGAACACTGAGTATTTATTAAATTTATTGTTATTATAGGAAAGGATTAATTGTTATTACGATGCTCTTCCTGGAATATGTGTATATATTTGTTAATATAACAGGAAACAACCTAGGAAACTGCGTACTGAAACGTCCATGTTGTCTCCAGTCTCAACATTTCTGGGTTCAATGAGGAATAAGTGTGAAATGTGATGAATGAGAGGCGAATAAAAAAACAAAGAAAAATGCTTCAGTATCATTTCATATCCGAGCAGTGATGGAAGAAATACTCACATCATGCATTCATGTTTTAGTATTTTACTGTTGTAGCAGGTCAAGGTGGAGCTAGTTTTAATTACTGTATATACAGTTTGGTAGTTTAGCCCAGTGGTTTGCAACCTAAGGGTCAGGCCTGTCCAAGGTTCACAATCAGAACCTGGAGGATGGTGAGATGATTAATGGGAGGGGGGAAAAAAGAAAAACATTTTGCTACACAAATCGTTTTTCTCATGTTTAATGTCATTTTTCCTTCTTCGAGCCTCAAACATTTATTTAAATTAAAGTTTAGACGGGAAATCACTCTGCTAACATCTCACAGACATCTGAAACGTGACACTGCTTTGTTATAAGAGATCACAAGTCAAAAAGGTTTGGAACAAATATTCAGATCTTTAACAATTTTTACAATCTCATGAGCTTACAGTATGTTTTTTATGTAAAGTCATAATCAGAAAAGTATTCGGTACTTAACAACTGTCATGTAAATGTACAGTAGTAGTGAGTGAAAAAGGACAATATTACCCTCTGAAATGTAGTGAAGTAAAAGTATAAAGTAGCATAATGAAAATACTCAAGTAAAGTACAAGTACTCTTGAGTACTGATGGTTGCAGTTAAACATGGTTTGCTGGTTACCTGCGTGTAGGCCTACCAGCAGAGACAAAGGAGACTGCAGTAACAGACAGAATCCTCTAGGTGTCACCACTGTGGCCTATGATGTCATATCATTTCCCAGTCGGCTGTTTTTCTCCATGTAATGAATTCCAATAGTCACTCTCTGACTCTGCAGTTACCATGAAAGGCAGATGAAGGTGCTCTCATGCATCCATCGCAGTAAACAAAGATTTTATGATTCAATTCTGAGGTGTGAGAGTGGAAAGAAATCTTCTAAATGCCAAAACAAAAGGTGATATTTCACACTGACGTGACAACAATGTTAAAGACAAATCCAGTGTACATGCTGGGTATACAGATGATGCAAACACACTCACAGGTACACAAGTCCTCACACACTCCACCGTTGTGTCTGTCAGTGTGACCGCCAATCAAAAACACTTCCAGACGCCAGCCAGTTACCTAGCAACACCTCTTCACTTCCATGGTGATGCTATTAAAAGCAACAACAAAGGAAAAAAGGCAGAAAAAAGGGATGATGGTCTAAAAATGAAGTGAGGAAGATAGAGCGAGAGAGAGCGAGAGAGAGAGAGAGAGAGAGAGAGAGAAAGAGAAAGAGAGAGAAAGAGAAAGAAAGCGAGAGAGAGAGAAAGAGAAAGAGAAAGAGAGAGCAAGAGAGAGAGAGAAAGAGAAAGAAAGAGCGAGAGAGAGAGAGAGAGAGAGAGAGAGAGAGAGAGAGAGAGAGTGAGAGTGTTAAAGAGCCACTAGAAAAGGATTCAGTAGGCTGAGCATCGCCGGGCCGGTTCACAGCTCAAACACACAGACACACACACACACACACACACACACACACACACACACACACACACACACACACACACACACTGGTAGAAAGACATTCTGTATCTGCCATAACAGCAGAGACTCTCACATGTTTATCACCTTCTCTCTCTTCCCCTTCATGGTTTCCTCAATAGTTTTGCATCATGTTTCCTGCTTTCTTTCCCTGTTTTTCCTTTGTTACAGGGAGCGATCACGTTATAAGATATATATTCTATATATATTCTGAATATGAAAAGATTCAGGTGGTGATAAGGTTGGTGTCACTTCAAAGAGGAGGATGAGGAGAGATGCAAGAAGAGAGACAGTAAGAGGTTGTTCTAGTTGTGTTCTATTTTGAAGTGAACAACTAACCAGATTGCCTGCCAGTTTTGTTTGTTTTGAGTCCAGAATAAGTGCATCACCAGTCATCCAGGCATACGGGGCCAAAGGAAGTATAGTCATAGATCGTGGATCAGATGACATTCATCCTTTGTGTTGCCCATTCTCCTCTATTAACTTAGATTTCACAGCAATTGTGATAGAATAGCATCAGTAGGTACTCATCATCCTCTTAAGGACAGTACTGACAGTTAGCCCGGGATAAACAGAGCCAGATGAGGTCCACATGAGAGAGAGAGAACTCAGACTCTCTTTGTCTTTAACTAAATATTTAAACCAAATAAAGTATTTTAAGGATAGAATAACTTGAAACCACACTGGAGAAAATGTTGACTAAGATGTGGAATAATGAAGGTCCAGGTTATTTTTTGATGCATTCATGATCAATCAGATCCCAGAGTGAACCTTTACCTCTCTTAGAAACTGAAAATGAAAATATAGGATGTTTAAAGGGGAACTCAATTTTACATGTTTAAATAATATAATAAATAATACCTAAACCGGTGTTGTGATATTTGAAAGAGGTCAGTTTTTACCAGGCAAAAGGAAAAGTGTAACAAAGAACATGTTATTGGTTGCATTATGGGATATCTGTTCGATTTTGACTATCTAGTATTTGCGCTAATGATATCACATAATCAAAGCCAACAAAAAGAGCACTGAGAGACTTAAATCTGCTGATGAAGATCGTGTGATATGATCGAAAGCTCCAGAATAGCTACTATTTGCTATTTCCAAGGTCAAGAATGAACATCATCAGATCTATTTTGTTTGACTTTAGACAGCTCTTCATTGGTAAAACTGGAGGAATGTCCCTTTAAAATAGTACACCACAGATTACGCATTGTACTCCTATAATACTATTAAAAATGCGTTAAAATGTATGCAGCAAAACCTTCACTTTTATTCCACCCACTTTTCCTCTTCTCAAAACCTGGTGCCTACATTGCCCACAATGCAACTCCACTCATTATGCTAATGTAGCCTTGAGGTGCTATCCTCAAGCAGAGATGAGGAGTGGGCTTTACAATTTAACTTGTAGTTTTCAGCTGTGAATGACACTGACTCAAGTGACATCACTTGAGGCAGTTTATCAGAACTTATCCAACTTTTTCCAGATATAGGGTTAGGGGTACTACTCCCCGACACCTGTAAACTAGTCTCGCATTGCCAGACCTTCCTCCACAGCGCTGCGGAGGAGGGTCTGGCTAGTCCACACAGCATTCTGGAATGGGAGAAAGACGTGCTCTGGTTTATTAGCATTTCTTTGAACCAATCACAATCATCATGGGCAATCGCCGGACCAAGCAACGGTGCCGCTGCAAAATAGCCTTGAGAAGGAACTTGTTTCGGTGGAACATGTGTACGTTCAAAAGTTGTTATAGTCATGCAACAGAAAACTCAGATTGGACAGATAGTCTAGTTAGCTGTCTGGATTTACCCTGCAGAGATCTGAGGAGCAGTTAACCGTAGTCCTCAGAAATCCACCGGAGTTTAGAACACCAACACAAAGAAAACGGAAGGTGACAGACATCCGGCCGAAATGAGGGACATCTGGCGGAATTTCCGACGGCACCTGAACAATACCGGAAGTAAAAAGGTCGTTGATATAGACTACCTGTAAACAGACTTTGTTAAAAAAAAAAAACAACAACAGCATTCCTCTTTGTTTGAAACTTTATTCATAACCAATCAATAGTGCATTCCCGGGCTAGCAGTTCAGTAAAACCAGTGATGGAGGCCTGTGATGTTTGGATGTCGCATGGAAAAACGCCTCTTTGGAGCGAGGCGGGACAAAGACACAGTTATAGCCTTGACTTCCCCAGCTTCATGTCCCTTTCTTTCCTCTCCAGCAGCTCTGTTCCTCAGAGTTCACTCTTACTATTCGTCTTACTGTGCAGAGACAGAAGAGTTGCATCAAAAGGGCATTCAGACGGGGGTGTCAAAGGGCTTTGCACATACTCTGAGCCAGTTCTGGATCCCTTGATGAAAAGGGACATCAACAGAAATACCAACAAATACAGACACCTTCACAAAGCAGCTCTGTGTTCAGCTCAGCTTCAGTAAATATCTCTTTTGTATCTCTTGCTTTTCTTTTTTGTTGATAAAGTAATTCAGTAAAGTAAAGCTCTTCACAACCATAAACTTTCCATTTTTGTTATTTTTTTTCGTACATTTGTATCATATATTCACAAAAAACTACTCTGACATTTGACAAACATTGACCTCAAATGACATCAAAGCAAAAGAGCAAAAATAACACAGCCAGTTTGACTTTTTCCGTCTCTTTTTTATTGTGCTTTTTGTTGTTTGTTTTCAAAGCTACACTAATGCAGAGATCAGGTGTTTCTATCTCTATTTGCACAGATTAGGCTCACAATAACAGCCCCGGAGTCAGCTCTGCCATTAATCAAGAAGTGATCAGCTAGAGATAAGCCTGTTTTCCGTGCAGCTAGTTGTCCCTAGACGGTTGTAGTACATGTTGAGCTAGAATGACTTAGCACAGCTAGACAAAAACAAGATGGCGGACTGGTGCCACGGAGAGAGGACCACGGGAGGAGACCTATCCCCGAGGGGCCAGAGGGTGAGTAGACTCAGCTCAGGCAGCCAGGGAGACCGAGCCTGTATAGGTGCCATTTCTCGCTGTTGTTTTAGTTCCTCTGAGATACCAGAGCGTCAACCCTAGAGCTTGGAGATCCATTTTTTTTGGACTCAGTGTTGTTGAGAATGTGATGTTTTTTTATTTACTGTATTTATGATAAGTAGTGCTATTCACCGGTGATGTGTTCTCTGAGAAATGAGTGACAATCCAATTTATTTCAGTAAGATAACTTAAAGGAGTTCAACATTTTGGGAAATATGTTTATTCACTTTCCGTCCGTTTTTTACATAAACAAAATCTAACGTGTTGATTAGTGAGCTTTAGAGGTGCTGGTAGGTGGATTTTGTTACCTTTGGACAGAGCCAGGCTAGCTGTTTTCCCCTGTTTCCAGTCTTTGTGCTAAGCTAAGCTAACCTGCTGCTGGCTGTAGCTTCATATTAGCATATTTCCCAAAATGTCAGACTTTTCCTTTAAGAAAACGTTATTCCTGCAACACAGCCATCAATAGTTATTTAATTATATTGAGATGTATCTCCTATCATGTACACTATATGGCTAATAAGACTAAGTGGACACCCCTGGCTCCACACTTTAATGTTCTTTTGGTTTGGGCCTAATCTTAATGCAACTTTAAAGTAACACCTGTTAGCACCAAGTCTTAAATCACTTTATATAGGGCACTATTTTTACTGTCTGCCATTTAATTTGAGTGTTCGAAATCAGAGTGTGAAATTACTGCACTTTATTGTGACTCAGAACAGCGGAGATTGTTATAGCAGCAGCTGAAGTTTGTGTATGAGATGTTCAGTAATCGTATATGGGTTTAACACTCAGGTGACCACATACTTTCAGCCATTTAATGTATGATGATGAATCTCCCAGCTCTGAACTTTTTGTAATGCTGTGTCTCTGCTGCAGGAGTGACTTGGAGCTGCAGCCGCTTTACTGCAGCTGACTATGGCCTACTTGTCCCTCCACTGGAGCCTCTCTGTATCATGCCGGTCCCCTCAACGCATGGTGCCTTCTCTCCAGAGTCCCAATGACACACTTAGATCCCTATTTACCTCCAGCAGGTCACTGAAAAAATAGGGAGGGGAAATCTTTTACAGCATCTTTCTTTGATTTGATTTCCTTTTTGACTATCTTAAGCGGCGGAATTATCCCTTATCTCTCACCTTTGCCGAGGCAGAAGGTGACCCTGATTTATTAAAGACCTGCTTTCTTTCAAGAATTTTTTGATACCTATTCTACTGCTGTGATCACAGTCTGTCGCCACCTTCTGTGTTTATAAAGGGAAGGGCGGATAACATAGAGGTATGAGAGAACAGTGTGGCAGCATGCCATGACAGAAAGCAATAGAGCAGACATAATCCTTATCCCAAACATCTGAAGTAACTCTCTGGAGCCACACGTTACATGCAGGAGGTGGGCTTGCACACGGGAAAGAGGAAACTGAGTTTCATGGCATCAGAGAGAAGGAAAATTCAGGTCATGCTTTCACAAATCATCAATCCCACTTTCTGCAGAACAGCGCAGGCAGATTTAAACGTGTGGTAAGGCTATCACAAAAGCAATATTTGCATTATCAATGATTCAGCTTCACAAGTCACAAAAGAAGCAAATTATTTATGTATCTTTTGACAGCTTGCCATGGATATCCACACACATATCCATTAGTGTTGTCTAATGCTAATGCTGTGTGTTATCTGTCCTTACAGCTCTGTGTTTGGAACCATTTTCAAACACAGATGTTTTATCTATCAGCAAACTAAAGGAGGAAATCTCAAATGGCGACACTCTTGTTGAAGTGCCCTAAATCTGAGTGCTCCAAGATGGCAATCTGGACTGTCAGGACAGTATGTCTGTGATTGTTTTCCCTGCACTAACGCTGCCCAGAGTCTCCTCAGCGTGTTATCGCTGTCTGCGAAGCTTCAGCATTAGCGATAAAAGGTTGGACCTCCGTTTAGAAACTTTAAAGTGTTTCTCGCTGTGAAACTTTAAAGTGGATTTCCATCTAGCCAACGGCGGTTGATGGAACTCCGATCCCATTGGCTATTTTCCATTGTGACATCATTAACGGGAGAACAGGGAGGGGAGGGAAGGTGAGGGAGGGGCTTTCGACAGTCTCTACGACAACACACGGCCCAGAAGGGGCTTTGGACAACAGATTCAAGACACACCAGTTTCCACAATAGCACACCTGATGACAGCAGGAACTGCTGGAGACACAGATGCTGTTAACAACCGATGAATTACTACGAGTATGATGAACGCCCAAAGCAAATTAAAAACCCTAGTAACGGTTTACAAACACTTGAATTAGCCCTTGAAAAAAAAAAAAAAAAAACAGTCCAGAAACTGAGATACATGGCATCCAGGAAAGAAAAGTAAGACAGTAGAGCGATAGATTAAGCACAAAGGCAGGCGTTTTCTTTACTTGATGAAAGATTTCCCGGGCTAGTCTGTCTCATAGTCTGCGTAAAGGGCCCGAGTGCGCCCTACTGGGGTAGGATGTACAATCAAATTGGGCTATGGTCTTGATATGTGTCACACGCACCCCTCACTATCCACCGCTTATGTCCATACACAGTCCTGCCCTCCTCCCGGTGTGGTCGAGCTTCCCAACCCCGATATTTTCCTCAAGAATTCGAAATAAGACGGAGAGAGAGAGAGAGAGAGAGAGAGAAGGCAGATAGAAAAAGAGAGCGCAAGAGAGCAGAAACAAAATGCATTTTATGTCTTTAAAACATTTACTAAATCAAGCAAATGTCCAATTATTCATAAGTATGTTTTGAAGCTCCTTTTTCTTTCCATCACGATGACTGTTTCATTTGAGTATAATACAGCATTTCTTGTTGTCTTGTTTGTGTTTGCTCGACTGTCTGCGTCTAGGGAGAGGAAACACAGCAGGGGAGAAAAGAGGGAGAAGAAGAGGGAAGAGAAGGAAAAGGAGGTTGGTTGCAGACAGAGCTTGACACGTCTCCCGTTTTTTCGCTGGCGGGTGATTGGGTCTGTCTCTTCTGTCTGTGGGCTGTGCTGCTGTCAGGAGTCGATAGAGGAGGAGAGAGGGAGGATCGATGTGGGGTCAAAGGTTGAAAGGTTTAGGAGGGTGAAAAGGTCGAGGGTCAGCCCTGGGTCTCTTTGGCATTCTCTCGTTCCCGCTGACCGCTCTTGCTTATCTTCATCTCTGTCAGCTGGATGTACCGCAGCACGTTGGTGTCTGCGATGGAGAGAAAGAAATGTAGTGAATGTGAGGCAGAAGGGTTGAAATGAAAAAGAAGAGTCACATATTTGCTTCAACCAATGCAATCTCATTAATTAAATCAGTTATATTTACGTGTCATGTCAGAAAAATAACAGCACAGAAGTGAGTTTGGTTATGGCAGAGCTAAAATGTGGCCCAGGTTTCCAGATGTAAAAGTTTAATTTGTTTTCAACCACCAAAGGCAATAGGCTAAAACCTAATGTTTTAACTGGGAATCAACTACTAATCCCATAAAGCTCTGCAGAAACATATACACACATACTCTCTGATATTAAAAACAGAGCTTGCAGTTAACACAGCTCTGTTTTGTCTATCTAAACAGCCAAGGTTGTTGACTCGGACCGATGCACATGGCTCATCAGAGAACAGATAAAAAACAGTATGTACAGTATGTTACAGTATGTTACACAGTCCTGCCAATGGTACCATGCCATTCCACTGTTGAAGAAATGTAGCAACAATGTGTCAACAAAGGCGGGGAAGAAGAATAATGCTAGCAAGCACATATGGATGTAAACAATAATGTGGGTTTCAAGCTACTCCAATACTCTGCTCTTTTTATGAGGATGGGAAAGCATTCAATGTGTGTATTAGGTCTCAAGGATATGTGAATAAATGTAAACATGACATATTACGTATTTCATTAAACATAACGTATTACGTACTTCGGGCGGTGCCACCTCGTGCCCTCCTTTTAGCCCTGCCCCTGGTACCATTGTCCTACAAAGTCTGCTCTGTACAGTCAATAATACATTATGGCTAATTATCACATTCCCTACCAACATAAAAGAGTGTTTTTACGTTCTAAACATTAAGCTTGTGTTCTATAAGTTCACTTAACTGTAATTCAAAATATACACTTAAAATGCTATAATCTTAAAACTATAGAGTTATGCTTTAACTTGCAGTAACACTACAGTATCCACCTCTGTCACTTGTCATGCGAGTGTAACTGAATGCACAGTTTATCCTCACCTGTGGGTTCGCGGTTCTTGGCGTCACGCAGGTAGCGTAGAGCACATTCGTAGTCGCCCAGGTGATAGAAAGCGATGCCGGCTCGGTACATGGCCTTGAAGTGGTCTCTCTGGTGGCTCAGCACCTTCAGACAGTACTCCTTCACCCTCTCGTAGTTTACCAGCTCTGACTGCAACAGACACGCTGCAGGAAAGAAGAGAGGGAACAAGTTAGTCGTTTGTATGTTGAAAATGCTTGAAACTTAATTGTAATAATGATTCATTTAAAAAAGTTGCCTCGAGTCTCATTTAATGAAGTTTACAGGACGAGTATGTCCCATGAGTGTAAAACAAAGACGAGGAGATTTCGCTGACATCTCACTCTGTGCCTTTTAATAGCGCCACAGTGAAATGTAGCCTCCACAGTTCCTTCTCAGGATGGCAGTGAGCTGACTATAAATAGCTAAATACTAAATGTCTCACAGCGTAGAGAAGACACATAAAGTCGTGCAAGCAGTTTGAACCCTGGGGCAGGAGAGTTATTTCTCTATATGCGGCTGTTGAGCTCGACATGCAAAAAACAAGAATAGGAGAAAAAAAAATCATCTTGAGAATGATGGCTTGAATACTGTGACTAAGTCTTATCCTCCTGATTTAGCAGATGTGTTGTGAGCAGCAGGGGCAGCCGGAGAGACGAGGAAAAGAAAGGCAGGATTCAGAGATCAAGTGAGCGACAGATACTGCAGAAGTCCTTTGGGATGAGATTTGAGCGGTGAAGTAAAGATCTGAGGCCAGGAGATCTAAACCTGAAACGACTGGCACTTTCTTTTGTTGAAAAACACCATGAAGTGTAATGTGGAGTACTCGGGAATAAGACTTGTATTTTATTGTAGTCATCAATCCTATAAATGTGTGTTGCAGCAGCACTGTGCTGTAGCGATTCTCAGCAGCTCTGAGATCAGCTTAAATCGGAATAACAGTCCACAATTGGTCCACCGAAGCCTTTAAATGCCTGCTGATGGCTCAGATATCACTTTTCCTCTGCTGACCACAAGCACTTGAGGTTTTGTTTCGACCCTACTTGTTCTTTCTTTTTCTTTCGCTCCTTCCCTCTCTGCCACTGTCTTAATCTATCTGATGATACATCAAAAATAAAATCCCTCCATGTACTCCTTTCCCACCCTGATCTGACTCCTATTTAACCCTCCCTCCCTCCTTCCCTCCATCCTCCCTCCCTCTTTCCCCTGAGTCTGCCCTTGACACACAGACAGCTCTGTGAATAACATGAGTCAGGCACTATTAGCTGGGAGGCAGGGTGAGTCAGGAGTGAGAGGAGGGGAGGTAGGGTGAGGGTCATGGCTGCCCTAGGAGGAGGTTTATATGTGGGAGGCTAAAGTAGAGGAGAAGAGGTGAGACCTGTGGGAGACTATAGGGTGAGGAGAAAGGGGGAGTGTGCGTTAAAAGCAGTTAGTGGTCCTCTACTGGTCATCTCCCCCCTGAACCTCAGAGAGATACTGTAGAAGGTCTGCCCGTCAACAATGCAAGTGCAAAACACTAAATAATTCATCACGGACATCAGGGGACGGACCAATTCGATAACAATCAATGTGTTCTGGTATTTAGTGGTTGAAGTTGCACATGTCTGGTAGATGCAGGCAGAACATTGTGTGTGCTGTGTGTTTGTGTGTGTTTTGAGTCACTGCCTGAAGCTGTACACATGAACTTTGCTCTATCGCATGCAATTAAAATGGTGGGGGGTTATTACTGCTACCTTTGTCACCCTTTTAAAATAATACTCTTTATTATTATTATTCATAACATCAATCCAAGTACATTCTCGTAGTTATGAATCAATTATTATGAAGAGATACCTGCTGCTTAATACAGAATACAAATGGAAAGATATGATCCATTTCTTGATGTATAACTTCTCTGGGTGTAGGTCTTTTCACAGCAGACATTTTGATTTGTCATAGTAAGTTTTCTTCAGTGAAAAGCATCTACCAAAGGAGTAAAAGTGGCATCATAATCTCCACAATCCCACCAACCTTTATAAGACCCTGATGAACTGTATTTGCTGAACTGATGCACTAAATTAACACATATGCACCTTGATGATACATTTCAACATTTTTACTTATTTAGTTAGCTGGCTTTTGCAGACTTACAAATAAATGTTATTGTTTGTTTCCTCTTATTAGTTGCCTTTCTTGTATGAAAGTTGTTATATAGAGTATTTAAAATCTATTAATACCTTCTTCATTAGATGGATGTACACACACCATCATAGAAAGAAGAACAAAAGCAAAAGCTTGACGATCCTCTCATTTTAAGTAAAGCTCATGACAAGCAGCAAGGTCGGAGCTGTTCCCCGTCTTCAGCCGTCATAAGTCAGCTCTGTACAGTGGGAATCACCTCAGGTGCCCTCTACCTGTCCTGCACACCTCTCTACAGACTCCACTCCTCTATTTGTTTTTACAACTGTCTGCCTTCTCATCCCTCCACACACCCATCCATTATCGCCCTGCAGCAGTGGACGGCTTTCAGAGGATTCAGTTACAGTCTATAATGGCCTAATTGCTGACGCAGTTGGAGCGTTCACTGGCACTTACACACAAACATAAGATACACACACACACACACACAAAATGACACGGGCGCAAACACACAGTAACACAGGTGACTGCGAACTCGGCGTAAACAAGGGTTGGATATAATATATGACGACACAACCGCGCAGAGACACACAACGATGACTTCAAATGAACTGTTTGATGCAAAAAAAAAATGGTTTAAAAGATACATATCTGTACAGATATACACAAACACACACAAACACAAACACAAAGACACAAGCGATGACTGGCCGGCCGCACCCTGCTGGCCCATTAGGCAGACGGATGGCATGCCAGAGGAAATGTAGAGTGTGGTGAAATGCATTAAGGGTGTGATAATGACAGGATCATCGGAGCAGGCTGGGCAGGGACACAGGCAGACAGAGGCCCCATAAAAAACAGCAGAACAATATCACTGGAGCCAAGGTGTCCCAGTCACTGAGAGACAAAGACGTGAGTCCGAGGGTTCCTGTTTGTGTCCCGTATTATCATATCATCTACATTCTATATTTATTCTATATACTACTGTTCATTCTGTACATTATTCTGCACTTTACTCCTTTTACACTTCTGGTTAGATACTATTTTGTTGTCTCAGTACCTGTACTCAATAATAAAGTACAATAAAGTTGAATCTAATCTAATAAAAATAGAGAGCCCCCCCTTGGGATTGCAAGATAAATCAGAGAGGATGTGTATTAACAAGAGAGGAAGACAGAAAAAAACATATAGCTGATACAAGTGTGCTTATTGTTTTAAACTTACCTCTAATCTTTTTTATTTTATTTTATAAATTACACTCTAAATTAGACTCTTTCTCAGTGTTGTTCCATGTTGAACTAGTCTGATCCTCAGGATTTACATCCAATGTAGTCTCGCTTTGCCAGATCTTCCTGCACAGCGCTGCGGAGGAGGGTCTGGCTAGTCCACACAGCATTCCGGGATGGGAGAAAAACATGCTCTGGTTTATTGGCATTTCTTTAAACCAATCACAATCGTTATGGGCAGCGCTAGGCGCCGGATGGAGCAACAGTGCCGCTACAAAATAGTCTCCGGAAGGAACATGTGTACGTTCAAAAGTTGTTATAGTCGTGCAACAGAAAACTCAGATTGGACAGATAGTCTAGCTAGCTGTCTGGATTTACCCTGCAGAGATCTGAGGAGCAGTTAACCATAGTCCTCATAAATCCACCGGAGTTTAAAATTCCAAAACAACGAAAGCGAAAGGTAACAGACATCTGGCCGAAAAGAGTGACATCCTGGCGGAATTCTAGCAATCCCGGAAGTGGAACGTCGTGCATATAGACCATGTCCAATGCCAATGTTCAGTGCCAATGTAGGAAGTGGTGTAGTTGTGGTCAATTTTTACAATCTTCTGATTATTAAGTGAGTAATCATTAGTTGCAGACCTGGTCACAAGCAAAATAGATTGGGAACCACTGTGATTGGGGACACAGTCCATCCCATCCATGGTGCTCAAGTGTCCATCCTGAAACCACACCAGCTCCATGGCTGCTTAGCTGATCCTGAACTTTGATCTCTCTTAATCAATTCCTCATCTGACATCAACAGAATATCAGATATGGCTTGCTGATTTTGATTTTGGTTAAACATGCAGCTTTCAAATGGTATTTTATGAGCACTCGTGAGATAAGAGAGGCAGAATAATGAGGTGTGACTGCACACAGGAAATCAGTGGTGCAGACAAGATAGATTTGTCTTAATGAGGGACTTGAAGTGAGGAGAGGGACAAATGAGCTGAGGCTGCGACACTGGATTTGTGTGTGTACATTCAGTGTCAGCGTCATGAGTGTCAGTATCTCTTTCTGAGCAACCTCTGTCTCACTGCCAGATTTAAGAAGAAGCAAAAAATAGATAAAACACAGGAAATTAAAAATAAATGGAATCCAGCAAAAGAAAGCCAACAGGTGCAAAGCAGCTGTCGAGTGCGAGTGTGTGAATGTGCATTTCTGTTGCTTGAATGTCGAATGATGAGGTGCGGTGAGTGGGAGTGGTTAACACATGCTCAGGAACCCCACTGGTTTGGCATCATGTCTGAAAAAACAGAGCCTGCATAGAGACTCGCTTTCATTTAGCTGACAGAGCGCCAAAGCCTGGGAGAAATGAAAGAGAGAGAGAGACACAGAGAGAGAGAGAGAGAGAGAGAGAGAGAGGCAGGAAGCTGAAATAAGACAAGAGAGACAGGGGGCGAGGGAGGACAGCGATAGAGACAGAGACAGCACTGACAAAACTAAATCCAGACACAGCCAAAGGAAAAAATTTACAGAGGACAAGAGGAGGAAGATAAACAAAGGGGAGGAAGCTCCTATGATAAATGTTTTCAACTCTACATCCTTCTCTTTCTCTACATCACCATCTTCCCTCAGGACTCATGTAACCCCCAGCTCCTCTCCATCACACCAGGCGCGACACCACGATCTGGCTAATTTAAAGCCACTCGTGGCCCTGCTGATTAGTCTGCTGTCCATCACCTTGTAATTAGTTCTGCGGGAAGATAATGGCAGATGGAGAGACCTATCACTCTCACACAGACACACAATCCACATTTCCATACCCTCGTCCTTCACTCCTCCATTGTTCCTGGCAGTGTCACTGTGCATCTGTACCATCTCTTCTTTACAAAATGTCACAGTCCTGCAACTGACTTATTTAAAGACCCAAATTAACTGTGCATAGTCATCATTACGAAATCACCTCACACGTACAATCAAAATCCAAGCCAACATGCTGACATCACAGCTCTCAGACAGTGTAGCCGGTCTCGCCAGGCCCACTAAGAATAGCTCCACCCAAAGCCTTTTTGCGAAGGCCTTTCTCTGTTACTGAGAAGGACAAGGCTACAGTTCCCAGCTTGCTTTCACAAAGGCTTGTCAGCACTGACATGACACAGCATTTACTCTACCTTCAACAGACACTGCCTGCATTATCATCTTTCTTCAATTTCCGAGAAGTTGTTGCTGCTTTTAATGTTGAACCTGTCATTTCATTTCATAGCTTGTGTGGGGATTTTTTCACCCAATGCTATTTAAAGGATGCTCCCATAATGCAGCAGCTGAGTGTTGTTTTTAGTATCTTTTATATCACTTAAAACTTGACATAAGGATTAGGCCTATAAAAGGCTATTTACATAATAAATGCTGTGATTTATCATTACACAGCGATGATAAAGCTCATCTTGTCATCAAATACCATTTCACCTAAAACAAATGGTGCAGATGATCTCTTTGATTGTGTGTCACTGTAGCAAAAGACTAATGCAGCTCCTAACGGTATTAAAAAAACCTCATAATTACTCTCTTATTGCTCTTGTTTGACTGTGTGTTTCTCAGAGGCCTCTCCAGGCCCCTCTGGAGAAGTCGGAAATGTAGAGTGCCTTACAAATGAGTCAGAGCTTTGTTGTAAGAGCATGACTATTCTGAGGAGTGCACAGTGAAAATGTATAGAGTGATACAGTGAAGGTTGAGAAGTGTGCGTCCTGTATATTTGTAGCTTTTGGGGGACAGGTAAATGAAGACAGGACACCTCCATAAGTATGGTATATTATAATTAGTGAGCTTCAGAGATGTCAGTAGCCATATAGTGTTACCATGGACAAAGCCAGGCTTTACATATGTGATGCTAACCTCACAGAATTTGTCTTGCCCCCCCAGCATGTTGATCCCCTCATAACACTGACACCGTAAGTCTTGCTAGTAAACTGCTGGTACAGCAAACATATTAGCACGGATTACCCACAGAGCAACATTGATCCTGGGAGGAAAGTGAAGTAAAGTAGCCAGATTATTCTGCTATAGTGACGGGAATTACGGCTCTTTGGAGGGAGCTGGATATTAAAGCTTTCCGACATTGTTCTTTTTCTCTTAGGTGGCGGGGATTAATCTGCGAAATAATCCACCACAATGATAGGGTAAGATTTGGATCAGATGTAATTTCATTTCCCATGTGTGAACTAGGTTTAGCGGCACCAAATTACTCATATTGCCAAACCTAATGTCAAGGATCAGCATTATAAACATTACACAAGGTGGCGCCACATCCCTCTGCTTTGTCAGTGAATTTACTTTGTAATTATGTGTTATGTAAATGAAGTTGCCTTGCCTTGAATCCAATTCATGCAACACTTAGAAAACATTTAATTGCACAATAAAAAAAACAACAAGTATAATGCACAATGATAAAAAGAACGGCTCCCACCAAGAAGGACTTCCCTTTATTTGTACGAGAAGAATCGTATCGTCCGTGAACATAACATCACTATTCTGTAACGTTACATTTCACAGGGAGTAAGGGGCAGAGGGAGATTGACTAGTCCCAAAACAATGACTAAAACACGTTTTCTTCGTAGCTTTAGAGAACATAGTCCTAAAGGTGATGTAAAAACTTGCAAAACATCAGAACTTTTTAAGGGTTTTCCTTAAAAAGCTACTTAACAGATCAGCGACCTCGGTCTAGGTGGCAGTAACGCACCTTAATGCTGGTTGCCACCCGCCATAAAACGGAAAGAAGAAGAAGGGACCTCAGTGCACTTGTCAGACATCACAGATGGCAGAAAGTGATATGTGGATGGTAAGGTAGGGAGAAAAAGAGGTCAAAAACTGACTATGGTTTAATAACAGAATGTAAATTGCTCTGATATTATGCTTAAATAATGTTTCACTTTTACAAAATGATATAACTAACTTAACATAGTTGGCGGAAGGTTGCCTCCAATCCAACCCCCCCCAACAAATCCCTACGAGTAGGAGGAACAGTATTGTTCCAGACAGAGAGGATTTTTTTTTTTTACCTTTAATCACACAGTATGCTGAGTACTCCCAGTACTGAGTACTGAGTACTCCCAGTAACATGGCTAGGAAATTACCCCCTTACCATCATCCTAATCCTCAAACCCCAACACTTGCTTCCCCATCTTCTACCTTACTCCATCAAACACCCTCCTGCATTTTTTCATACTCCTAAAATAGTCGCTGAGTCAGGATTAATGCTCATCTACTTAAATATTTATACAAGTGAGGAAGCTATCTTCTCTATGACTTCACCAAAGATGAAACCATTAAATGCTCTGCATTGCACATCGCAGTTTCCAGAATTTAAGACGACCAATTTCTTCTGGTCTGTACTGTGAACCCATGGTACTCAAGGTGGGTCTTCGTGGGGTTTATTAAGGCCTTGAAAGAAAATAAAGAACAGTAACATGTAGTCATGATTTTATTCATGTTATACTCATTACAACTGGTACAATTATTTTATATCCTTAAGTGTCCAAGCACTAAAAGGAAGATCCAGGACATTTATTACTTTTACTCTCATGAGTAAAACCAAGGATTTAAAAAGTAGATAAGTGCAATTTAATAAAGCATAACAGAGACTTTTATTGATGTTAAATCTGTAGTTGAACTCTCTGACAGAGACATAACTTTGTTGTGGCCCTTAGCTATGCCATTATGTGATTAGGGATGTCATCTATGGACACTGGGCAGACTCTTGCCTTCAGCTCAACAGATCTATGGCTACTGTTTTCTGCTGCTGTCAAACTGCTTCTACCCACTCTGAACATATACAAGTCAAACATTGTTAAGTAAAATGAAAGCTTGCTAATATTGATCCATTTTCTCTCTTTTTAAAAAAAGTTTTGTTTGGATAATGTATATACAGTAGCTGTGAGAAACATGTTCTCTGCATTATACTGGCAACAAGATAGATGAGAGTCTTTGGAAAGGTCAACAGAAATAACTGCCAAATGGTTTGGCTCAGAATTTCATGGAGTCAGCCTTAATCTGCGAAGCAGTAAAGCCTTTTCACTAAGTACCTGAAGTAAATGAATGGCTAAAGCATGAGCTTTCATAATTTCCACAAAAAAAACAGCCATGTGCTGGCAGCCTGTTTTCTTCTAACATGGATCAGTGCTTACTGCATATTTACACGTACAGCAGACACGGAGCAACATCAAGATTCATCTGGAGTAATTTTTGTACCCACCTGATGAATGCAAGTCCAATATTCACTCTTTTAGCTCTGTTTTAGGTGGTTACCAGCTCCGGATAGAAATATGTGGCTCTTCCGCAGCTAAATGCTCCTCTATGTTCACCAGCTAGTCGCTAAGTGCGTCTGCTGTTTGGGGCTGGAAAGGTAGCGTACAGTGTGGTTTTTTGAGCTTTTTGTGCCTCCTGTGGCCTTAAACTACATTGACGAGAGCAGTTGGAGTGAATCAAAACAATCAGAACACTTATTTTTCTTAATTTCACAAATTCCGAAACACGTTTTGGTAGGAAAGTTGGTGTAGCTATAAAAACCTTTTGAATACAAGTAGTCAATTGATCCACTGTTAATTCATTGGTTATTATTTAAATTTATATTTAAATTTCACATTTGAACTCCAAATTTTGCATTACAATTTATCTTTTATTTATTTATTTATTTGACAGCATTGATGTGAAAGTGCTGGTAAACCTGCTCCACTGAGGATCATGGTTAGTGCTGGATCAGCAAATCAGGCTTAACACAACCTTTCCATTTCACTGCCAACATAAACAGGGTGTAACAAGGATGTGTTTTCAATGTCAACCCCCGGCAGTGCATGTAATGAAGTAGGGAAAGCCCAGATAGCAACCAACATGGGTTTTTATCGGCATGGAGCTATTGGGATAAATATAAACAACCAGTTTGTTTACTCGGCACTGTCCACTGGAGCACAGGGTGTTAGATATGCGCAAATAGCTTCAGCAAACTCATTACTGATGGCTTACAGAGGATGAATATTTTACATTTCCCTATCTATCTTTTCTCTCTCTCTCTCTCTGAGGGTGTCATGAAAAGGGCATCTTTTTCTCTCAGCTGATGCCATGACTTTTAACTAAGGACAAAAAAAAACAACCTTTGACTGACACTTTCAATTTATTCATAACATCCAACTGTCAGTCCATTTCAGAAAATAATTACAGTCCAAAAAGCTAAATCACACACATACATATTAAACACAACACATAGCACAAACACATGGGCACAACAAAAGCATAATAAATCCATGAGTTGTCAGCAAAATGTGAGAAATGTAATTTTGCGGAAGGAACTTATGCAAATGTTTTACAATTTGTTCCAAGCTGGTCAAAGTTCTACTGCAAGGACATTTTCAGTGTTACGCACTGTAGTGCAACCAGACCCCATGCTGATCATTTTAGGCACAAGCCTTAAATACATTCATACAGCAAATAAGGTTTTACTGCAACACTGGAAAACATCTAAACCACCTTCAGTACAGTATTGGCCAAATTTATCAAAAACTACAATAGATTCTAGTGTCAAAATCTTTTTAGTGAAATGTTTCAACAACTATTGCCAAGGTTAACATTAATGTTGGTTACAGACATTCATTTTCCTCTCATAATTAATTGCAATAGCATTAATGATCCCTTAACTTTTCAAGTTACATCAGGTCAAAATATTATTTTGCCAATTGATATGACCAAATATCAGCAAAACTATTGCTGATAGCTGTGTGTTTGGTACTAATTAGACACTACACATAAAATGAATTCCGAATTTTTACTGCATTGGTATGGATCGGCTTGACTGGTACCAGGTACTTTTCTCGCTTTTGTTTTCCACTGCAGATAGTACCAACCCTAGCCTAGAAATCTAGACGCACCCTAGCGGCAGCAAATGTCATTTGCGGCCAGGGGGGTCTAGGCACTCTCCGTTGGCTTGCGAGCTGGAAAAACCAGACTGTGGTCAGGCCAATCACATCGTGTATAGAGTCAGTAGGTGGGCTTATGGCTGCTGGGGAAAGCGGTCTTCTGGAAGACTAGGAGTTAAGCTTTTCTTTGAGAAAAGAACGGCACTGAAATCATTCTTTAAAAAGGAAGATGTGTTCGGAGTTTTGCCGACCGGATATGGCAAAAGTTTAATCAAACAACTAGCTTCGCTACCTTCTTTGTTGCTCTGCCTGGTTGTAGCGCTAGCCTATTGTGTGCAGAGGGAATTTGAAAGACAACCGTTTATCCCGCCCCTCGGATTGAGCTCCGTCAACGGCGAGTTCCCAGAACCAACATCTTGATGTGGGTCTAGCTTGTCAGGCTATACCACCCCATCAATGTAGGTAGGATTCTTAGCTGATCATAATAGCGCTGCCGCCTGAAACTGCAGTAACATCATCTTCAACACGACACAAACAGTGTGTTCTCTTGCTGGACCCTTTCATCGGCAACCAAAGGAATATCTGTAGTTCGTGAACTGAACACGGCATAGTTGTGGGCTGCCATTTTGTAAAATCTGGGTCGAGTGAATAAAAGAATTGTGGTCACTAATGATGGCAACTTGGCTTTTTGGCATTTTAAAAAGGCGGGTTTGTGCAGGATGTCCTGTGTCGCGAAGTGACGATTGATGGTTCTTTCTGACCAATCAGTAGTCAACAGTGCTTTATCTCCAATATCAGCTCGCTTGGAACCTCAATCAAGGTGGTACCAAGAAAGTACCAGGTACTATCCACAACTTTTGCCAATGGAAAACGAAAAAAGAACAGTTCCAAGCGAGTTGAGCTGAGCTGTACCATGCTAGATGTACACATTGTTAACTTTACTCCAGTTAAGCATCAGCATGTTAGCATTTGCTTCTCTTTGCTTCGTGTTGTTCATTATGTAAATCTGTCCGCACCACTACTAATGATCGTAGTTCTCAAAACACCGTTTTGAGGGACTTTTTTTGGAGGTACTCTTCAAGTGCAAAAGGAACTTTGTACAGTGTTTCGTCTCTAGACCGTAGTCGTAATGTCGATGATTGATCGATCACATGAGCCAATGCAGCACTGGCAACTACCATTTTTTATCCACTAGCTAACTAGCCAGCCTGCAATGAAGGTCCTCTTCATCACTAATATTTTGCAGCATTAGTACACTGTAGCTCATTATGTTACAGGTAAATAAAATGAGGAACACAAGTTTTGAATGTTTATTGGAAAATATGAATCTGTTTGGTGAAGGTTGCAGCTAGTGTTGATTGGAGGCCAGCCCTGTCAAGAGAAACACGTGCTCAGTTTGCTAGTTTGGTTACCTAAACATGTGCAGTATGATATAGTCTTTGCCTGATTAATTGAATGCAGGTTAACAGTTGCTGCTTGTATAATAGTAACGTTTGTGTTCAAGTAACGCACCTCTGTGGTGTCTCCTCTCCAGGGCATTCAAGCTAAAAGAGTACACAGTCTATCGAGCCCCATTTTAAAGGTTCCAGGAGATACCATGTTTCATGTAGCGAAGGGGTGTTTGAGTACTTTAATTGACTGTACTTGCTAAACTAACGATGTTTGATTGTATTAGGTAACATAATGCAAGTAAATTGAGATAACAGTAGATAAGTATAAATGTATTTGATGTGGTTGTTGTATTTTGTATAATTGTTTAAATTGAGTACATTTCAGATTTATCATGTACTATGGTAGGGTCGAGATAAGGTCAGTGGCAGGCTATAAAAAGGCTGCCAGTTTCCATCTAGCGGTGCTGCTGTCTGGATAACATGCTGCCTGTAGTGCTCAGTTTTTTGGTAGCGAGCGAGGCGGCGGCCATGTTTGTGTTACTTGTTGGAGAAATAAACACCTGTTGATCTGCACCGTACCTCTGCCTCAAGTCTCCTGCTGTAATTATCCAGCCACTATGCGGCCATCCTAACACAGCCGCTAAAAGAGTAATATTTAACAACTTAATGCTTCATCCACACACTCTTGTCACAGCGTAGAAAGCACATTGCTATTGCCCGATGAATGACATCTGTAACTGCTGGAGGTGGTGGGAGAGTCGAATATGCAGCAGCCCTTCACCCAGGAGACTCGGGTTCACGTCCGGCGGTGTGCTAGGTATGTAGTTCTCAAGGAAGTCCCCAGGTTTGGTCCATAAAATAACGCCTTATGTGTTCTTGTGGGATCACCAAAGTATGTTCTGTTTTCCTCAATTAAAAATAGATGTGACAAAAAGCATATTAAATATTTGCTTGTTGCCCTCATGTCCTCTTCTTCTGTTTCCCTCTCGTTCTGAGTCCTTGCCTGTCCTCTTTCTTTCGTTTTCTTCCTGACAGATGACTGAATCTTATTTACTCTTGTGACAGGAGTCATCTGGGCACTGATATAAATCAGTTTGATCTGGATTGGATTTCTCATTATCCTCCTCACAATACAAAAATAAATTAAAATGCAGCTCTAAAAACCCTCCCATCTCTACTCAGAGGTCACAAAGGCAAGCATTTTCCTCCGCTCCTTCCCTACTTGTCACCCTCCTTTACGGTCATACCCTCCCTCCACTGTCGTATAATCCCATCATATTTAAGAGTTCTGTCCAGTTTCTCCCGCTCCCTTGTTTTCTCTCCCTCCCCCATTTTAGCTACTTCATCTTTTCTACTGACTCACCCCTTCCCCCCTCCACCAAATCTCTCTTTCTCAGCTGTGAGGTAATTCAAAGGGTTGGTACAGAGAGCACAGTACAGTGTGAGGGTTACAGTAGAGGGCGTGCCAGTCTTACCCCTGACAGCAATGCCATGCCATCTGCAGCCCTGGCACATGATGGCTCTCGTTCGGCTCTGGCCACCCCTCCAATGGCAGACATACAGGCACAGAGGGAGGAAAAACACCAAACGAAGCACCCCCCCATCCCCCATCTCACCCTCACATGGCATTTCTATCCCTCTTCTTCCTCCTCCATCCTCCTACGAGCACAATGCATAGTGCATTTCTTCTCTCCAAAGCACCAGGCATATACTCTTTGTCTGCCAACTGCTTGTATAAGACCATGCTTTCTCCTCATCTTAACCCCTCTATCTCACATTTCTTCTCCCCATCTAATTTCATTCTCACTCTCCTCTTCTGCCTTTATCTCATGAACTCCACCACGTTCCCTGGTGACAGATCTGGCAGGACATGAAAGGGAGGGGTTTTATGTTCTGTTCTGCTTTTGTAAGCAAGCCTCGACAGTTCACCAGCAGTGGGTTAGAGTGAACTGGTGAAATCAACCCGTCTGTGGTGTTATACATCACTGACATAATTCTAATACAAACCCCATCTGAAGCAAGATTGGACTGAGTTTTCAAGGCTGTTGAGGAAGTGCAGCTAAACCACCACAGCTCTCTTTTGATTTATAACGAAGATAGTGCTTGTATTTCTAGTCCAGCAAGTACACAGATGTAAATTCCACAACACAGGCTCATTAAATCTTTAGCATAAGGCCTATAATTGCACATCATGGTTTAAAAGTTCATTGATGGCCCGAGGCTCAGAATATATAGGACACATAATAGAAAACACATTTACATCTGGTATTAAAATGTGTTCTAGTTATGTTGATTGTACCCGAATTGGGATTGAATCTCGATCTGCAAATTAGTTAGGTGTCAACAAACATGGGGTAGCCGTCCCAGATGCAGCCAAGTCAAGACGTTACTGCTACTATTTGTAGCGTTTGCCAGGCTTCCTTAAGCTAGCAGGAAGAGGCTAGACCTTTCAACTTGTTGGGTGGATTTATTTCTTAAGAACATGGTCTTGCGGTACGCATTGCATTTACACCTGGCTGAGGTTTGACCACATTGCTCGCCTGACCACCTCCAAATTCTGATCACAATGCGTTTTTCTTTATCGAGATAACGCATCCAGATACAGATCACGTTTTTATGCCAGCAGTAAGCTGCAGCAGTTAAATAAAAAGGTGGCTGGTGTTACGAAACAAACAATTTCACTCATCCCCTCCTGCTGTGTCTCTCCTAAGGCTGTGACTTATGACTCATTCACAGATTGAGCCAGTCAGAAGGAACAAAAGGAGATTTTAGGCAGCGATCAGAGCAACCAGGAGTTAATGAAAAGTGAGTTATCGCTCTCACTCATACGTTCATATTTTTTAAAGCTCCATTGTGTAATTTTTTTAGTTGATTCTTAGCAAAAAACTCTGTTTTTTCACAAATATGTGCTCATTCATGTGTAATTGCTTCCACCAACTAATCAAAGTATTCTCGTACGTGTAGAATCTGTCATTTAGAATCATTCAGAACACAGTCGAGAGAGTCGCTCAAATGACGGCCACCATGTTGCGCCTCCATCTTTAAAATACATTAGCCAAAGAGGGACATACCTCCGCCTTTTGCGCTTTTACACTCAGTGGCACTGTGACGAATGCCAGGGAGGGAGGGGGGGAAGATTACTCGCGACTCACTGCCAGCAGATTTAAAAGCCTGTTGAAGATGAAGAATCACACCTATTCTCTAGGACATGTAACAAGGTCGCAAAGGAAGGTAAAAAAAGAATTAAATTGACAACGCGACAGGCAAAGCAACAAGACCAAAGTTAATATTGGAGTGGCTTTTCCAAGATGGAAAGAGCTCATAAGGAGCAAGGATTTTAAAAAGGGACACCGAAGTTACCTGCTTTCTTCTCGACAGGTAATTCTGCCTATTTGTGTAAATTCAAAGTTTTATAGTTGCTTGGCTAACTATAGCATGGTTGAGCATAACGCTAGAACGACATCTAGGATACTTTTCCTCGCGTCAATGATGAAAAAGGATTGTCTAGCTTGTAACATAAACGTAATCTTATGTGTCGTGATTTCCCTGGCAGACAACTCACGTCACGTGCAGTTGTAACACAGACTAGCTACAGCTAGAACAGCTGCGTGAAAACGATGGCGATACTAAGAGCTAATTTCGGTTTCATTGACATTGTTCATACTGCTCAGAGAAATATATTAAAAACATAAACCTCCGTTGCTTCTCTCCTACGCTGTAAACATTGCCTTACGCTATTAATCTCGTACAATATACAGAATAACGAGCACTGATACTTTACTAACATTAGCTTGCATATGTTTGGGAACCTGATAGCTGATGTTGAATGAAATGGTACCAAAATAACGTAAAACTATTATTACACTGGAAGGAACACTCACGGACGAAGTCGTACTTCTTGGAATAATACGGCCACCAGGAGTTAAAATGCACTCGGAATGGGAGGGGCTAGAAAGTAATATTCAGTTGGTTATCATATACAATTTCACCGTTAGATGGGAGAAATTCTTACACAATGTAGCTTTAATTTACATTTGAACAGATCAAACGTTATTATAGCTTCTAAACTGGTTGATACAAGTCTTTCTGTGTGCTGTTTATGTAAAGAGACTATGCTGTGAATGTAAAGAGACTAGATGCTGTGAAAGTGCTTCTTCATGATCAATAGCAGTAAAAAAGAACAAACTGCAGTCATATCTCTTATTACTGTATGTGCCTCCCAGTGTGTTTGTGTTAGGTGGATGGATGGCTGAGGTGGGCTGACAGGTAGTCTGCCTCTGGCCAACATGTTGCACCACTGTGAACTGCGACAGACACAGACGGTGGTGGTGGTGGTGGTGTAACCCATTTAGATACAGCCCTGCAGGGATACACAGACTCGGGGTGTCTCCTTAACAAGGCCAGCAAATAGGACATTCATCATCCATCATCCATCATCTTTCGGTTTGACAGAATCAGGTAACAACTGTCGGTGCTGAGACTAATTTCTCTGTGTTTCTTCTCTTCAACCACATTCACTCCCATACATAATGCTAAAAACTAATATTTTCTGTCAGGGCTGTGCAGTTAATAAAAGATTTTATCGCGATTACGATTTCGGCTCCTAACGATTACAAAAAAAGAATAATCGAGAAAAAAAATTTTTTTTTGCACATTACGTTTTGCAAGTACTCTTATTTTATCTTGTTCTGAATGAAAGAAAAAGTTTAAATAGGAAAAGTATTAAGGGAAATGTACAGTTCTAGGTGTTTTCACTGTTGATTTGTTTAACTTTTTCATTGTTTTTTTTAAGTTCAATAACTGCAACATCTTTCCAAAATTCAACGAGTAATCGTGGTGAATAATCGTGATTTCAACATTGACCAAAATAATCGTGATTGTGATTTTTTTTCCATAATTGAGCAGCCCTATTTTCTCTGTTGCTGTCATCTTTCCTATAACTATCATCTCGTTCATTCCTGAATTATTTCCTTTTTTTGAGAACACATTTAGTCTCTCTCTGCTCTTCTCTAATCCTCCTTTTTATATATTTTTCTCCCCTTACATCTTCCTATCTTGTGTTTTGGATCAGTGAACTGAGCTGGTGGTTGAGTCACTCAGCATTCATTCAGTGGCTGAAAAATACCCATCACAGATTCCTTTACCTAAGGTGAGGACTTTAAATTGCTTGTTTTGTCCGACACAGTCCAAAACCCTAAAATCTTCAGTTTACTATCACATAACACAAGGGAAAGCAGCAAATCCTTAAAACTGAGACACTACAACCAAAGAATATTTGTCATTTTTGATTGAACAATTACTTACATGGTAATCAAAATAGTTTTTGTTGATTAGCTAATAGATTGAGAGACACGTCTTTTCAGCTCTAATCAAAAGTAAAACTACTTAATGCAGAAAAATGGCCACTGTCAGTGTAATAACTGTACATAATATTACTGGATTATTATAAAAGTAGTATTTTACTGTTGTCGTTCAACTACTTTATATACTGTTGGGTAATTTAAGTTATAACAATGCATTGCATTTCATGAGCTCATATGTTATGGATGTCATATCTTGATTTGTAAATTTTATGCAGGCTATATATATTTGAAAATGTTTCTCGGAAATGTAGTGAAGTAGAAGCATAAAGTTGTACAAAATGGAAATACTCAAGTAAAGTACAACTACCTCAAAATCCCCATAGCAAAGGCTTGCCCTCATTACAACAAAGTCAAGAAGACAAGAAAACACACACACATCAACTCACAAATACACACCAATGGAAAGGGACTTGTGATTGTTGCTCTCCTATCATGCGTCAGAGCGATAGAAAACAAAATTCTGGGTAACCAGGTGGAGCCGCACAACAAACACCTTCAGCAGGATTACTATGCACCCAATGAGTCACTACTTAATTTCAGTCAGGACCGCAATAGCTCATTAGTAACCTTGAATATTAAATCTATAACATTTTCTGAGGATTTAAAAAAAATATTTAGAGTTGGGTGGGAGAACATAATCTGAAAGTAAAAACATTATGGTGTATGATTTGAACATGAGAGCTGTGAAACAAGAAATCTCAATATAAGAGTAATGGAAAGATGATGATGATATTGATGAGATGATGTTGAATTCAGACCAATGTGGAGTATTCCAGTTTTAGGTGCATCATTAGAAGGTAAAACAGTACCAATGCTATGAAAAGACCACAACCAACAGTTAATTGATCCTACTAGCAAGTTTTACCTGTGTAGCTAAAGACTGATATATCTGACTCCTCTGCACCACAGAGCTCCATTGCTGTACAAAAACAAAATCAAAACGTACCAATGAGCAACACAGTTACACTGAGTCACACCGTCCTGCTGCTGTAAATACGCACTAGAGCACTAAATGTGTAGGCCTATTAATCCACAGCTTAACATATTCGCCAATAAATGCACTATTTACAGTACTCTTGTTGAAGTTGTGTTTAATAAAAACCACAGTGCCCAGCTGTTTTGGGAAATTACTTTATTTTAAAAAAATTAACTATTTGCTTGTGAGCAGTTTTCTTTAAAATATTTCCATTCTTGGGTGTGAGACACATAGGGGAGGAAGGTTGGAAAGTACTGAGAAACAGACAAACACGTTGTTGGTTTTGTTTTTTTCATGGGATGTGTGGCATTTTGAATGAAGATACCCATAAAGGTAAAACCATGACATAAATATAGGGTTTATGGAGGTTTAAGGTTAAGGATGTGGCATAATGTAGAGCAGACTTCTTCACTCTTTAAAATGGCTATGCATATCAACAGGAATATATATATATATATATATAATATTGAAGTGAGGTTTCTTTGTGTGTGTGTGCACATGCTCCTGTTTGAAGCAGCAGTGAGGGGACGGTATGAGCTGTAATAATACAACAACAGGGAAAAGGCCCAGTGATGGTTGCCATGGTAGATATGGTCCCATGTTGCGTGCTAGCAATTCTTTCCTCCCCTTCTTCTCCCCTCTCTTTTCCACAGCTCTCTACTATTCCTCTCTTAAACCACTCTGACTTCTTTGTAATTTCCACACATATCTACTACTTCTTCCTTCCTGTTCCTCCCCCAATTCACCTTATTTTGCACTCCCTCCCCCATCCTTTCCTTCTATCACGCCACAGTGGCCTCCCTACAGGCTCAAGACAGGGCCCTGATCGCTGCGCAGCACAAGGAGACCTTCATGGCATCATGGCAGGCTGACAGAGCAGCACCTGGACACGAGCAACGAGACACAACATCACCACTGCCACCGTCATGACCCAAAATCACAACATTCATACGGGTAGTGATGTCTTATAAATGATGTGATATAACACCATCATCATCTCACTCCTGGAGGTCAACAATAATCATGATCTGCTGCTCACTTTGCATACTGAGCACATACTCTAATCATAATTACGTTTTTACAGCAAAGCTACAGGCAATATACAGTAAATCATAATACACTATTTTGTTGTTCAAATTAATACCACAAAACAATAACACATATTTCTACATGAATACTCTAGCTTGGTGATGATCAACAGTAACTGATAGATGATTGATTGATAGACAAGTTTCTTTTTTCAATATCTCTATATTGAGCATAGAGCCTGTCCAATAATGAAAATAATCATGAATTGTGACTCTAGTTTTATGAGTTTAATAGGCCTATTTTTTGGAGCACCCATATAGGCTGTGGCAACTGAGTGCAGTAACAGTTGAACAGTTGAGCAGTATGAGTTAATCTTTTCTGTGCTCAAGGAGGTCAGTTAACCCTGTAGTAAAGTCACTGCAAAGTGGTGCCACAGCCTTACATCACCCTTTGGATGGTTGATGGTCACCTAAAGACCCCCTTGTGAAATGTTGATGTTACAACACAACAGCGTGATGAACTTGTCTCATAGCCTACATAATGAAAATGCCTATATTTCTTCTAGCATAAGGCTTTTGGCTATGTGGCTTTATTTATAAATTGTTTTTTTATTTTATTTTATTTTTCTAAAAGTAAAAAGATTACACATTATTTGAAAGGCTGTAGAAGAGCCATGCCAATGACTTAATTAGGACACTGTAGCCTACTAATTTGGTCAGACAGGTACACATCCCCTCATAATATAATATAATATTCTCTATTTAATCAGGACCAACACAACATGATATATTCCAGTGTTCTCACTTAGTGTTATTTCACATGCCTCTGCACAAACCCAGCACCTGCAGAAATAACTACAACCTACAAGCTTGTGTGGACCCGATCAGCCTGAACGAACAATGGTGTCAGCAGTAGCCTATAGTCTATAGGTTAGCCTACTTCAAGGCTACAGAAGTCGGGGTGTTTTTGTGGGGTTGTACCAGTGCTGCTCACCTGTCAGGCTGTCGTAGCACTCGATCTCGGTGATCTCCACGGCTCTCCGCTGTTCCTCGGTCAGCTTGGTCGAGGGTTGGTTCAGTAGGTTGACCTCGGAGCCCGTCGTCCCGTCGACAACATGCACCCCTTTGAGTTGCAGCAGCGCCCGGTGATACTTGCCGATTGCTTCCCGAAACTTCTTCTCTTTGTAGCAGCGGTGACCCTCCACCTTGAAGTCGATGGCTTTCTTGATATTCGCCTCCATCTCCATTTCAGCCGAGCCGGCTTTATACCCACCGTCTCCTCCGGCGGCCGCTGCCAGGCTCCGGCCGCCGGTTTCCGGGTAGCTTTTGATGCTCTTTATCGGGTGCTGTTTGGCTTCCATGTCTCTTAGTGAAAGCGCCGGGAGCGGGCCATGGTGCTCGGACTCGGAATGTGTGATTTGTTGGGGAGGACCGGAGCAGCGTGCTGTGCATAAAGGATGTGAGATGAAGCGGCAAAGACTGCTGGGCAGGCGGCGGCACCGGAGAGAAGACGAGCCTCGAAAAACAGCCAAGAAAACGGCTTCAGAAACGTCTATGCTTTGTTAACTTGTGCTTAAAGAATAAATCTAGGCTAAATGATGTTATAAAAAGATAAACAAGGCTTAAACAGCTGGCAGAAACATATTATTTCCCAATCGTCGAAAACAAATGATTCCTCGTTCTGGTCCTCTCGCGGAAGGATGCTCGAGTGGATTTCTATGGTAGCAACCTCCGAGGCACGCGCAGCTTCAGCACCACAAACGGCGCACACACAAGACAACCCCTGCCGCACAGCATCGTGGGAGAAAAAAAAGACAAGTCGTGAGGCGTTGCTGCAGTCCAGATTTTACAAGGCAAAACCGAGGAAACGTACAAAAATGATACGATCGATTATTTATCAAACGACACTGCACTTTGGTAAACTGGTAAATCAGGTGTATCCTATGGATTATAATAATAATAATAATAATACTTATAGCATATCTGTCCATAAATAATAGCTTGTTTGCATATTCATTAAGCCCTATTGACACCATTCACAGTCCTCCCATATTTAGGCTACTATAACTATTTAAATGATTAGCCTAATGAATAGCCTTACAAAATATTGCACATTACGTCACTCCTATTGTTTGGAAGAGGCCAGTCTTCATAATAAAAAAACAGGCTAATACAGGCTAATTCAGCTTGTACTTTAATTTATATCCCCTCTAACATTCGATTATGGCCAAACAGGAGCGCCTGATGACTTCAGCTGATAAGGTTTTCAAGGAGACGGGCAGCATGAGGCTGCCGGGACCAGAGGAGCAGGGAGAGAGCGACCCCAAGGGGTCATAGTCTCAATTACACTTATTTTGATAGGATACGTGGCTAACCTTCAGCCCACCAGCCAATAATATCTCAGTACAGATTACACATTCTTCTCTGCTAAATTGTGTGATCTTTGCAGGGTTGTTACCTTGTTTCCTTGCATCTTCGAGGTGTGATTCATCTGGTTCAGGAAGAGGAAAGCCTCACACGAGGTTAACTCAGTCCAGGAGCAGGCTGTATCCTCTCAGTGACTCAAACGTCTTCATCATTTGCTCCAGGGACCCACAGTGTCTCAGCTACTCCTGATTAAACTTTAATTTTGACTTCACGAGCAGATAAACATAAATAATTAATTAACCTACAGCCAAACTTAAAGGTCCCATGGCATGAAAATTTCACTTTATGAGGTTTTTTAACATTAATGTGAGTTCCCCCAGCCTGCCTATGGTCCCCCAGTGGCTAGAAATGGCGATAGGTGTAAACCGAGCCCTGGGTATCCTGCTCTGCCTTCGAGAAAATTAAAATCTCAGATTGGCCGATCTTGAATCTCCTCCTTATGATGTCATAAGGAGGAAGGTTACCTCCTCTTTCTCTGCTTTGCCCGCCCAGAGAATTTGGCCCGCCCATGAGAAAGAAAGAGACATCATGGCTTGAAAACACAATAATAATATTCAGTACAAACAAATTACATTAACAGTAAATAAGCATACACAACACACAAACACTATACAATCCCATCCAATCCACTCATCCCAAACACCAGTATGCATTCTCACTTGGCATTGAAGACACACTGTACCTGTGTACCTGCCTATGTGTGCTCCCAGCTAGAGCTGTAGAGAGTAAAGAGGCATCCCCTATTGAAACATCATTAACATAACACTGACAGTTCAGCCGAAATTATGCAGCAGCAACCTCATTGTGAAAGGAGTGGGAGTTTAACGGGTTTATTGATAAATGATCAGCTAAATGTTCTCAGGGGAATATTAAAGGTCCCATGGCATGAAAATTTCACTTTATGAGATTTTTTTAACATTAATATGAGTTCCACCAGTCTGCTTATGGTCCCCCAGTGGCTAGAAATGGTGATAGGTGTAAACCGAGCCCTGGGTATCCTGCTCTGCCTTTGAGAAAATGAAAGCTCAGATGGGCCGATCTTGAATCTCCTCCTTATGACGTCATAAGGAGGAAGGTTACCTCCCCTTTCTCTGCTTTGCCCGCCCAGATAATTTGGCCCACCCATGAGAGAGAGACATCATGGCTTTCAAACGTGCAAAGTGGCAGTTGGTCAAGGCCACACCCCCACCCTCCACCTTGCCCCGCCCCCCTCTCTCCTCCTCAATAGCTACAGACACAGAAATTCAATTCAATTCAATTCAATTCAATTTTATTTATAGTGTCAAATCATAACAGGAATTATCTCAGGACACTTTACAGATAGAGTAGGTCTAGACCACACTCTATAATTTACAAGGACCCAACAAAATAGTGATTCCCCCAAGAGCATGCATGAATGCGTAAGTGTGACAGTGGCGAGGAAAAAACTCCCTTTTAGGAAGAAACCTCGGACAGACCCAGGCTCTTGGTAGGCGGTGTCTGACGGTGCAGGTTGGGGGGTATGATGAACAATGGCAATAATAGTCACAATAAAGATAATGACTGGAAGTGATAGTTGTAATAGTTCATGGTGTCGTAGAGCACAGCAGGGGCGTAACAGGGGCGTGGCAGGGCGTTGGCCGGACATAGCAAGTCGAAGCTGGGCATTGCAGTGTGTAGCAGGGTGTAATAGGGCACAGCAGGGCGTAGGGGCAGGACCACGGCGACAGCTGCCACCTAGGTGCCATCATGATCCAAGATGATGATGCTGGGCGGAAAAAGAACATAAGGACTCCGGGGAATAAGCTCCCCGGAGCTATGTTATTAACAAGCATTTCTGGGACATGAATACACACAGATGGAAAGAGAAAGGAGAGAGAAGCTCAGTGTGTCAAAGGAGGTACCCCGGTAATCTAGAACTATAACCGCATAACTAAGAGCTGCAGAGAAGGAGAGACAGGGAGGCTGTGCTCCGTGATTGTGGCTACACACCTTCCCCCGACGGTCTAGGCTAACGCTGTGACTCCTTATTCCCTAAGTACACGTAAACGTTCTATGGGGAGAAGCAAAGATAGGGTGGAGGTGCGCCATGACTGTGGCTACACACCCACCCCCGCCGGTCTAGGCGAGGGCTGCAACTCCTCATACCCTAAATATAGTAAGCTTTCTATGAAGAGAAGCAGAGATAGGGAGGGGGTGTGTCATGACTGTGGCTACACACCTTCCCCCGCCGGTCTAGGCAAACGCTGCAACTCCTCACTCCCTAACTATAAGCTTTATCGAAGAGGAGAGTTTTAAGTTTACTCTTGAAGGTGGTGACAGTGTCTGCCTCCCGAACCCAGACTGGGAGCTGGTTCCACAGGAGAGGAGCCTGATAGCTAAATGCTCTGGCTCCCATTCTACTTTTAGAGACTCTAGGAACCACAAGTAACTCTGCATTCTGGGAGCGCAGTGCTCCAGTGGGACAATAAAGTACTATGAGCTCTTCAAGATATGATGGTGCTTGACCATTTAGAGCCTTGTCGGTTAGAAGAAGAATTTTAAATTCAATCCTGGATTTTACAGGAAGCCAGTGCAGAGAAGCTAATACAGGAGAAATATGATCTCTTTTCTTTGTTCTTGTCAGAACACGCGCTGCAGCATTCTGGATCAGCTGGAGAGTCTTAAGAGTTTTATTTGAGCATCCTGATAATAGGGAATTACAATAGTCCAGCCTGAAAGTAACAAATGCATGGACTAGTTTTTCAGCATCGTTTTGAGACAGGATGTTCCTAATTTTGGCAATGTTACAAAGGTGAAAACAGGCTGTTCTAGAGGTTTGTTTTAAGTGGGCATTAAAGCATATATCCTGATCAAAAATAACTCCTAGATTTCTGACAGTAGTGCGGGAGGCCATGGCAATGCCATCCATAGTAATTATATCTTGGGATAATGACGTTCGGAGGTGTTTAGGGCCCAGCACAATAACTTCAGTTTTGTTTGAGTTTAACATCAGGAAATTGTAGGTCTTCCTATAGGTTTTCAAACTGTCTTGCCAATCTAAACGAGATTCTTTCAATTTGGTGGAACACCATTTACTTTCAAGTTTTCGTGAGATTTGTTTTAATTTGCGAGTTTGGGAGTTATACCAAGATGCTAGTTTCCTTTGCTTCATCATCTTCTTTTTGAGAGGAGCAACAGAGTCTAAAGTCGTCTGTAGGCAGGCCGTAGCACCGTCTACAAAATTATCAATTTGGGAGGGACTAAAGTTAACATAAAGGTCCTCTGTTATATTAAAGCACGACATTGAGTTAAATGCTGTTGGAATATCTTCCTTACATTTAGCTATAGCACTGTCAGATAGGCACCTAGTGTAGAAGCTTTTATTTCATTTCGTATAGTCGGGTAGTAAGAATTCGAAAGTTATTAAAAAATGGTCTGATAATAAGGAATTCTGTGGAAATACTATTAAATCTTCAATTTTGATGCCATGACAGCACAAGGTCGAGGGTGTGGTTAAAACAGTGCGTGGCCTTATGCACACTCTGACTGAAAACAATTGAATCTAGTAGTGAGTTGAAGGCAGTACTAAGGCTATTGTTGTCAACGTCCACATGAATATTAAAATCACCTACAATAATTATTTTATCTGATTTTAGGACTGACAAAAACTGAGAATTCAGATAAAAATTCAGAATACGGGCCTGGCGCTCGGTAAACAACAAATATAATTGTCTATAATGTTTTCCATATCGGATGTTGAAGATTAAGAACAAGACTTTCAAACGAGTTATAGTTTAGTTTAGGTTTAGGATTAATTAACAGGTTTGAGTCAAATATGGCTGCAACTCCCCCTGCTCGGCCTGAGCCTCTAGGAATCTGAGTATTAATATGACTGGGAGGAGTGGCTTCATTTAGACCAACATATTCTTCATGTCCCAGCCATGTTTCAGTAAGACAGAATAGATCAATTTGATTATCTGATATCAAATTGTTTACCAATAGTGCTTTAGAAGACAGAGATCTAATATTTAATAGTCCACATTTGATTTTCCTATTCTATCGTTGCAGTGGCTGTTTTAATTCCAATTAGGTTGTTAAGTATAGCACCTCGTTGGTTTACGTTTGATTTTACCGATCTCAGTCAGGGGACAGACACCGTGATTATGGGATTATGAATGGGTGGCTGCTCCAAAGGAAGCACATAGGAGCGTGTAGCGCTGTACCTCTGATTACTGATATTATTGATTCTTACTGTAATGATATAGCTGGTCTGTGGGTTAGCAGAGTTATTTGTAAAGGAGTGAGAGTGTGACTGGGAAGTGTGACTGGGAAGTGTGCTTGTGCGTGTGTTTACGGGGTGCAAACAGTCAATCAAAAATGGCACATCCTAAGGAAAGCTCATTGTGGGACCAGCTCTAATGGCTGTAATTCTGTAGCAAGGCTGAATTTCGGAAAAGAGACTTCAGATACAGTATTAGGGGGCCACTAAGGCCTATATAAAAGCACCCAAAGAGCACCATGTCATGGGACCTTTAATATTGACTTAGTTGCCATGTTGATAGTTTTGAGTTGAAAAGTACAGAATGTGACAATGACATGCATTGTAAACATCTCCTTTAAAGAAAGAAACAAAAGAGGAAAGATGTTTGGACCCTTTTTCTCTTTTAATTGTTTTCCAAGCACACTTTAATTTAAGAACTTTTTCCCCCTCAATATCTTTTAAAAAAATCACAAACAGTTCATGGTGTGTTTTGCTCAACCTTGTTCTTTAAAACAATAAAAATTGCGTAAAGTGATTTTAAACAATTCAAATATTTACAGTGTAACAACGTTCTGGTGTGAAGAAAGACCAAAATAGTATACAGGTGTTAATGGCCCATACTGGGTAAAGGTGAACTACCTACTGAGAACTACAGTGGCCCCGACACCAGGCCTGATGGCATCTCTGAGTTTCTTTACATGGATACATGATACAACAATGTCCACATAGAAAAATATGCAGCAGAACTGGTCCTGTGCTGTTTGCAACCAAGTCTAACAAATCTATACATTGCATTTTAAAATAAACAATATTCTACTGACCCGGTCTTTAAGTAGGTGGTTATAGAAATTGTTCAGTCCTATGGTAGAAAGTCATGGGCATCTTTAGTTCAGAGGTGAGGACTTCTACTTCATAAAGCACAGAAGAAGAAGAAGAAGAAGGAGGAAGTGCGGTGCTCCCCCCCCCCCCCCTTGATTCAAGTGTTCAGTATGACGGCATATTAGGGCCATTGTAGGGTAAAATATACATTATAAAATATCATAATATATATTACAGAGCCGGCGGAAGGGGGGTAATAATATTCCGTGAAAAACTCCAAATTTCGGAGATTAAAGTGGAAAATTTACGAGACAAAATCTTGGATATTCTCTTACAATACAGTCATACATTTGCGAGAAAATAACTTCAAATAGTTTCTCAAGGTACCACGTTGCTTCACTTTGCAAGGTTGGATCACCTGCATCACACCACAGTTGCCGCTGCTTGCTAATTATGCCGGCAGTGGTGATCGGTCGTACTTTGTCCTGCTGTACCACACATCCCATTTGAATTCTCCAGTTACAGATGCAGAGGGAACAGATGTCCGTAATATTTTTTCTTCTTCCTACAATGGCCCTAATACGCCGTCGTAGTTCAGAAGGTTGTTCTGTGTAACCATTTGAATTTACCTTCTCACTTAACAAGTCCGGGCTTAAGTTAAGAAGCCTTTCATCAACATTATTTATACTTTCCAAACGTGAAAAAGGAGGTACTGAGCTGGTAAAGGTAACAAGAAGATTAAACCATCACTTCATGGCTAGTCTTACGTCCGACTGCTGTCCTGTTTGTTAACTTGAAGAATAAACCTAACTTGCCTGAGGTGTGAAAAAGAAAGTTTTATATGTACCTTTTACATCAGAAATAATTCACTTTCAGGCAAATATCAACAAAATGACCACATAATTCACCTTGGAGAACAACTTTCATCTACTCAGGAGGACTCTCAAAATAGGGAAGTTTAGGCAGCAGCATCCTTATATGTGGAGTTACGGGGTAAAATGAAAACCACCATTATGGCAGCTTGGTTGAAATGGCAGGTATAATTAATATTGTTAGCTATCTGGTTAAGCAACATAATACAGAAAGAACTTTTGAGTCCTCAAATTAAAAATCTTCGGACACTAAACAAAAGGTGGTTTTCCAATGGCAAGACGACTTAAGTGTAAACAAAAATCATCTGTTTTTATTTGAAAATAACCCTAAAGCCACAAAGCAGCATTCAAACCATCAATAGACTCATGCTGAACAAAAGAAACACTCCAACTTGCTGTCCTACATGTTGCCAGGATAAATGCAGAAAAGGGAGTGATACAAATTCTATAAAGTAAGCATAGAAAGAGTCTTAATACTTTTTTGAGGGATTTATGTGTTAGGTTCTCTTACTGCCCAGTCTTTTAAAAACACTGATAGCCCTAACGTCCATCTGGGCACCCAGAGACTCTCCTCCCCCTCCTCCTCCGGTCCCAGTGCTGCTGCTGACCTTGGAGCTTGCTATGGTCGGCCCCTCCTGGGCTTTGGGCCTGGTGCTGGTCACCCTGTTGTCCTGTGTGTCAGCAGGTGTTGGCGACACAGCGGCACTCAGGTGCGTGGCAGGGAGCCTCCCCAGTCTCTGAAGCACACTAACCTTGGCAGGGGGGATGCCATTAGGGGAGGAAGAAGAGGAGGAGGAGGAGGTGGGAGTGTCAGAAGGAGGTAGTTTGAATTTGCCTCCCAGGCGCCGCAGGGTGGTCGGGGCTGGTTTCGTGGCTGGCTCTTTCTTCTGGGAGGGAAGGCTTCTCTTGAGGACGCCGGCATACTGGAGGACGGAGCCTTCTCCATCACTGTCCTCCTCGTCATCTACGTCCATGTTTCCAGCTGTTTTGCCTGGCCTAAGCCCATCTTGCTCCTCATCCCCTCTGCCAAGACGACTGAACACACCGGTGGGCTGCCAAACACGAGCATTATGAGCACAGAACCTATCTTCAAGCCTTCATCCGATGCAAAGGGTGCTATTAAGATATACTGACAGGCCTCACCTTGTTATTGCTGGTTGTTGTGTCTGCCTTTGATTCAGCCCCAAGTCTTGCAAACACAGAGGTGCGATTCAAACCTAGTAGAGTGGAGCAAACGTTATTACCATTAGTAATTAGCTCTTGTGGTGTACTAGCTCACAAGATTTAAGTCAAAAGAATTATTTATTTCCACAAGCTAAAGTAGCAGCCTCAATTGAGCAAGTTGCCAACATTTGACCAGTAAATATGGTAATATCGTGAAAACGTACCCTGTATCATTTATTAGATAGATCTTTATCTATAAATGTATTCATATTTATTTCATGAAATAAATATGAGCAGTTTACAGCGTTGCAGCTCTTTTCAGAGATAGAACCCATCGGAGAATTCATGTCATGGAAAAAAAGACCATGGTCAAAGATTTTATGAATGAGTTAAATGTAGGTGATGTGACACAAAGGAGAAATCAAGCAGTTTGGCAGAGGGAATAGTTGTTGGTGCAGTGGTTAGTATGAGTAAAGACAAGGGATTCAATTATGACAGAAATAAATTTTAGTATGAATTAGTAATTCATGAAAACCATTAGTATTGATTAGCTGTGGGGATCATCAGCATCAGCGAGTTGTCGGCGAGACCACTGGGTCAGGCCTACCTTTCTTGGCCTGCTGGGCCAGGATGCGGCGTGTACGAGACGTGGAGCCTTTGGGCATGTTGATGATGTACTTGCCTTCCATCTCAGCTGTCACACGGCGGCGCTTCACTGCTGGCAAACCGTTTCCCTCGTCAGCTGGCTGACTTACGACTGACGTACAAAGTGGTGGGTACACGAGGATTAAACAGAGGTAAAAATAAAGACAGGACTCATGGCTCCAGAGGGAAAGGAAATTAGGTATTTATGGGGTAAATTTTCCATGATATCTACCTGCTTTGCCACTCTTGTTTGCTTGCGTGTTGGACACTGTGACCGAGAGGCGGTTGTCAGGTCGACGGGCTGGAGTGGCCGGCGGGGAGTCATTGCTCAAAGCATTGGCAATCATACGAGTGGCAGCTGAGGAAAAAGCAGAGACATTTTAAAGTAGTTGTGGATTAGCTTGTTTCCTATAAGAGCTCTTTGTGTTCTGTTACCAAGACAAGATCAGAGGACAGCTGGGCTTCACAGTTCTAGACACGCCAAAACTAAAAGTGTGTATAAAAGAAAATGTTGTGAAAACCTGGTACTTCACGGCCAACAAACTAAGTGTTGCAGTTTGTTCTGGTAACATTAGATTAGGCTAAATTACTTACTTTACTCTCTCCTAATGGAAACAAATACCCTTAAATATGCCCTATTACCTGACATAACAATGACACTTGCAGCAAGTCAAAAAAATGTTTACAGTTTAGCCCCTTGTAGGCAATCTTTCAAAAAATAAAATGCGATGGAGAAATTAGGTCATACATACTCGTGCCAATCCAAATCAATTTTACATTGTGCTGGTTAAAACTACGTGAACGTTGAGTGCACATGAACAATAACGCAATTCACTCTACATGTAAGACATTACATATTTACAACATTTATATCAAATTACGTTGCATTTGCTTAGACGCTGATGTTGAAATGACAACTACAAATACTGTATACCAGTTGGTTTAATATTCAACATACTTTGGCTAATTGACTACAAGACCAATTACTTTGCTGATGCAAGTTCAACTTGCCAACGAATAATTCTATGTATCAATACCATTGTTTACAACAGCTTGAATGGCAGTAGAAATCTTTTTTTGGGAGGTGGGGGAGTGACTTTTAATCCTAAACATTAAGTAAATGATTGTATTTTTTTTTTTTTTAAATGTATTTAGCTACTGCCAGCCACAGCTAATGAATAGTATAAAACTGTACAGAATCTGAGCCTAGTCAAAATGGCAATAGCTGTGAATTGCAGGGTTTTGTATAGTTGCAAATGTATGTTTTTGAAAAATATTTTTTTATTTATCAAAGAATCATGTATCTAACTACATGCTGAACTTCTCAGATGGGACAGATGGACACACCAACCCGAGGTGCTATATTATAGTTATTTTTTCAACAAGATCAGAACAAAGTGGTTGTTATGTGACTTAATATATAGAACTGACTTATATAATATAGAAAAGTAACGCACACCAAGGGTTGTGGTGAGGTGCTGATCAGTGGAGGCAGACTTGAAAGTAACCAGTGTAGTAGCAAGAGGAAGCATTATAATACTGACATATAGATTTTTTTACCAAACCCTATGGTTAACTTCCTATGACACATGTAAAATGTTGGCTTCTTTGATTTAACAACTGTGTGCCTAGTCATATGTCTTCTGATTGGGCTGATATATAGGTCACGTCGTGGTTGTCTCGCTGCAATTAAGCAATGTAGTACGTTGGGTGAAATGAGTAGACATAAAAGAGGCTTTCCAAAAAGGTTTAATGAAAGAAAATGCATAATTTGTCACTCATTCAGTTGTGACCCTAAACTTCAATTTGAAAATAAATCCCTATAAATATATGGCAATGAAAATCTGTTATAATGATGGTTGATGTAGAAACTTAAAATGTAGGTACTCACGAGTATTGGCAGTTCTTCTGAGCTCAGCTTTAACACTGGTCTGTCCTGAGGATATGGCTTCAGTGGCCATTTTGCACATGTCCTGAAGAGGGGATACACGTTACAGAGGTTATGTAAACTCACAGTCTACTGCAGTAGCTTTGAAAGACATCCATTCTCCATGACTGCATTCACAACAACAGTGGCTTTTGTCTGTACATGTCTGCACCAATGACAATGCACTATCCATTTTCAATATTTCAATACTTCAGAACATGATACGATTAAGTCGGCTCTCACCTGCCTGTAGACCTGCTTGGCATGTTTAAGAATGGCAATGATGTCGCCAATGACTGTAATGCCGAGGTCCATCATGATGTCTTTACTGAGGTCCATCAGCATGTTCTTGTGAATTCTGCAGTGACATGAATAATCAAAATAATTTTTAGTAAACTGTGTACACAAACAATGTTCTCAATGCTCGAGTTCATGTGTAGAGCCCCTGGTGATACTTTGAGCAAAGTTTCATGTTGTGTCGAGCCTTCTTAGTGTTGTAAAAATAGCATTTTTGATGCGATCATAGTAGTGCCCCTAGCACTCCCATTCAAAAGGCCATTTGACCGAAAACGAAAATACGGTCAATCTTAAAAGTGGCGCTTCTGTCCTAATTATGCTTTTAAACGAAAGTTTGACTCGGGTACATTCACAAAAAGAATGGCGAGAGTTACGCTTTAAGTCTCGACTGAAGAAACTAAAATATAAGGGAACAGCTAAATTCATGGAAAATAGAAAAAGATAAGAGAAAAAGAGCTTTAATAAAGACAATCACATTTCTTTTTTTTTTTTTTTAACCATTCATCCTCCCCTATAATTTTGGCCATGACTGATGAATGTCCTTTAGTTTGTGGGTTCTTAGACACCACTATTCTGCCTACTGGATTTGGCTTCTGCATCTTATCACCCCCAAAAGGCGCTATAAAAATGTAAGCTATTATTAAACTTAACTCATCCTTTGTTTCTGGTGTCAGGTTTTTACTTTCACGTGTAGATCATGATTATGGTAGTCTATATCCACAACGTTCCACTTCCGGGACTGCTCCCCTTCCGCCGGATGTCACTCTTTTCGGATGTCCCGTTATCTTCTGCTTTCTTTGTGTTTAATTTTAAACTCTGGTCGATTTATGAGGACTATGGTTAACTTCAGTTCAGCTCCTAAAACAACCTTTGAACGAGTATGTTCCACCAACACAAGTTCCTTCCTGAAGCTATTTTGCAGCAACGCCGTGGCTCCGCTCGGCACTTAGCACTGCCCAAGACGATTGTGACTGGTTTAAAGAAACGCCATTAATCCGGAGCATATTTTTCTCCCATCCCGGATTGCTGTGTGGACTAGCGAGACTATGATTACGGTAATCCTCATATAATTTGTCTTAATGATTAACATCATAAGACTGAAACCAATCAGTTTAATGTGATGACACAACTCAGTTGATAAAGAGAGACATAAAGTGACCGTCACTGCCCTGCTCCTAAGGACGACAAATTAATTGCATTTCAGCACAGTTGTGGTATGATGTGAGGGTGCAAAGGAAATTCACATGATCATGGCAACACAGTGTGACTAAAGTGTGCTATACAAAGCCTATGAAAAAGGGACATTAGATTACCTGTTGTCCACGAAGGAGACTGCATAAGTGACTGCGAGGCCGGTTGGGATCCCAGCATCCTTAAAAAACTGAATCCACTCTGAGGTGGCTTAAGGAGAAAAACAAAAGACCGTTAGCAATCGTACAACAGAAAGGATTTGAAGAACACTCCAACACTGACATGTTTACAATTAAATTCACTAAATACAAAACTCTTATGAAGAGGGCCGCAACTAAAGAGTACTTTTTGTTTTTAGATTAATCAATTCAACGCGTATCAACGCATGTCCTGGGGCTCCTCCTTTTTATAACTGACTTACTTCCTCTAGGTTTCATTTTCAGGAAATACAATATTCAATTTCACTGCTACGCGGATGACACCCAGCTCTACTTGTCCAACAAACCCACTTTCATGCTCCCTCCGTCTTCCCTGTCTGACTGTTTAGACAAAAGTTAAAACCTGGTTCACTCATAACTTCCTCAAATTAAACAGTAGCAAAACAGAAATTCTCCTTGTTGGCTCCAAATGCACTTTAGCAAAATGTCCCAATTTCTCACTCTTCATCGACAATTCCAAAGTCCCCTCTTCCCCTCATGTCAAGAGCCTCGTTGTCATCCTCGATAGCACACTTTCTTTTGAAAAACACATCAATAATCTCACCCGGTCTGCTTACTTTCATTTACGCACCATACACCGCCTTCGTCCATCACTTACACCCAATAATACTGCTACTCTCATCCACGCTCGTCACTTCCCGTATTGATTATTGTAACTCCCTCCTCTCTGGTTTACCCTACAAGTCCATCCATAAACTCCAATTGGTCCAAAATTCAGCTGCTCGTATTATCACCAGAACCCCAACAACTGATCACGTTACTCCACTCCTTAAACAACTGCACTGGCTCCTTGTCCAATACCGTATTGACTTTAAGATTCTTCTTCTCACCTTCAAAGTCCTCCATAATCTCGCTCCTCCATACTTCTCTTAACTCCTTCAGCCCTACACTCCATCCCGAACACTCCGATCCTCCTCTTCCTCACTGCTTTGCACTCCTTCTGCCCACCTATCCACAATGGGGTTTAGAGCCTTCAGCCATTCTGCTCCTCGCCTTTGGAAATCCCTCCCATAGTCTCTACCCACCTTTAAAACCTCCCTCAAAACCCACCTTTTCCGAAAGGCCTACCCCACATGACTTCACTCTCCATCAAAATAATGGATAGATTGCTTTATTTTAATTTTCTATCTCAGTCTTTTAAATGTTTGTTTTAATGTAATTATATTTGCCTTTTTAACTGCATTTTTGCTTGTTTTAACTGTAAGGTGTCCTTGAGTGCTATGAAAGACACCCATAAATAAAATGTATTATTATTATTATCATCATATAGTGTCAGAAAATGTTAAATCAAATCCTAAAACCAAAGTTTACATCTTTAAAGTACTTATTTAGTCTGACAAACAGTCCAAAACCCCAGAGTATTTAATTAATAATAATATAAAACACTATACACATGTAAGAAACTGAAACCAGTATAGGTCAGGCTTTCTGTGTTATCTGTGACATAACCAACTGAGCGATGATCAAATTTGTTGATTAATTTTCTGATGATTGACGCTACAGACTACAGTGGGAGATGTAAACCTCAGCAGACAGGAGCATGCTGAGGTCTCTAACACATGCTGACCATGGCCAGCTGGAAGATATTTATAACACCAATTATGAAGCGTCTTGTGGTTGGAGTAACAGATACAGGGTGAATGGTGCACAACAGCTGCCAGAACAATGGCTCTGTCCAACACATGCTTTGACTGATGAACTCATAGCTACACAGAGACGAAACTCACATGGTGGCTAACGTTAAACATTTAGCGCTTAGGCGCCTGACCAAAACAGAACCATAAACAAACATTTTTTATTAGAATAAATTGCAACTATAGAAATAGCTAGAATGAGTGCAACATTATAAAGATAGATTTAGGGAACACTGTAATCGGGTGTGAAACACTTATATGTCCAGTGCTGGTTAGTTCGTGTTACATAAGACGACGATCTAGCTAACGTTAACTTAAAGCACTCAAAGATTAAGCTAGCCAAGAATTCAGCGCACAATACTCCCTCGACGTGTTATAATAAATTAAAATTCACTCGGAACAACGCAAGTCCGCTCTCAGAACCGTTTGTGTTAGCATTCGGCTTTAGCATTGTCTTAGCGGTAACAGCTATGAATCAAAAGACGCTACCGGCCATCTGCGACTTCCACTTCGAATACAAACGGCTGTAAAAGCTCTGGACAGTATTCAGAAGTGATGCGGCAGCCGTGTCTAGTGTGAAATACCGAAATATTTTAAATATTGAGGTACAAGAGGTAACGTTGACTTGCCGGGCCTTTATGCTCTCACCTGTTGTCACGGACGCCATGTTTACAATAAATGTGTGGGACGTCAGCTACATCCGGAAAGCTCGCTCCACTCCCGTGACGCAACTTCCGCCTGAACCAGCAAGGTTTTATTTATGGACGCTAGAGTGCAACAGAGACCGCAAACTCACACAACACCACGAGCACACGCTCATCATCACCATTTCAGTGGCAAACCTAATTGTTTTACATTATTTGGCACTTACAGTTAGGCTACTTCTAACATAAAAAACATTAGCCTATGATATAATTGCAGTATCCTACTCTAATACCCATTAGTATGCATGTGTGTGTATTTCAGGCCTGTATGTAGTGTGTTCTAACAGTTTCCCCACTGGGGATCAATACAAAGTATAAATTATTAATTATTATTAATACAAAGTAGCCTATGTAAAAGTGGCCCCGCATTGACCAACTACAACATTAAAATGCTCTGTATATTCATTAGTGATAAAAACAGAATGATATAATATTATATAATCTGTGAAAGGAGCCCTTCTGCATAATGAGTACATTTTGTTGCTAATACTTCTGTACTTTTACTGAAGTGACACTTTGAATTCAAGGTTTTTCCTTGTAGGCCAATGAAGTATTTTTAGACTATGGTAATTCTACTTTTACTCAAGTAAAGTATCTCAGTACTTCTTTCACCACTGCACATCTAGCAGATACAGTACAACGTTCATTTGGTAAGCGGTGGAAGATGGCATTTTCACTATTTTCTGACATCTTACGGACAAAACAAAGAATTAAGAAAATAACCAGCAGATTAAAAGATAATGAAAATAATCATTAGTTGGAGTCCAAACACATGATCAAGTATCTAGGTTAGTAACCCAGGTGGTAACCAACATTAAAAGAGATTTTAATGTTGGTTAAGTTCATAGGTCAAAGAACGCAATGAGACATGGACCTTATAATATAGTGTTTAATTATGTAATTTCTTCACAAATTGGAAATGAATGGCATTTGGTCAAACCATCATTAAAGGAGACAGCTCACCCAGCTTTTGCAGTCTAGAAATTGAGAAAAAACCTTTATAATGTCAACTTTTATAAGACAGCAAAAGGGCCAGAAGCTGAAATATGCGCAGAGGATCAGAGAGCAGTGACTACAAAAAGCGACATGGCAAATTTGTCATACACTTTGGTCCTTTTCAAGATTAAAAGCAAATGAAAATTAAATTATAAAAATAAGGAAACAGTACTTTATAGGGATGTGCAGAAAACTAGTAAGTTATGTTAATTATATGGAATGAAAAAATAGACAATTTTGATATCAGAGCAACTTCAAGAGCTAGTTATACACGTGCCCTAAATTATATCTGTCTTTTAAGTCTGACAATGTTACATCTAGAACAAAGTTTATTTGGGGCTTTTGCTGCTGTAACCTCAAAATGCATCAAATCACATGCCCTCTGTTTCCAAATTTGACACAATTGCAACCTTTTCTCCCAGAAAAAAGAAATACAGAGTAAATAGTTAGAAAAAAATGATGAAACTTTGATAAAAGGAATGGATTAGAAAAGAAGCATTGGCTTTTTGAAATGGATGAACCTTGCTAGTGTCTCTACACAGCATTAATAAATGAAATTTTTTTTTTTAGATAAATTGCAACACACATCTTCATGAAGATTGTCTCCAACCCAAATGTTACGATAAGTACTGATGATTAATTTTAATATTGTAACAACAATTGATAATTGAAGCAATATATCATCACACTTGACATATAGTAGCAGTCAGTTTGAGCTCTGCATGATTTGCTACATTATATTTATCCAAGAAGACAATAAGTATTGCATTTCATACCAGAGAAAATATGAAATTAGAGCGTATATGGGACTTGTGGAAAAATAGAAATACATAGCAACATTCACCCCATAGAAAAATAGGAAAGCTCTTGTTCAGTTAAATGTAGCCATATACAGTACAATTAAGTGCAGGCAGTTTCTCTGTCTTAGAACTGCTAGCTAAACATTTCTCCTTTTCCTTCTATGTCACCTTTTCCAATTCATCAGCAACCAATTTGTGATTGTAACCTTACAGAGAAAACATGATTTAAAGTGCTCACATTATGCTTATTTTCAGGTGCATAATTGTATTTAGAGGTTGTACCAGAATAGGTTTATGTGGTTTAATTTTCAGAAAACACCATATTTTTGTTATACTGCATATTGCTGCAGCTCCTCTTTTCACCCTGTGTGTTGAGCTCTCTGTTTTGGCTACAGAGTGAGACATCTCACTTCTGTACCAACTTTGTTGGGAGTCACACATGCGCAGTAAGTACTGCTAGCTTGTCAGTTGCAGAGCATAAGGGAGTGCCACGCTAGCAGCTAGGCGAGCATTATAACATGTGTTACAAAGTGATGCACGTTCGTCACGGAAGTAAAGGCTGGACTACAATAGAGCTGTTTGGAGCAGTTTGTGAACAGTGTTTTCTCTGGAAGATGGCAAGTCCCTTTGGGGTGGACTTTGGGCTTTTTCACTTTGTAAACCTATAATGTGCACAAAAAGATATATAACACAATAAAGGAAAGGGGAAAAGCCTCTAAAGCACAATATGAGCACTTTAAAGCAAATTCAATTAAATCCAAGGCAAAGAAAGTACATGAAAGAATGAGTTACAATATGTTGTTTTGTGATCTGGGACGTAAGTGTGGAGTGCAGGTACAGTACAAGGGCCCTCTGAGATCTATTTATCACACTTAAAGATGTAGCAGGCAATTGATATTAAACCATAATGAAATCACAGAGTGACCACTGGGCTCTCAGAGCTTCAGCTGCTGGGAATTCATAGTGTTATTGGCTTCCATGTTGAATTAAACGTCCCAGTCAGAAAAGCAGTGCGTTCATTTGTCTGGAGCCTCAGCAACAGCAATGTGTAACCTTCCACCATACAATGTGAAACTGCCTCACCATTACAGTGTAAGTAGCACCACGAAAACCTATATACATGAGAACTATTGAATATGTTTTATGCTTATTCTGACACCAGAACATATTCTCATCACATTTGCATTTGGAGAGAAATCAAAAGGCATCTCCAACATACTGTACAAACACAGTCGTTATTCAACATTTAAAAAATAAGGTCTGCCCATTTTCTGACCACCAAGAGCCACATTAGAACACACATTTATACCATTAATCTAGCCATTGTTTTTGAATAAACATGTTTATTTATTGAAAATAAAGCTTCTTATCCAGCAAATACAATCACAAGAAATGATCATCTCAATTAGACAACAGATTTGTTTAAGTACGAGAATGGGTTAACATGATAATGTTCATATCAAGGCTAAAACTGCAATTATCCTTCAAACACAGGTTTCAGTTAGGAAATAACAATGTTATTGAGTGATATGTTTATACTGGACAGGAATGCATAAGAAATACTTTGTCCTTAAATGAAGGAGTTTAGGCATTATATGTTGTGTAGTCTGAACACTTTTAATATGTGTAATTACATTCAATCGCACTAGTTTTTATTTTTCTACCTTTTGCGTCTGCTAAGGATCAAGTGGCATTAAGGTGTCAGTAGCTTTGGGACAGACCTCACAGAGAAAAAACAAAGGCGTTACCACAACCTTGTAACATCATAACTATAAACATACATTTAATGTAACTTGGATAGTGCTTTATATTGTTTATAAAACATAAATACCCATTGATAGATGCTGTGACATCGTGCTTCATGTTGTGGGACATGGCAGTACTTTAAATTTCTCATAGCTTTTTTGTTCCTCTAGAAAAATATTCATTTTAAAACTAAACCTCAGTAACATTTTTATCTTGTTCTTCATTGACAAAAATATCCCATTTAGATCTGCAGACATTCATACTTTACAGTCATGGTACATACACTTATATATACATGTTACCAGTATATATGTATATGCATAATAGATTTATAATTAGATTTGTTGTTGTTGTAATGCACACCATGCCGCCAAAGTTGCCAACTGAAAATACAATAAAATAATGAAACAATAGATACAATGCAATAATAATAGTAACAGTTATGAGAAAATCACCAGATTAAAAACAAAAAACAAAAAAACAAAAAACGGCAACAGTACAAGGGAAAGCAGAGGTCAATGCAAAACAGTCAAACACACAAACAAACATTAAAATATATAACAATTCTCACTCAAACATACAGGAAAAAATAAATTGTTAAAATTCACAGGCAAAGAAAAGACGCTGACTCCACGACATCAGCACACATGTTCTCCCCTTTTGTTTCCAGGTCTGTATTTGTGCTCACTCCCCACTTCAACCTCAATAAAGAAAGAAATAAACGGGCCAGGTGCCTCAGAGTAGATGCACTCACAATAAACGCACCCCCACCTTGTCTCCACTGAGAGAACAGGGGAGGTACAGAGACCACTGAGCCCAAATGTTTAGAGGTTGTCTGATTCACTACAAAACACCTCTAAATAGAGGCATCGGTTCACATCTGATTGATTACACAGAGCCAGTGCACTGCAACAAAACGTCTCTATCTTCAGTTCAGGGACTTGAAAGCGATGGTGTGAACATTTGCATGTAGGCCCACAGGCTCTCCGGTATGGGGGTGTTTTTACTGAGGCCCCCCCTTCCACACAGTTGGTAAGAGCAGTTTTTTTCTTTATTTCTTTGCTTTGCTTTTAACATTTGGCTCATTCTGCGTTTTCAACATTTGGTTCCAAAAATGGATGGTTAGGACAGGAGTCATCCTCCATGTCCATCATCTCTCTATTTGAGTCTGTCCAGCTTGGTTGCACTTCCTTCCTCCCTTCCTGTCGAACCTGTCTCCATCCACACTTTTAAGCAGCCTCACAACCTAAGACGTGGCTAATCTTCATTTTCTGAAGATCGAAAAATGGCTCAGCAAAAGACTGGCATCCGTCTTGCATTTTGCGTTCACCAATTATGCATCTATGTGCGCGTGTGAAAGTATATTTAGCTGCTGTTCACTGTAAGGATCTGCTTTGAGCAATGCGTTCCAAGGGGGGCAGGGGATGGGGGTTGCATCCATGTCCTTGTATGAGAGGGTGCAAAAGGGCGTGCTAGTTGGGCCGTCATTCACTCAAGGTCCCAAGGGCTGGAGGGGGTCTTCGGGCTCTCTGGGGTTGAAGACTTTAGAGAGAGTGAAAAACATAGAGACAGGAGAGAAACAGATGGGCAGAGATGGGTCTCATGGCAGGTAGGCAGACGGCAAAAGATTTTTTTTTTTTAAACAGAGAAGAAAGCACAAGATTTAGTGAAGGCTGGGATATGCAGATCCACAACTTGCAAAGTCCAAGCAGCAAATGAAGAAGCAGAGGGAAGTCGAGCAGATAAAGGGTTAGAGGTGAGCGAGAAATCAGTCTGTTTCCCTCAAGAAAAGACTCTGAACAAAGTGTCCTTCGTCCTTATTTCAGATATGCACAAATACATTCAGCGAGAGGAAGAAGGAAGAAAAGGATGGAAAAAGATGAGAGCAAGAGCATTGTAAAACTCAACCGACAGAGGGAACAAGGTGGGGGCTCTGGTGCTTATTGGAGTGTAAAGTGAGCTTGTGGTATCTTACTCAATGTACTGTACAGGTTGAAGATTGAGAATATTTATTGTGAATAAATCTGTCAATTCAGAGCACTTAAAATTTGCAACTTGGACGTGATTTTGTGACTCAGTTTTTAGTCACTTATCTTATCCAGTTGCAGGTATTCTTTAAAGACAAAACAACAAATGATAAATATTGTTGTTAAAGGTTAGATCTAATGTAATTTGTGTGCAACTATTTGTATGGCTCTTGATTGGATTGCATGAATGTGTAAACTTTAACCCAATCAGGAACAAATGATTGGTTGTTTTCCTCAATTTGTGAGACTAATAGGTACTCTACATGCCTCAGCCTCTACCTCCAGCAAGCATTATGTATGTGCTTGTTGATATGTGTGTGCGGCTGTCTGTCGGTTAGTCAGAGCGCCAGCAGCGAAGGCGAGTTCAGGGAATCAGAAGACTGCTCGCTACTGCTATTCCGCTGGTTGGCACTGACCCCGCAGGCTCCCTCTGGGTAGGTGAACACAAATGAAGATGTGTATGAGGTGTTGTAGCTGCCAATGGCCGCATCGTCATGGTTACCACCACCACCACTGTCGCAGGCCATGAGGCACGGCCCGCCTGATGCCGGCTCACTTGAGCCATAGAAAGAACTAATAAACTCTACCTCCTGCATTGGCCCTGGCTGAGGCTGCTGCTGGACTTGCTGCTGAACCGAAGGCTGGGACTGTGTAGAGGCCGGATGGGCTGTGTAGGCAGGAGGCAGGTAGAAAGTGTCTTCCTTCACAGCCAAGCCCAAAATGGAGACAGGAGGTTCTAAGGTCTGGGGAGGGAGCTGGGGCTGGATTGGAGGGAGCTGCACTGAGCTGTGCTGAGATTGGTCCTGGTATGGCATCTTACAGTTCGGCTGGTGGGCCACCAGGACGAACTCCAGACGCTCCTTCTCCTTCTGCAGCTCAGAGATCTCAGCCTCCAGCTCTGCCTTCTTCTCCTCCAGTACGTCCGTCTCCTGTAGGCAGGTACAGAGAATGAAAGAAAGAGGGGCAGAGGGACAGGGGGACAACACAAAGGTGGGTGAAATGGGTAGAGGAGGGGAGAAGATATGCAGCAGAAAGAGAGAGAATAGGAGTGTTAGCTACAACAAACCTCTACTTTAGTTTGTGGAAGTGGATGTATCCATCCCAGTAGAAATACCTTTCTCACCTGCAGTTGATTAAGGTGGTTTATGTAAGAGCCCATTAATTAGGCCATAAACACCGTAGGTACTGCAGTCTGTTTTAAGGACTATAATTGTCTTCACCCCAGCTAAACACCCCATTACAATAAACCATAATCTCACACACCCGTGTACACATTTTTTCACTCATCAATGCTGTGGGAGGTTACATAAAGAATGTAATTATGATCACTACTCATTCTGGCAGATATAACAAGGCCAAGCTCACCGACTGCAGTCTGTCTGTGAGTTCTCGTCTGCGATTTCTACATTTGGCGGCAGCCAACTTGTTTCTCTCTCGCCGAACACGCCTCTTCTCCTCCTCCTCAGGTGTTAGCTAGGATGAAGAGGAAAAAAATTAAACAGTTTAGGATTAAAAGTGTTGTCTTTGATCGTGAAACTGTGGTCATATTGTCCAAGTGGTGGGCAGACTATATAGGCAGTCAAGGTGACCACACCAGCTATGGTTATCTTGAGAGCAAATTTACTTTTTTCTTGGGAAAAATTGAAAAATGTTCCTCATACTATCATTTATCCTCCTCCCACACAGACCCCTATATATACCTGACCTCCTCTGCACCTAGTTCCCTGTTTAGTAGGTTTGTGTATATGAAAGGGCCTACAGTAGACAGGAAGGTGTCACGTCAAGTCAATTTTATATATATCACAAATTTGCCTCAAGGGGCTTTTACAATCTGTACAGCATAGAACGCCTTCTGTGCTTTGACCCCCAATTGGGATGGAAAAACCATAAGGTGCCCTTTTTTGTTTATTACCCATGTCCATGAAAGTATTTGTGCCAGGCCAGCACAGTACACAGTAGTTGGATCTGATTTTTTTGGAGCCCATGTAAACAACATACACTGCAATTGTAACATGTCAACAAACAAACGGTTCAAGCACACACACTTACTAACACACCAACATCTCCATCCTCACTCACAGACTCCTCTCGTGTACGGCGACTGCGGGTTCTGGACTGGCGGATAGGGCCCAGAGCTGGGCCCGGAGTGTCTGAACTTGGAGGGGTAAATGTAGACCCAGAGGAATAACTGGGGCCTGGCATGTCATATGGGTCAGCCAGTGACACTGGCTGGGTCATGGTTGTGGGCCCAGTGGACCCACTTAGTCCAGAGGCCTGGGAGGAGACGAGGGTCGGCTGTACCATCCACTGCAGATCCTGACTGGAGGTGATGGCGGTGACGGTGGGCACGAATGAACCAGGCATCTCCCCTCCTACACTGGGCCCTGGCCCGCTGCCCACAATGCTCAAGCCAGCTCCCGCTGACAGACACTCCTGAGCAGGAGACATGAACAAACAGAGTTTTACACACCATGTAAAGCCAGGTCAGTAAACACATTTAGACAAACAGAGGCAGAAATACAGGCAGGAACAAGCCTGTATCGGCTACTTTCTCAAAGCGTTTGTCATAGCCTATTTAATAAAACCTATTGTAGCCATCTGACATTATAGGCTAAAACTCTACAACCAAGTGCTGTCATCAATCTATCAAGCAATCAAGCAATCAATCAAGTAATCAAGCAATCAATTATTAAAAATGCACTGTACCTTGCCTGCCTTAATAGTTCACATTCTAGTAATAATAGGCTACATATCATGACAACAAATTGGCATTTGTTTTTAAAAAGTATGAACAATAACCTTAGAAATTTAAATTTGATGCACATAATGGTTAATGTAGCCTATAAAAATTGCATTTTATTAGGCCTATAATGGAACAAGTAGGGCCTAGATATAGAATATGATTTCAAAAAGTGTGGAAAATGCATATCTAACCATCTAAGAAGAAGAAAGTATCGGAAACATTAGGCTACAATTAGAGGTGTAAGATCAAAGGAAAGAATGCAGTAAGAATAAAATAAATAATATAATAAATCGTATTATTATATTATTATTATATAGAATTATTGGTTTTGAATCTGTGTTTGTCACACCTTTTTCTATGTAGGCCTATATGAATACATCAGAGATCTCAAATCTGTCGCTTGCTTGTCTTTTTTGGTTTTATTTCAGACCCGAGGAGGACATCGACTTTCATTACTATTCATAAAAGCGTGATAAGACATTGGTACAGGTGGCTCTGAAAGCGACCGCATCGACCAATCGTTTCTCTCAAAGAGCGTCTTCCCCTCCTTCTTCCTCCTCCCCCGTCACACCCCCGGTGATCCCCTTGGCAACGCGACGTAGCACTCCAAAATAGACCAAGCATTTACGTCACGGCGAGGCCTGTGAGAGGAGCGCGTGGAAGGAGAGAAGCGAGGAGGGCGGGGCTTCGGCGCTTTCGTAGGAGAGTTCCTTCGCTCTGTCATCCGTTCTGCGGCTTGCTGTAAACTGAGCACGTTGTCAAAGCCTGAGGGTTGCTACCGGGGCTACTAGCAAAAGTTAGAGGGACATTTAGCCTATATTGAATCGTTGATATACTTAGCGAGACTATTTATATCTGAACACAGTAGTAAAAACGTAATGGCTTCCTACACGCGCCGCTCCATTATCACCAGCCTCCTAAAAGTCTATAAGAGTCATATGTAAAATGTAAAGAGTACAATTTCAATACCTTGTAGCCTATATCCCTGTTATTTTCTTTTATATCATAGCTAGGCTACTTTCATGCATATTATAGGCTATAGGATTATGCCTCCTAATTTATATATTGAATATAAAAATACAAAAATGCCCCATGTTGTCATGGTGCCTATCGTAAATTTGACAACTAGGCTAAAGAGTTTATTTTATTTATCTGGAAACATGTTAGCAGAATCACATGCCCATGTGCATGTAAGTCAGACCTGTTGTAGCCTATTGATGAATAATTAAACAAAAAACAGCTGTAACATTTGCGGATTTTTTGGTTTTAAGAATTTCACTCTTAGGTATAGCCTAGGTTATGATTCTAACGTAAGTTACATGCATTATTTTGTTTAGTTTTAGCCTACCTGCGGAGCACTGGTGGTCGGCGGGCTTCCGAAGGAGTCCACGGAAGAAAGGTACTGGGACTCTATAGATGGAGAGGAGCTTCCAGGGGATCCGCTGTCTTGGTCGCCGGGAAACCCTTGGTACATCTCCCCGGAGCGACCGAGAGAGAACGCGACACCTGCAGTTACCAGAGAGAGCGCGATGTCACCTACAGTTGCGGGTCAGTGGCACACAAGACGATTACTAAAGAAGAGGTAGCCTAATGTAAGGAGAGAATGAGTGATGTTAAAGGCAGTGCAGTTAACCAACCCAGCAATAGCCTACACTGATAATGGTTTTGAAAAAAGTTGGTTAATCCCACCACCAGCGAGGCTATACTTTTGTTTGCATAAATTAAATGATCATTGAAGAAAACTTCTGCAATAACAAGTCCATCAGAGTGTTTCATGCCTGAGTTGAGTCGTTGAGTTATTTTACGAAAGCAATATCAACAGGGAAATATGTCTTTAAGCATCTCTTATTAAGCAGCCTGACGGGCAGCGATGGACAGATGTTGCTGACCTATTTTTAAACGGTGGTTTTAAACAATTTACATTCATTTCAAACACGCATAGGCATAGGCTACTTAGGCTATTGATTTACCGTTGCTTATCTTTTTATTTCCCGGTGAGATGCTCTTAGTTTCTTTCCAAAAAAGTTGCATGAAGAAGCTTAATCCAGTTCCCCGCGTTTACGGGGAAAGCGTCCCAATTCAATCTGCTGAAAAGTCCTCTCGTTTAGCTTTAAATCCTCGGAGCGATTTCCTTTATCCGCTCGTCAAATATGCGATTATAGATCCATAAAGTCCGCTCAATGTACGCTGGAGGACATTAGCTAGTATTACGGCGCACAGCAGCAGATCTTGTCCTATGAATGAATCCATTCGCCTCTACAACCAAGGCATTTCTAACGTCTAAGTCCCGCCTCGGAGTTCCGCTGACGTACATGCCCATATTTGTGCTTTGGTGTTGTGTTTGGTATCCTTGGTGACGTTGAGGGAATCCCTCTCCCACTGAAATGGTCCAGAAGCTTACCTCGCCGACGGATAATAATAGATGTTTTTTTTTTTTTTATACTATCACAGCACAGGCACGAGATATTTCTTACTGTCTGACAATTTTTGAGAGGAAATTTTAGAGTGATAAATATGGAAAGTATCTGTATAGGACCATCTAGATTGGAAAATGTTTTAGGTCATGGCTATGATTGACACTATCGGCTATAATTTTCCCCTAATGACTGCGGTAGGCTATAGCTAGGCTACATTTGGGGAGTGTCGATGCGTATCTTTATTCTAGTTGAAATCAACGGCACTAGGCCTGGGCTAACATGCTTTTTATTTAGCCTATAGGCCTAAGCAATAAAAAACAAAGACATGATGATGGCATTAGTTTGCCTGAATAATGCCATATAGCCAAATGGCTCGCTTGAGTAGGCTAGATTATAGCCTACCTGTAACACATCCGAAGATATAGATCTGCAATTGCTTCTTTATGCAACACTCTGAAATTTCAAAACAATCTATGTAGACAGGGTTGCTTCGGCGGGAGCCAGGCATGCGAAGGGAAATCCTGCTGTAAAGTTTCTCAGGACACGCCCTCGGGAGTCCTCTGAATTTCAGAGCTTAACTTCTAATGGGAGGAAAGACTCCTTTTCATCTTTATCTGAACACTCCCTAAACCTGACGTCAGCCACGCTACCAAGTATGAATTTAACGCATTGATAGGCTACCCTAAAACTGTTGGCTATAGCTACTGCAATGCACCCAATCTTTCAGTTAGATGAACATATTTATGGGTTTTAGTGTAGGCACGACTCTGTGTCACACAGCAACAACGCCTCATTCAACATACAAATACATAAATTGGTAAACAGCAGTGGAAGTCATTGACAGTGGGCAGCAGTGACGGTCGGCGCCTGTCATTGCAAACATCACCCGACCGAGCAGAAAATGAATCATTATGATAGCCTACACGAGGACACCAGTGGGAATGTGGCAAGTGGGAGGTTGGCTTTGTTTGGAGGGTTTGCTTCGCAGGCTTGCGGGAAGACTGGGTGGCAAATCATGAATGAAAATCTAAAATACAAGACCTGCGTTTTTGGATGTGATGTCAAACAATGTCACGGGGCGGGCATGCTGCTGTGTAGGCTAAAGGCTACAGCTACAGCGGTGCGAGAAAAGGCGTGAGCAAAAAGGGAAGAGTTGGGGATAACAAGTTATTAGTCAGCGCTATAACGTCAGAGACGAGGATCGACGGAGGACGTTGTGTCCCATCCGTGCTGCCGTTGCGTACAGGTCCTGTGCTGCTGATCTGGGATGACTAACTCCTTCGATGTAAGTTGTTCATGATGGGGAATTGTTGTGCTGAATAACTGATAACATAAGGCGAACTGCCCACATTCACAAACAAAATAAAAGAGGGGTGATAAAGGCAAGAAATCCCGGAGATAACTACTGACTTAGCTACGTTTGCTGATAAATATACAAATAGCCTTAACAGTGACAAAATAAAACACGTTTGCTCTTTCAATACTGTTAAAAAAAATCACATATTAGGCTAAAACAAGTAACCGGTACCATGTGCTATCCACGGGTCTGCTGGATGTGTGTAGCATTCTGTTGCCATGGATTTGCCGTTGCCTCTGACGCAAGGACGTATAAATGTAGTCTTTTTTGTTATGCCGCCTAGCAACCGGTTTCCGTGGTAACCGGCTCTGAGTGACAAGCAGCACATGAAGTGGCTTCCGGATTCTTTCTGTGCAGGGAACAGCAGCAAATCTGCTGCTTACAGCGTGTGTTGTTTTTCTTGTTTATCACCGTCAGCGGCTGTTGTTTTTCGCGTTGTAACGTCAGGCACCTACTAGGGAAGTTAAATTGACGTTGTTAGCGTTGGCTAAACTCGTATTTGTCCAGTGTCCTAGTCGTAACCTGCTTGTACAATGCAAATACGGTATGTACACGCTTAGCAACGCCAACGCACTATACACACATTTATGTATCTTGTTGTTACTCTTTGTATTGTGTGTGAAGGTAACACGCGGACCCAAAGACAAACTGACTACCGTGTTAGAGTTAAACAACGCGAGTAAGTGAGCATTTTGTAATGGACAAGTGGCTACAGCAGCTGCTATTTTGTGAACAAGATGGGCAGTAATTATCTTTTAAATTAATTCAGCAGATTTTCTGTTGCATTGCATTCAATTCAATTCATTTTATTCAATAAAGACAATCCACTATCAATACTGCTTTTAGGTAATCCTCATCATATATGTAATTAAAACAAACAAGACACTGAAAATGTATCAAAGAATAGTAGCAGTTTGTCAATCAAGTGCACTCATGTCCAGGTTTCAGTTAACATTCAAAAGCTTGTAAAGTTAAGTTGTAGGTATTGCAACATCTTCATCATACAGATAACCATGAAACAGTGTTACTACAGCGTGTTGCAGTTTTTATATCTCATCCTAGCACTGTACTAGTCATGGCTATATTTAGAGTGTGGGGTACATATGGAGTTTAACTGAGAATGCAATCCTCTCTCTAAACTCTTTTTCCCTTGAGAGTTTTTATTGTCTAGACTCCGGCCAAGCCAAGTTAAAAAAGTAGACACAGTGTTGTCTAATGCCCCTGATGTGCTTTGTTTTGCTTCCCCCTGTCTCTTAGCGTATTTTCGGGAAGCCACTAACTTGCACTGTGCTCATGAGGCCAGCCCCTGTTTCCTTTTGGAAGGCGGGCCGTGTTTGCCCGGTCTTCCTGCCCAAAATATTTGTTGCCAGGCAACTGTTAGGCCTGTCCCACTTCAGAGTGGTGTTGTTTACACCCCTTCTGGCTCTGTATCCCAACAACATTGCATAAGTCTCACAGGCTTTCCCCACCTCACTGAGAGAAATTTGATCTGTCTTTTTTCTCCAGCCAACCGAAATGTCTCTCCCCTCATACCATAGTTTTTCTTAGTTTCCTTTCTTTGTCTGCTGTATTCTTACTCAGCCATTCTGAGCAACAAAACCGAAACTGAGGCTAAAAATGTTTACCAAGAAGCCACGCTGGCCTGAAGCTTTTTATTACATTATCTGTCAGGTGGGGGTTGGGGTCTTCCCTCTAAACTGTTTAATAACATCTATTCTTGTCTAAATCCAGTAATTATTTCTTGGCAAAGTCGAAGGTGTTCCTGTGTGCCTATGTAAACATGGCTTGTGTATACTGTATTAACTGAAAAACTGAAACATTGAGTTGAAATTAAAAAAGCAAGAGCTCTGAATTTCTTGATATTTCAGTTCAAATTGAACCATAAACTTTTGAACTTGGGACTCTTTTTTTTTATTTCAATATAGCAGCGTATCCTTTCTTCTGTCACGTATATGTTGTTAGATATTTAGTCATTGTTGTGATCCAATCCATCAAAGTCATTAAGGTGACTTTGAATTACAAGTCAAACACAGACATTTTATGTCTAAATATATACATCACCTTTACAATGAATTACTGTGGAGCTGTGTCAACTACAGGTTATTATGTTATTTTGGGCCTCCCTATGTATTTGGCTCATGTACTTGCCTGTGTAGTCTTTGAGTGATGAAAAAAATTAAACATGCTTCAGCTGCCCTCAGTGTCCTTCATCTCACGAGCGATAACAATTGTACACCACCTTTTATTATGGGTAGAGACTGCAGTTTCTCCAACTTTCTGTCTCACAGCTGACAGCTTTTTGTGAGAGCCAAAGAACATGTAAGCCTTGATATTAACCTCCACCTTCTCCTTATTCCCTGTAGTGTTTATGTGTTGTTCAGACAGACAGAATCTGGTAGTATCAGATTTGTGATACTACATTTGTGGAGTGCATTAGTTTTGTCTTAGTTACAATTGGCTATTATTTCATTTTGAGAATTATTACATGTGAAATGTTTATTAGTTGCAGGGAGTAGGAGTTATTCTATCCATTCATTTTCTGGTGCATATCTGGCCACATTCAACAACTGACAGTACACTCAGCATAGTACTTTCACAGACAGTGTGTTTGTGAGGCATCCAGACCAGATGCCCACATCATTTAAGTTGTCTCCTTTTGATACAAAAGTGCAGAGGGTCTACTCTGAGTTTCTTTTGGATATATAATATCATCCAGTCACAAAGGATGACTGATTCTGTTTATTTACCCTTATTTAATTAGGGAGTCTCACTGAGATCTCTTTTTCAAGAGAGACCTGAGAAAAAGAAACATTAATGAGACAACCAACAAGCCACAAGTAGAGTTAATCAAAACAATTACAAGAGTCTTAAACTACATCAGACAGGGAGTTAAACTAGCTTGGGACCAGTTTGCTGTTCATACTATATATGGTAAAAGGTGCATAGTACCTGAAATCAGTTCTGCCAAGGTTAGTGTGCACGTGCACATGTGGAATATCTGAGTTACTGGATTGTGTACTCTAGTTACAAGTTACAAACGAAAGCAATATAAGAAAGAAAGCTATAACAAGAGCTATTAGCCTCTTGAATCCATCAGCCTATCATTTTAGTCGCTGCCCAGACCTTGTGACCATAAGTTAGGATTGTAACATACATTGGTAAATGGAGTTTCCTCTTCACCATGATGGTCCACATATGTACAACATATGCCAGACTCCAAATGCAGCAGGGCCTCTTCCATCTTACTAATGCACTTTTTGAACACAACTTGATACACCAGAACTCCCTCACTTATGGCAGCAACCAAAAAACTTGCTTGACTTTTAGCTGCAGACACAGCTGTTGCTTCAGTTATACAGGGATTAGATGCTCTGGAACAACATCCCTACAACCCCCTACCCCTACAGGACCTCTTTAATGGACAGTCAAGTCCACAATACTCATGTTGACTGAAAAGGAAAAATCCCATGGCCCATTCAGTATTAGTGTGAAGAGCCGGTTACATTATTTACACTTGTGACTTTCCAGTTTTTCTTGTTCCCTGCTTTAACACACCACAGCTCCCTTGCAGCTCACTTTTGTCTTGTTTACGTTAATGTACTTGTGTTTATACAGCGCAATCCTTGTGGCTCTCTGGTTAAATAACGAGCTTGATTGTAGGAACCCACACAGCACGCACAGCAAAAATTGTCAGTGATCTGTGGGGAAGGTAAAACATTTGACTGTGCATGCGTCATAGCTTTGGTTGTGGGCTCTTCTGAGACAAAATTGTTCTCACGTCATCTTGTTTCACCCGGCAGAGTGGTATCAGGCCTCTTACACTCATTATCCTCAGTGTTAACAGGTGAGTAAGGCTGTAGTTACCCGTGGCAGGGCTGACCTACTGAAAATAGGCCCTTGACAGGACTTAATGCTGAAGCACAAAGTAAAAAGATGCTGAACACTTTGTGTGAGAGAGAGGTTATTGTACAATGGCAGAAAATTAAGATGATGTATTTCAGTTTGTTTGGAATCAACCTAAACCCATTGGTGGGCAACAACACGTAAAATAATCTCATTTTAGTGTTTGTGCAGTAATATGTGTCAACGCCTCTAAATAACCATCTTTGCAAATGTTCACAACGTCAGAACAATTGGTGTTCTTGTAAGTGCAGCCAGAAATGTCAGCATTGAGGTGCAGAAAGCAGAGCGGATGGCTTTATTGTATTATGCACTGCATGGGTGTTGGATGCCTAAAGTTAAATGCAATCAGTGGGTTTCAGTATATTCCACAGCTCTCTGTGAGTCAGACACAAGCAGCGCGTCAATCCTAGCCTACTTTCAACAGGCTCGCTGCCAGTCAGAGAGGCAAAGTGCCAGAGAGAGCGAGGGATACGAGCAAGGGGGTGAGGGAGAATGAGGATGAGATCAGAGGTGGAAAGTAACTCAGTATATTTAGTCAGATACTGTTGTTAAATACAGCGTTGAGGCATTGGCTGGCATTTACAATTACCCACATTTCCTACATTTTAAATATATTAGTCCACTTCCTTTATCACAGCAGACACTTTGAGTTATCATAGACTGTAGTAGGAAAAGTGTTGCTCGTAACATTAACGATGGCTCTGTTCTCTTTAAGGGTCCCAGTAAGTCACGGCAGTGTGACGGTCAGTGTGACAGTGAGCCAGCATGCACAATACCAGGACCTTGATACTGAAGCAGCTAAATGGAATTTAGCCACCATTCATTTCATTATTAAGACCTTTACCACCTGTCACATGACAGCTGAAGTAGCTAGTAGATTGTGATTTAACTTTTTTTTTTTAAGGACAGTTTTGTTTTGGGCTTTTTACTCCAACAAAGTAAAGTGACCGAAGTATTTGTTTTACAAGTAAAAGTACTATAAATACTAAAATATGAAGACACTCCATTTCAAGTAAAAGTCCTGCATTGAAAATGTCATTTTGGTAAAAGTATCTAAGTATCAAAAGCAAGCGGACATGTCTTGTACGTAAAATTGGAACCAGCAAAGTAACTAATACCTGTTCAGAAGAAATTGGAATAAAATGTACAAGATTTTCTCATGAAATACAGTGAAGAAGAAATATGTAGCATGAACATGAAATGAAATACTCATTTAATGAATGAGTAGCCTACCTTAAAATTGTACTGGAGTTCAGTATGGTGTTTGAGTAAATATACTCCATTACTTTTAAGCACTGGCAATCGACATGTGGCAGTCTACATGTATTCAGACACTTTTCTTTTCATGCTGTACTTCAGCGCATTCAAGTTGAAATGAGACAGTCACTGTGGTTCACGTGCAGATTTTCAGCTTTAATTTGAGAGTTTTTACTTCCAAATCCGATTTCGAAACAGCCATTTTTGTACTTACCACCTAGGGTAAAAGGGCTACAAATACCCGAAACACCCTTGAAGCCAACAATATCTGCATTTAAACGTCATAGCCAGTGTTACATTTGTAATCCAATTTGCTGGAGTACAGCCACAGCAGTTAAATATATATCATTGTTCTAATGCATAAAATCTGTACTTCACAAAACGATTATAACATGCAGTGCATTTTAACAATGAAACAGACCCACAAATTAATAATTTAACACTCTGGCAGGGACTTTAGAATTGGTATTAACATACCATTTTGAAAGCAGGATCTACTTATTTTGTAGTTTCTTTTCACAATGCAGTATTTTTTGCCAATATTTAAGTAGACTTGAACACTTCTTCTTCCACCTGGATGAGGAATGCGGATGCCAACTTCATTATTCCCCCCACTGTCTCTCTCAGCTTGTTTCTATCCAGAAGGCTTTGTTTCTACCTTTTTTCCTCTGCTCACAGAACCCCCCTCCTCCCCACTTCTTCTCTCTTCCTTACATAAGGCCTGCCCTATTTTTTTTCAGGGACCAGTAAGAGGTAGTACTAAAGGGCGTGAGTGGGTGAGGAAGAGGGACCGATAGAGGGTGGGATCCAATGACGAGAGAGGGAGAGAAAAGATATGGGGGTAGAAGAGAGGACTGCGCACGTCAGGAAGACCTGCATTTGTACCCGACCCCCCCTCTCCTCGATGGCCTTCTCTGCCCACACAGTGCTCCTTCTCTCCTCTGCTCATTGTATCTCTCATTTCTTCTCTTTTCTTATCTAAATCAGCTGTTGGCAATTTTCTATCTATCTATCTATCTATCTATCTATCTATCTATCTATCTATCTATCTATCTATCTATCTATCTATCTATCTCTCTCTCTCTCTCTCTCTCTCTCTCTCTCTCTCTCTCTCTCTCTCTCTCTCTCTCTCTCTCTCTCTCTCTCTCTCTCTCTCTCTCTCTATCTGAACTAAGTTTGAACAAATCTGTAAATCAGCCAGCCAACAGTTTTAATGTAAATCGTATTAAAACAATTATGAGGTGCTTGAAACTACATTTGTGTACAATAAGTATACAAACAAGTTGAGCATGTGACACACAGTGACGATGGTATTCGAGTCATGAGGGGAATTTCAAACATATTTTTGCTGTGGGGCATTTTTTTATACAGTAAGTAGTTTTTATTGACGAAAAACATTAGCAATAATACAATAAATAATAAACACATTGCCAGATTAATACCCCCCAACAACAACAGGCATTACAGGGGAAAAGGAATAACAAATGTAAAGGTTAGGAGTATTCTTCTGGTGCCTTTAATTGAGGTCGTGTTAACTGTGTTTATGACAGTGTCTATAAACGCCCCCTTCTCGGCGTGTGAGTTCTAATCATTGAAATACAATTATTTCTATGATTGAAAATGGTATGTTAATTGCAATTCTAAAGTCCCTGCCAGAGTGTTAAATTATTAATTTGTGGGTCTGTTTCATTGTTAAAATGCACTGCATGTTATAATCTTTTTGTGAAGTACAGATTTTATGCATTAGAAATGATATACTGTATATTGAACTGCTGTGAAATAAAATTATTTCTATGGTTCCAACTAAAGGCACCATTTACCAAATAGTTTTTCTAACTTAACTAAATTTGACATTATTTCATGCATATAAACACACCTGTATGATGAAAGTGTCATTGACTGCTGCTGACATTAGTTTAGAGTGCCGGCTGTGATCTTCATTCTGCAGACTGGCAGAGAGTCCGAAAAGATAACACACTGCTGAGACCAAAAAAATGCAATTCAGTTAGTAGAATATCCAAAAAAAGACATGACAGCACTTACCCCCTTCCATTCCTGGTTAAAAACAATGCACATTCAGAGCATATAAATGTACAGTATAAGAGACAAGCAAGCAGAAGAGTAGCTGAGCACACAAATCAGTACAGGAGGACAAAGAAGATTAAAAAAAAGTTCACAAAGCCAGGAGTTACCTGCAGGTGGAGTGGGTGATTTCCACTGAAGCAGTTTTCTCCTGTGTGCTAAAAAACAAAACAACATTGATAGCAACATAAATAGATGTCCAACTGTTTTTTTCAGGTATTTTATGTTATTTTAATTAAATATGAATCTATGAGTGCTTCGTATGATGGTTGATTAAACAGTTTGGACAAACTTTAGGTGTTGCAGGACAAAGTTTCTCAAATACATTGGTGCACTGACCTTGTTAAGCTGATTGGGTGTTGGCCATTACGCAGTCTATATCCACGACGTTCCACTTCTAGGATTAACTGCTCCTCAGATCTCTGCAGGTTAAATCCAGACAGCTAGCTAGACTATCTGTCCAATCTGAGTTTTCTGTTGCACGACTAAAACAAGCTTTGAACCTTGAGAACAATCCCCCATCATCCTCCAGCTCTGCCTCTAACATAGAGGGCGTATTAGTCGGATTCAGGAGTTCCTCAAAGTGCTCCTTCCACCGCCCTATTACCTCCTCAGTTGAGGTCAACAGTGTCCCATCCTTACTGTACACAGCTTGGATGGTTCCCCGCTTCCCCCTCCTGAGGTGACGAACGGTTTTCCAGAAGCACCTTGGTGCCGACCGAAAGTCCTTCGCCATGTCTTCTCCAAACTTCTCCCACACCCACTGCTTTGCCTCTTTCACGGCAGAGGCTGCACCCTTCGGGCCCTTCGGTACCCTGCAACCCGGAGTCCTCTGGGATAACATATCCCGGAAAGACTCCTTCTTCATTCGGACGGCTTCCCTGACCACCGGTGTCCACCACGGTGTTCGTGGGTTACCGCCCCTTGAGGCACCTAAGACCACAGCTCCTCGCCGCAGCTTCAGCAATGGAAACTTTGAACATTGTCCACTCGGGTTTAATGCCCCCAGCCTCCACAGGGATGCACGAAAAGCTCCGAGGTGTGAGTTGAAAGTCTGTCGGACAGGGGCCTCCTCCAGACGTTCCCAATTTACCCGCACTACCCGTTTGGGCTTACCAGGTCTGTCCAGAGTCTTCCCCCACCCCCTGACCCAACTCACCACCAGATGGTGATCGGTTGACAGCTCCGCCCCTCTCTTCACCCGAGTGTCCAAAACATACGGCCTCAGATCAGATGAAACAATTATAAAATCGATCATTGACCTTTGGCCTAGGGTGCTCTGGTACCAAGTACACTTATGAGCATGCCTATGTTCGAACATGGTGTTTGTTATAGACAATCCATGACTAGCACAGAAGTCCAACAACAAACAACCACTCTGGTTTAGATCAGGGAGGCCGTTCCTCCCAATCACGCCTCTCCATGTGTCTCCATCATTGCCCACGTGCGCGTTGAAGTCCCCCAGCAGGACTATGGAGTCCCCCACTGGAGCCCCATGCAGGACTCCACTCAAGTTCTCCAAGAAGGCCGAATACTCCAAACTCTTGTTTGGTGCATATGCACAAACAACAGTCAGAGTCCCCCCCCACAACCCGCAGGCGTAGGGAGGCGACCCTCCTCGTCCACATCGGGGTAAACTCCAACGTAGTGGGAAGAAGAAAAAGAGTCCAACCCCTATCCAGGAGTATGGTTCCAGAACCGAGACTGTGCGTAGAGGTAAGCCCCACCAGATCTAACCGGTAGTGCTCCACCTCCCACACAAGTTCCGGCTCCTTCCCCCACAGAGACGTGACATTCCACGTCCCCACAGCCAGTCTCTGCCGCCCGGGTCTGGTCCGTCGAGGCCCCTGACCTTCACTGCCACCCGTGTGGCAGCGCAACCGACCCCAGCGGTTCCTCCCACAGGTGGTGGGCCCATGGGATGGAGAGATAGGTGCCACGTAGCTTTTTCGGGCTGTGCCCGGCCGGGCTCCGTGGCAAACCCGGCCAGCAGACGCTCGCTGATGAGCCAGGGTCTATCTCTTCCTCGGTCACTCATAGGGTTTTTGAACCATTCTTTGTCTGGCCCCTTACCTGAGACCACTTTGCCTTGGGAGACCCTACCAGGAGCACAAAGCTCCAGACAACACAGCCCTCAAGTTCATAGGGACACACAAACCTCTCCACTACAATAAGGTGATGGTTCCCGGAGAGGTGAATGTACACATGTTCTATCAAAACAAGTTCCTTCCCGAGGCTATTTTGCAACGGCACCGTGGCTCCGCTTGGAGCCTAGCGCCGCCCAAGACAATTGTGCTCGGTTTAAAGAAATACCAATAAACCAGAGCACGTTTTTCTCCCATCCCGGATTGCTGTGTGGACTAGGCAGACCCTCCTCCACAGCGGGAGCACTCGGTACACAGAGATGTATCATTATTAGTAGAGAAAAAGTTGGATAGGTGCATCACTACTCTATACTGTAGTGGCATTTTTTTTAAACCTTGGGAGACTGTTTCATAGGCTGGAATTTTTTATATTGCATAAAAATACTCCAATCAGACATCTACACGTGCAAATAGACGAAAGAGGGGACCCAAGTGGAAAATAGAAGGGCTCAAATCTATTTATATCATTAACCTGAAAGAGCTCTTGTTGCTGTCCAAGTTTATTCCTGTCATAGTTGGAAGAGAAGTAAGAAGGAGTTTCAGTGAGATGTTATATCACCATAATATTTCTGTGGCACAGACTACAAAACACCGTCTATGACAAATTTGAAAATAAATAGCAACAGCAGGACGAGGAACAGAGAGCAGAGTGAATGGGAGAGGTGCTGTACTGTAGATGCAAATGCCGCTCTTTCCATCACAAATGATCAGCTATCTTCACGACTTGTAAATAAACACACATAATAAATACACCCCACATCCCATGCCAACACACACTCACATCTTTAAATACCCTGGCTCTGACGACTGAGATAGTACTGCTCATCAAATTATTGCGTGAGCAGGCCCAGGCTAAATTTGCAGCCAGGGAGCCGACCTACGCAATCCTCCCTGGTCTCCCTCCTGTGTCTATACAATGGCTTAAAATCTCACAGTACTGTCTTAAACCATCCCAGCCCTCCCCAGATCCCACTCCCACACTACACACTACAACTCCGGCCCTATTCCTGTACCAGCCCCCGCCGCTGTGGCACGAAAATACCAGCACCTCCAAGAACAGACACCAAGCCTGTCAGAGCATCATCACATCCCACAGGACAGCTGGGGGGAGGAGGGAGGGAGGAGAAGAAGAGCAGTTGGAAGGATGAGCACCACCGCTGTTGAGAGAAAATAATCAACAGAGATAGAAAAGATAAAATCAACAGTCTGTCTATGAGGGAGAGGACACAGTTTACAGTATATCCCGGTAGATCAGACACAAACTGCTTCTCTTTCTTTTGATCTGACTGAGCTGGTGCTCTTCTGTGTGTTGTTATATTACAACATTTCTGAGGACATAGGATCATAATTACTGCTTTGTTTGGAGTCACCCTCACACATTATATGAAATAATTAATTTGATTAATTCAATTGATTTGAACTCCCCTGTTGAGCATTTCATTTAGTACATAAACGTTTAACTATAACACAGTTGTAAGCAGATGGGTTAACTGTCCTCACTGCTGGTGCATAAACAGATATTGAATGACAATATAACATAACATACAATATGAAATGCAAATTGATAAACACTTGTTGTGTTGTCCTCATATGTGCGTATAACTACATTATAGTGTGTAATAAAATCTGTCACATAAGTGAAGTCCAGCTGAAGTTACGATGCCGGTGTGTATCGTACTGGGATGAAACGTTGCGCACATGAGCAGCGGGTCTTGCTCGTTTTTTGATGAAAAGATGCTGGATTAAACACATTAACTAAGATAACTTTCCATGTGTTGTGGAAAATAGCTAAGTCAGCTAGCGAACAAGCTGAGCAGCAAGCAAGGTGACGTATATTGTGCAAGACAAGATATGTAGTTTAGCGGTTTCACACAAAGCTAAGTGGTACTATGACAAACATACAACAAACTGTCACTTGCTTCACTTGCAAAATAACACAATTTCTATATTTAAATTGACAAACTGCATATGTGTAATTCATGGCTCACTTCAAATGGGATGAAAAAAAAATTTGTTGTCTCTCCCTGTTCACTACTACATTTTTTTATTTTTTATTAAATAAGGTCCCATGGGATCCACTGGAAGGGGAGGGACTTCACCTCTCTATTCTCTGCTCAGGACGCCATTACTCCACCAGAGCAAATATTTGTTTGCTGCTGTATTCATGTTCTGAATGTCAAGTAAAGCCCCTTTAAATATTTCTTATAAACGCTAAAGTAAAGTGTTACCTGGATAGGTGACATTTTCTTCTTTCTTAAGGGGAAAAAAAAACATTGACAAACACTGAAAGGTCCATCTGCCAGTTTTTGGAAGACTCGACGACCATTGTTTTGTGTGAACATACACACAGGTGATCTCCTTTCAACTAATCATGTGACTTCTAAAAACCAACTGTCTGCAGCTGTGATGACCCAGGTGAGATTTGATTCAATGTTGTAAAACAATAAAACTTCCAAAAATATTTTAAATGCACTTCACTATTTACATTTGCAATGCAACTTTGTGACCTTTTATTTATCATTTTGCGTGTATTTTGTTTCTTTCTGCCATTCTTTGTTGTCTATATCTGCTTGGAAATTCAATAAATAAAGTGTTAAAGGAGATGACAATCATTTGGCAATCCCAATGTTTGTTTTTTTATTATTAAAGCTCATTTTAAAAACTTAGATTTAGGTTAGTTATTTAGTGATTGAATTCAAGATAAGAGAGGATGAAGTGTAGTTGTTTATTGATTCATTTGTAGCCATGCTAGCAGAATGGCTGGAGGGATGGCAGTTTTGTTCTGTCTGTTTGAAATATCTTTTGGACTGATTGCTGTGCAATTTTGTACAAACATTTATGGCCCTGAGAGGATGGATCCTACAGATCCTTTTTAAGGAAACATCTCAACAACTTTTGGATCAATTGCCGGGAAATGTGCTACAGACATTCATGTCCCTCCACTCCCCCTCTGGTGATCCACCGACTTTTCATCTGGGGCCATCATCAGGTCAAAATGTGTCCCAAACTATGTTCATTTGCAAAACTCAGCCTTAGCTCTGTACTTTGTTTTTAGTGCAAATTAGCAAATGTTAGCATGCTAATACACAAACTATTATGAACATCATAAAGAATTATACCTGCTAAACATCCACCCACATGTTAGCATATATTTAAAACACTGCTGTGCCTAAGTATAGCCTCAGAGAGACGCTAGCATGACTGTAGACAATTAGTTTTGTTTCTTGGTTTTTCTGAAACACAGAAGGTGAGCGTATGAGAGTGAGCACATGTGCACTGAGTCATGTGAGGCCTTTGCAAGCCTTGTTGAGGCCACAGTTGTCACATTGGCTGACTTCCTGCAGAGCTAAAGCACAGGGTTAGAAACGTAAAAATAAAATAATAAAGCAGGTAGAGCTGAAGGAGAAGCCATACACTGAGAGGGTCTCTTCTGTCTCGCTCTTTCTCTCCTCCTCTCTCTATCACAATGTAGATGGACGGTTGCCGAGGACAACCTGTGTGTACTCACCTACTGATGAACAGGAAGTGATGTGTGAGCAAAGTTGCTATTAATAGCAACGTGTAGAAAGGACTTTTGCTCCGTGTGTGTGTGTGTGTGTGTGTGTGTGTGTGTGTGTGTGTGTGTGTGTGTGTGTGTGTGTGTGTCACACGGAGGAGGAGGATGCAGATTGTGAGACTCAGACAGTTACTAGAGGGAACAGGAGGGGGGTGAAAGAGTGAGGGATAGATGGAGGGACTGAGGAAATGTAGTGAAGGAGGGGGTGCGTGTGTGTTGACGCTGTATGTGGCGTCAGTGCGATAAGAATAGAGATTGTGAATAGACATAAACCTCACACCCTCAGTGGGGCAGGCAGTGCTCACTTTGACTGTGCGTGCGCACACAGATATTACCCAGGGTATGCTCATGTGTGCATGGATGAGTAACTGTTGGCTTGCAGTGATTTTTTTTTCTTCAGTTGTGTAATTACATGTGTACCATTTAATTCACGTATAATATAAGAAACAGATTTTCTTTTCATTATTACAGAATTTCAAAAGTTTTATTTAATTATGTGATCATTACTTTGAGAAAAAGGGTAATAATGTGAACTAGGTAAACGGTTTGAAACAATGTTCTTGTTAAAGACAAAAGGAACAGGGACACCTTTAAACTTTTTACATCTGTAGATATCAATTTTATTAATTCTTTAGTAACATAACAGTATTGCATAACAATTAAATGATGGTGCTGAAGAAGATGAAATGACTTTTTTTGCTCTGGAACAATTTTGGGAGTCACTATACAGAAAGCTGAGTTTGTTCTGAACATTTTGATATGAAACACATGGGGATCATTTGTATGTAAAAACCCTTAAAAGGAGAATTCAAGAAGATATCTAAAAATGCCTTAGACCTTAGGTTAAAGGCCAATTCATGCTTCTGCGTTAAATCAACGCTGTGGGTATGTACGTAGGTACGTGGAGAGACAGACCCTATGCCGTACCCTATGCCGTACCCTATGCCGTACCCTATGCCGTACCCTACGCCGTAGCCTGACATGTACCTCTCAAAAAAGTTAACTACACAGGTGACAGATCGCAACAACTGTGATTTGTCCACTCGGCTGTGGCTTGGTAGCGTTGCATTTCCCCCTACTCATTTCTGGGTTCTCCTTCTCCATAAACAACATGAAATCAAGGAGAGGGTTAACTTTTCCTGCTCCAGATTTTCAAACATGGTCAGAAAGCACAGGGGAGACACTTTGTTTCTTTCACTATAGTCTATATCCTTGACGTTCCACCTCCTGGTATTGCTCAGTTGCAGCCAGAAAATCTGGCGGATTTCACTCATTTAGGCCGGATATCCGTTGCCTTGGGCTTCCCGTGTGTTGGCATTTTAAACTCCGGCCGATTTATGAGGACTACGGTTAACCTTTTCTCAGATCTCTGCAGGGTAAATCGACAGTTAGCTAGACTATCTGTCCAATCTGAGTTTTCTGTTGCACGACTAAAACAACTTTTAAACGTACATGTTCTATCAAAACAAGTTCCTTCCCGAGGCTATTTTGCAACGGCACCGTGGCTCCGGTTGGAGCCTAGCGCCCCCCAAGACAATTGTGCTCGGTTTAAAGAAATACCAATAAACCAGAGCACGTTTTCCTCCCATCCCCGAATGCTGTGTGGACTAGCAAGACTCTCCTCCAGCGTGCTTTGGAGGGAGGTCTGGCAATGCGAAACTACTCTCACTATGACTCTATGTAGCTACTTGCTACAAAGCTAATCACTGTCACTTTCTCACTCTCTCTACCACACACTCCCCATGCACACACATGCCAGCCCTGCTATTCTCTTAAAGAGATCGACGCACACACCAACGCACAAGTATAAACTTCTGGCCACTTGCGTAGGCTACGGCAAAAGCTCTGAGTGGAGCCTCCGCAGAAGCATAAATCCCGCTTCATCGGCATCGAGCTGTAAGAAATGTTCTGCCAACCAGTTCCCAATAGCATTTTGATACGGAAGAAGACTATATAACCTAAAAACCTTATTGGGTTTAAATAAAAAATTTAGCTGGATATCATCCGCATATACAGTAACTGGTATGCAATATTAAATCTGTTTTGTAATAATAAGAAAAAAAAAGTTTTTCATTTCTTCCTTAAGTGCTACTTATACTACTACTACTTTATTGTTTTATTCTATTCTATTTTTTATTTTTTTTTCTGTGTGTACTGTAACTGCATTTCATTGTGCAAACATGACAATAAAGCTGAACCTTGTTTAAAAATCAACAGCATGCTGTGGCTCAGCTGGGTCTAATGTGGAGACCCTCTTCACAGCATCAGGAACTGAAGCAGCCACTGTGGAGGGACAACAGGTGAGCAGAAAGCAGAAACAGAAAATCAAAAAAAAACCCCTGTTCAGGTCAGAATAATCACACAGAAGAGCTTATTGGCCAGATACTCACATGGTTGATCCCTCTGTCTTTCACTTCTTGACTGGTCTCTGATTCATACAGAGCTGAGGAGCAGAGGGGAGGAAATGACTGCATACACTATCTCTACAAAGACTCAACATTCAGTAAATTCTGCATCAAGTTTAGTGTTCATTTTCAAAACTGAGATCCTGACAAGCTAGTATATAGTATAAATTTAGTGATAGTCCAAATACTCGTAAAACCTTTTTTGTAAAAAAAAAAAACTGTGCGCATGTAAATGATCTTAAATCTAATTGTAAAATGTCACTAGGTCACATGTGTGACATGTCTCTGTATGCAGTGATGGAAGAAGTGCTCCTTTACTTAGTAAAAGTACCAATACAACAATACCAGTAAAAGTCCTTCATTCAAAATCCTACTTAAGAGAGAGAGAGAGAGAGAGAGAGAGAGAGAGAGAGAGAGAGTGTGTGTGTGTGTGTGTGTGTGTGTGTGTGTGTGTGTGTGTGTGTGTGTGTGTGTGTGCGTGCGTGTGTGCATGCGTACGTGCGTGTGTGTTACCAAAAAGCTTTTGCATCCTGGTGACACATGACACAAAGCCGTGGAAGGGCATTTGAAGCTCTCCAGATGCAAAGCGCTCAGACAGCAGCTGAACTACCTTGCTATCACACTGCATCCCTGGGAAATAGCGGAGTGGACGAAGGTGTGAAGACCAAACAGCAACAGCAGCAACCATCTGTGTGCACATAGTGGTGTGTGTGTGTGTGTATGTGTGCGTGTGTGAGCATACCAACAGCTTCCAGCGCTGTACTGAGTTCAAAGGGGCTCATGGTCCCAGAAGAGTCCTCATCGAACTTGAGAAAGATGGACTGAAAGAGAACGCAGCATCAGAATAAGTAATGATGACACAACTCACACGCACGCACACACACGCACGCACACACACACACACACACACACACACACACACACACACACACACACACACACCTGCAGATGGCGCAGACTAGACATCAGGGTTTCTGTTTGTTTACGGCTTAGACTGGAGCGCCCTTTAGTCTGCCAGCAGAGTTAAGGACATCTCAACAGGACAGAAGACAGAGCAATAAAGTTATAAGGAAGCAGAGTAAAAGTGAACAGCGGGGCGGCACAATGACTCAACCGGAGGTCTGGGCTTCGAACCCCTTCGTCAGCAAGCATCTGCCCTGCTGAAGTGTGGAACTAGCAGAGGTTTTTAACATTAACTGGTGAAAAACATGTAATTTCTGTACGATTAGGTAAACCAGATGTACATAGTCAAAGTCTAACAAGGATTGTATTGAACTATAAGCAGACTAGAGTGTGAGTTATATTATTGAATATACTGGGGACCAAAAGGATACAGCCTGTCCAAAGATGAGCTGTCTGCATGTCTCCAGTGGCAGATGGTAATTTTTGTCAAGAGCTGTGATTAGGGGAAGAAAGACACAGATTGATGCAGAGAAAGCTAATACAGGTTTAAATTGGATTAAGAGGAAAGGTGAAGGTGAGGACAAGTGTAGTCACTTTTATTACTCAATGTACTCTATCTGACTGCAGCTATGAGCCTCTGTCTAGACTGGTGACCTCTGTGGCTCCACTGGGCCAACTTTTGAGGGAATATGTCCCTACTTTGCTCCCATCTAGTGGTCATTACTGGTATTATATAGTCAAATATCGCTTGTGGTGAAGCTCTTTGTCATTTTCAGATGCAGCTAAAACATGAAAAACTGGATATAGTAAAGATTTTAACCTGTGTTGAACAGCTTCATGATCTTCTTGGCGTTCAGTCTGTCATCCTGCCGGGGGAGACAGAACGCCTGAGATAACCAAAGGCCCTCAATTTACACTTTTATTAAATAATGTGTACAATAGGGATGAGTTCTTACTTGGCTAGCCTCTTCATCAAAGGTTTTCTGAACTCTCATTTGATCCTCCGGGGAGACGGGAATTGCCATAAGCTGTTCAGTGGCACAAACACACCAAACAAATATGAACAGACTTTATTATTTAGCTGCTATTGCTATATGTGGACGAGACCACTAAACTCACCTGGAGGAAGCCAGAGGAGCAGGTAAAGTCCTGAGTCCTGGAACACAAAGACCACGCCAGATTGTCTCTTAAATTATACGTACACACTCAGAAATATTCTCCGATTTGGGCTTAGATCCTTTACTTAAGTAAAAGTAGCAATACTACAGTGTAAAAATGCTCAAAAAATCTCAAAATTCTTCTTGAGTAAAATAAGTTTCACCAGCCAAACGTAACATATGTAAAGTATGCAAAGTTACTTATTATGCATAACTGCCTTATTTTGCAGTGTTTAATTATGGAGCCCCCAATGAAATTCACTGAAATGAAGTGGTGTGGAAGTATAAAGTCCCATAAATTAGAAAGACTCAAGTACCTCAAAATTGTACTTAAGTACAGTACTTGAGTAAATGTAGCCTACTTAGTTACTTCCCACCACTGTACTAAAAGTATTAAAATGATTTTGTAAAAAACAAATTACAATAATCTTGATCACTGGGAAATAAGTCTGATTATTATAGTCAGAGTGAGTACTACTACACTAATTAATAATAATTAATAGTAATTGACTATTGTTGCTAACAGAAGCCAGAAGAGGTGCTTTTATAAGCCTATTGTTAAGACTAATTGCAATTTTCTAAATTACACAGTAGTATAATGTAAGTTTGAGTGTAGGTACAGGGGAGTGTGGGTGACTATGACTGTGTCTTTGAAAGTGGGAGAGGCAGGAGAGGCTTCAGAGAGCCCTCTGGAAGTGTTGTTGGTCTATGATTTAACAATAAGATGCATGTAACCTTTACACAAGCTGGCTGGTAAAGGGAGCTATTTTTCTGACACCAGGCTATTTTTATGGTAAAGGAGTGAAAAAATGACATTTAGTTAATCTTCTCTTGGTTTTTGTCCCCATGTTTTAGGCCATAAAAGCTAATTCCCCTCCATCTTACCCCAGAGTGTTTCCAGTCTTGGAGAAAATGCGGACAAAGAACTCTCCAGGCTGGTTGGGTTGATAGGTGGACGCCACGATGATGTAGTTACCTGGGTCCAGCAGCAGCTTCGTCCACACACCCCTGTGGCACAAAGTTAATGAGCTTCTAGCTGCTAACATCAGAGCCATGTGCACTTACTGTTAAATATGTTTTACGGATTGTCTCTGTTGTCTGATCTGAATGTCTTTTCGTTTGTTTTTGGCAGCTCTGTCCAAATGAATTTTCTTTTCTCGATGATAAAGGGAATTTGTATTTGCAAAATAAAAATAGCGATTACAGATCATTTGGGTTATGCTCAAATTTTACACAAATTTCAAGGTTTCTGGGACAAAAAAACTCCCATCTTTGCATTTAGTTGGAAAAGTATTACTTGTTTTTGTGCAGAAGCAGATTTGTTAAGTTGAGGTACAAATATGAAGGGATTACACTCGATTCAGTGCCGTTAGCAATGTATATAAGACATTTTACTCTGGTCTACAGTCCCTAAAGGTACCAAGTAAAGGCACCAGCACCAAATGTTCTGCTTTTATGAACGGATTATTAAATAATAGGGCTGTGTATTGGCAAGAATCTGGCGATACGATATGTATCACGATACATGGGTCACGATTCAATATATTGCAATATATTTCGATACTGTGTGTAAGGCGATATATTGGGATATTGGATATATTTAAAAAAAGACATGATGTGCATAAAAGTCAAAGAAGTTTACTTTAGGTAAACAATTCAGTACACAGAAAAGAACTGCCAGTTTGGGATTGTGGTTCACAGGTTCTTAGTGAGCAAATTTGTATATGCTAAAGTAGGCCAAAGTTCAGCCATAGCTACATAGTTAGCTTCTAGCAAAAAGTCAGGCACTGTTAGGCACTGTTAAGCGAGGACACTAGTGGTATGTCTCAGCATAGCCATCTAGCAGTAGGGGGTTTAAACACAACATAAACGTGAACCACTGTCTTACAATATAGAATATTAGAATATTAGAATATTTTTGCACGTAAACAAAAAAAATAAAAAAATAATAATTAAAAATAATCAATATTGCGTTTTTGAAAATCAATATAGTGTTGCTAAATAAAGTATCGCGATACTCAAGTGTATCAAGTTTTTCTCACACCCCTATTAAATAATTACTAATAAGCTGTCATTATTTCTCATGATGGTCTTTTACCTCTGAGCCCTATATTTCCCAGAGCGACCCACAGGGCGAGTGGTCATGAAGAAGTTGCGAGTCAGACACGTACCCTGGAGCTGTATAAAGAAAGATATAAATTATCTATTCTACTTTACTATTACTAAGAATATAAAATTTGTTGTGATATTAATTTAAGCAGATAATGAAAGAGTATGTATCTATCCCTCATTGAATACTAACCTCAGGAGAAACCTGCAAAAAAAGAGGAAACACAAACATGGGTGTGAGTTCATTCATAAACAGAATAAAGGTGCAGAGACTCAAAATATTTAATAAATCCAAAAGTCAGAAATAAAGTAGATGTGACCTCGTAAATATGGAAAGCTATTTGGAGGAAGTTGACTATATCCTTCCTGCGGTTCTTCTGCAGCAGCTCCACCAGCACGGTGCACTGTCTGCCTTTCTGCTTCTGTTTCTCTGCTTTCTTCTTGTCCTCTGGGATCATCATGTCATCTTCATCTTCCTCATTATCATCCTCACCATCAGCCTCATCATAAACCTCATTACTACCCCCCTCATAGACCTGTCCTGAGTGGTCCCCCTCCGTTAGAACCAACTGGAACTGAGGATTCTTCCAGAACGATCCTGAGGAGAAAAAAAAAAGTATGATCACTTTAAATGATCCAGGTAGAGCTTGAATGCATATTTGTGTAAATATAAATTCATAAACATACGGTTGTGTTTGCGGCTACCACCAGCGGAGCTCCCCTGTAACCAGAATCCTCGATGTTCACTGATGGTCCAGGTAGAGGCAGGTGGGTTTTCCTCTTCAAGATTGTCAGGATTCACACTGCAGAGCTCCACAACGTCAAACAGGCTGCAGAAATCCTCAGTACTGATCCTAATAGAGAGGCAGCGTTTCCATTTGATGCAACTTTAAACTTCTACTCCACTACATCTCAGAGGCAAATATTGTACTTTGACGCTACAAACATATGATGATTTTATAGAATATAGTCACGCATTGCCAGACTTACTGTATCTCTACAGTGCTGTGGAGTAATATAGAATATGTATGGAGTATATAGAATATGATGCATTACTGTAGATCAAACTACCCAAAAGAAGTTAAAGTGAGCACATCTACGGCAGTAAAATGCAACATAGACATCAATGCAGCAGTAATATTCATCCAGAAACATCAGATGTAATAATAATAATCAGTGGTGGAAGAAGTACTCAGATCTTGTACTTAAGTATAGTAATAGAGTACTTAGTTACATTCCACCACTGTATAATAGTAAAACACTGACAGGGACAATTGTCCTGCAGAATGAGTACTTTTACTTTTGAAACTTTATTTAGCTGATAATACTTATATATTTTAAGGTTTTTGACTGCAGGGCTTAAAACTTGTAGAGTATTTTCACAGTGTCGTATTAGTACTTTTACTTAAGTAAAGGAGCTGGATACTTGTTTCGAAGTGTAAGTTTGTGTGTTTTCCTAGTAGTATGTGCCACGTACCAGAACTCTCCATCTTCGTTCTGTTGCAGCTGAATCCTTTCCTTCTCTGCTTTGACCACGTCATCCCACTCTTTACCCCTGCAGTCACACACACATACAACGAGATACTGAGTGAGTGCTCTCTCTCTCTCTCTCTCTCTCTCTCTCTCTCTCTCTCTCTCTCTCTCTCTCTCTCTCTCTCTCTCTCTTTTATACAATGTGCACAAACAGGACGCGTCCTCACTTGTCACTCCAGGGTCCGCGATATTCGACAAAACCCCAGGGGTTCCTCAGCTTCAACAACAAAACCTCATCTGACACTTTCATCACCTGAAACGTGAAGAGAGAAGAAATTCACACAAGAGTAAAGTCTTATAGATTGTTTTGTCAGTTTTGAGTTTTATCTCAGTGTTTTAATTTGTACTTAGAGATGAGATCAGACAGCAGTTGGCCAAACAATCTCACCACAAGGGCCATTAGTTGTTGTTCTGGAGCTTTCGATCGCATCACACGCTGTTTTTCTGTTGTTTCTAAGGTCAAGAATGAGTTGTCAATCACAATCTTTGAGCCAACATGGATGAGCAGTCTTTAAGGAGCTCAAAAAATAAATAAACAGTTGACATTTGATCAAAAGCACCAGAACAGCTACGAATGGACCTTGTGCTGAGATTTTATTTGCCCTATAGATTATAATAAATGATGGTGGGATGGAATGATATGAGATGAAAATACACAATATGCTATTTGATTAAATTAAGGTGAGACACATTAAAATATGATTAGATTAGATTAGATCAGGTCAGAATGGTATGAGATAACATTAGATTAAGTTTGATTTCAGTGATATTATATTAGATTAATTTAGTACGATTTGATGAGATGGGATTATTTAAATGAGATTACATTAGATTATGATAAAAATGACATGAGATAAAATGACATGAAATGGCTTTAGATTATACAAAAGTCTTTGTGGAGAAACTGATCATTGCAGAAACAGAGAACACACAAAACAACATATTGATGACAATGCAACAATAAGTAATGGCAGCAGCTCAGTGCTGCACTGTGTCTGTGTCATACTGGCCTTGTCGGTGTTGGTGATGGCATAAGCGTGGCCCTTTATCAGCCCCTTTTCTGTCACTTTACCAATCTCAAGGGTGCTGCAGGCCTGTGAAGACAAAGAGAGGAACTCAAATGGATCTAAAGCAAGCATCCACCTGTGTAGTGTGAACTTTTTGGAGCTGGGTACGTACCTTGATGAAGCAGCTGAGCAGGCTGCCTCGAGACAGGGCGGCTGTCAGAGACCTCCAGAGGACGCGAGGGGTACGAGATGTGACCTTCAGCGAGCGTGCGATGCCTCCTGTGAAATCCTCCATCCCCTCTGAAATGTTGCCCCCCTTCAAGCTTCCGTAGCATCCAATTAACCTACACACAATGAGGTGAGAAAGTGTATTTCTTTGTGAACTCACTGTAGCGACACACACAAACTAAAGTGTGGGCGATCTAAGACATTACAACCCAGAAACATATGCTTGGTAGTGGCAACTGACTTGGCATAGGCCTTCTCCACCAGGGCGCTCCAATACTCGTTGCGGGTGCGAGAGTAGCTGAAGAGCAGACGGCCTTCGCATACTGGCAGCCTGTCATCCACAACCACCTCCACCCACTCACCATACTGCCAGAACTGCACAGGGACACACAGGGAGAGGGATGGTGAGAATAGAGAAGACATTGGATGTAATGAATCAAGAGGAACGTTAATGAAGAGGAAGGCAGAGTGTAAAGGGAAGAACCACCAACTTGTAGAGTGAAGTTGTGTTTATATCCACCTGATTAAGTCCAATATTCACTTTCTTTTAGCTCTGTTTTTGGTCTCCACCAACTCCTGTCAGAAATTTGTGGCTCTATTGCTGCTAAATACTCCACTATGTTCACCAGCTAGTCGCTAACTGTGTCTTTCTGCTGTTTGGTGCTGAGCAGGTTGCTTTTTTTGTTGTTGCTGAAAACAGCCGAAAACGACAAACAATAAAGTTGTGGGCCAGAGAAGCCCAAAAAATGGGCGGAAACATGCTATTAAGATCAGTAGAGCTCAGTCTGTGGGTTCATCACTATGAGCGGAAGTAGTACTGTTATTGTAAAACTATTGATTATAGCCTAAAATTAAAGTTGAATTTAGAGGCAATACACTCGCTAGTCGCTCAATTCAGTACACTCTGAGGTGATACCCTCAACTTTGTTGCTACACCCTTACTTGGTCTGGTGTGACTGGTATTGTATGGTTTTATTCCTCAGTTTATTTCATTTTTTATCTTTTTTAATCTTCTATTTCATTTCATTCTTTTAAAATCCTATTTATATTTGAGTTTTTATATTCCCTTGTGTTACCTTTATTTCTATCTTTAATGCCGTTAGGGCGTAATGATTGGTCAAAACATTATTTAACATGAATACTGAGCTTCTGTAGGAATGCTAACCCAATGTTTGGCACATTTTACTGATAACCTTTTTATGTCTTATGTAATGTAATGTAAATCACTTTGAATTGCCTTGTTTCTGAAAGCTGCTTTACACATCAATTTGTGTCATTAATCTATGATGATGTATGACGTGATCTATAAAAGGACGAGTTAAACACTGTTCTCTTGTCTGTCTAAATAAAATTAAACCACCTCCCGAGGCAGTTACTGGTCATGACTAGGGGTGTGTACTGTACTGCTGTGTGTACACAACAGCAGCCGAGAGCAGGCCTGCACTGGCCTTTCATAGCTGCACCTGTGTGTGTGTGTGTGTGTGTGTGTGTGTGTGTGTGTGTGTGTGTGTGTGTGTGTGTGTGTGTGTGTGTGTGTGTGTGTGTGTGTGTGTCTCAGGGGTAGTCAATACCTGCATGTCTGGACTGCTCTCCCATCATGCTGACAGGTTGAAATGAGTTCCCAGTCCTTCCGTCCTGCTTGTTAGGTCATGTCAAATTCTTCCTAACAGTCTCTAAAGGTCCAACGCTCCGGGTTAAAATAATCACTGAGCAGAAGCCGTTAAAAATGATCTATATCTAACGAGTGTGATTGCTTTGTGTGTATAATAAGGTGATATTTTATTGGTCTGTGCAGGTCACAGCGTGTGAATGATAAACTCTCTAGATTAGAATCACCACTTTTAATAAAGTGATAAAGAGGTTTTATGTTTGTCTCTTCTTAGGTGTGAGACATGCAGTGATGACTGCAGGATGAGTTGATGCCTGTTTGAGCCACTGAATAAATGCCAGAGCGGTGGCAAAGCCCACATATTGAAAATAGGTAAAGTCTAAAAGAATAAAGCCAAATCAAATAACATATGATTTACTTTTTTAAGATAATTTTTTTGGGGGCTTTTCCCTTTATTATATGGTGACAGTGGATAGACAGGAAAGGAGGAGAGAGAGATGGGGGATGACATGCAGCAAAGGGCAGCAGGTCGGATTCGAACCTGCACCACTGCAGGACTGCAGGACTCAGCCTACATGGGGCGAACCCTCTTATTGGGTGAGCTAGAGGACTCCCCATATAAATTACTTTAGTGCAATGCTAAATCAGAGAAGTACTCCTTTAAGGCCCATATTATGTAAGTTGATATTATCCTTTCATATTCCCCAACAAAGTTACATATTACCACAAGATTAGATATTTTTCTGGAGCATCAAATAAGTAGAGCCACACCTCCAAACTAAAAAGCATATTGTAGTTGTAATAAATGGTTAACCTCAACACAATTACAGCTTATCATAAGTATTTGCTTTCCTAAAGAATATCAAGCCACATGTCCGGGCAACATGGGGCGAGAGGTGACATTGAGATATAGGGTATGTATGGTACATTAAAGCATTAGCATACAAGGAAGACTGTTTTTGTGTGTGTGATTTTGTTGTTGTTGGCTTGAATGGGGGTCTAATTAGCAACTTTTTTCATTAGCAAAAAAGGGCAGGGAGTCAGAGGTTCTGTGTCATACATAACACTCACCATGAAATGGAAGATCCCTGCATAAGGCTCGGACAGGCTTTGGTTGGCTGGAACCACCTTCACAAAGAGTTGGGGGTGCATGGTGAGACAGGACAGGGCAGCCAGCAGCCAACAGTTACCTGATAAACAAAACGAAGTGGCTATGGACACATCTTAGAGGATTTGTAGTGTTTCGTAATGAATGGTTAGTTTTTTTAAAGAGCAAAGAAAGCACTGGTCTCCAGTGAGTAACAGGCCACATTCCTCCGCCACAGCAAACATCTGTTCCAGATGCAGAAAAACACATACAGTTTGAACGTAAAACTCAGACATGAAAGAAGAGGGAGGAGGCTGGTACTCATCTGTGCCATCGACATATCTGCACGCAACTGGTGACATAAACCGTATACAGTATTTAGAAATCTCAGAGAAGGAAGGAAAGTTAGCTGTTGAGCAGAAAACAATCTCTTAGTTCACCACAAATGAGAAACACACTGAACAACACATATTTAAGCAGGATCTGTGGGCTATTAAAGACTGGGCTATGACGGGGTCTGGACCTCCTGCAGTTTTGGAGTTTAGGGAACACAGAGTTTCACTCATCTTTCCCCCTCACTGTGTGTTTGAAGCCTGGGGCTGTGGTGCAGACATCATGTTCTAAACTCACTGCATTTTACAGCAATCAAATAAATAGGAACAAACTGAATTACTTACAGGAGTGTTTCAGCTTTTGTTGATTTAACTTTTTCCAGAATGTTGTGCGATGCCAATCTAAAATAATTCAGCATGACATATCCCTGTTTCTCATTCCTCCTGAAGGATAGATGAGTAGTGGGCAGGAGAGGCAGATTTGAATGTGGATAGAAAATAAAGTTTTCCTGAGGTGTACTTACCCAGTTGGCCCTGACAGATATCAGTTGTTCCAATCGTGTCCTCCACAAACACAGCATTCTTAGAGATTTCCTTCAGAGACGGAGCAAGATGAGGACAATGTGTGCACAAGATGATATAACCACACAGACATCATAAGTATATGCGATAAGACAGGACATTTGAAGAAAACGTTAGACGATTAATCAATTAGTGAATCAAATATTTATCAACATATCAACATATTTAAAATCCTTTTTAAGCACAAATGCCAAAATATCACCAGTTCCAGCTTCTCAAGTGTGAATTTTGCTAGTTTTCTTTAGTCATCAATGATAGTGAACTGAATATCTTTGGGTTTTGGACTGTTGGTCAGACCAAACAAGATATTTAAGACATTTGAGAAAATGGGATGATTTCTATTTTCTGGCATTTTATTGACCAAACAATTTACCAAGAAAGAAATCAGCAGATGAATCGATATTTAAAAAAAATACCATTAGTCGCCACATATAGTACCCCCTTTGTATCATAAGTCCACACTTTTCTATTTCATCATGTAGTTCACACATTTTGCCGGTTATTCTATCAGTTTATAATTCTATATTTAATCTATAATCTGTGACTGAACAATACATCTGTCTGTCCTTTTTTACCTTTCAAAATGATACATTTTAGCTTGGAGACTTTAAAAATACTTTCAGTAGCCTATATTTATGTTATTTCTTCAGTTACTCTCTTAAGGAAACTGCTACTGGTAATAAATTCCTCAGATTTGAGCCACACCTGGATCCCATGTCAGCTGAACATCCGTGTACAACTCTGCAACACTGTTGATAAAGTCCCTGTGAAGAAGCAATGCCAAGAAGATACTTGGAATTACATTTAACATGTTGTTGTTTAGGCATCTCTTAAAACCACTACAAGTGGCCAAAAGATGTAAGCTAAATGCAGACAACTTCCCCATTATATTAAACTGGTATGCCTGCAGAATATAATCCAAATGTTGGCAGCATATTCTCAAATATGTATTTTCTCATGTTTTGGCTGTGTATGGAAGCAAACATGACATGATTATTGATTATTTGACAACCTAAAATGTTGTGTCAATTGTTTCTTAGAGACCAAAAACGCCCTACAACAACGCCCAACGCCCAACAACACCTGAATAACAACTGGCACGATACACGCACGCACAACTTAGTCTACCTTGGGTCGCTGCCACTTGATCGCCTTTTTGGGGTTAGGATCTTCCGGCATACCGATGGACTTCTGCTCAGGTGGAAATGTTGGATCAGCAAACAGCTGTCCGGACTTCAGACACTTTTCCAGGAGAGCCTGGAAGTCCTGATCCCTAAACTTGATCGGGTTCTCGATGGAGCCCAGACGTGCCTTCTTGTCGGTCGCCATGCTGCCAGTGCATCTGCAGTCTAACTCTTTATCCGCAAAAATGTGTGAGCACTGAGGAGCCAGTGCTTAAATACAGTTAACAGCGCACACCCACCGCAGCCAGCGAGGGCCATATGGAACCTAGCCCGGAAAGGTATGCAGACCGCCGGGGGCCGCGGCGAACTGGAGTCGGAGTAATGACACCGTGCCAACAGTCTCTTTGATCCCCCCTAATTTATTATCCAAATTATCATTCTGAGCGGGCAGAGAGATCATCTTCTACCAGGCAGGCCACAAGATCCAGGAGTTTAAAGTACCGTGTCCCCGCCACTACAAGAAAAGTACAAACATGTTTTAGACAGAGTATCACAAATTGCCAACATTTACATTTTCTTTTAAGTAAACTTATATTAACCAACATATTGATTTATAGAGCAGATTCACATACATATATATTTATTTATTCTGTTTAATTTAATTTTGTATTGGATACTGTTGTGTTGAATGTGAGGCTGCTGATACAGGCCTACAGTAGATCAGAGGAAACGCTAGGTGTCAGCCTACTCCACATAAAGGCACCAGACCACAAACCACCACATTGAAGGGTTTACTGTAAAGTGTGGCGATGATAATAAATAAGGCGGTGAAGAGAAAGGCATCTTTAAAAAAACAAAAACTCAAATAAAATTACATTGTTGACTGCTTACAAGATTTAGAGACGAAGCACATAACAAATAATTACTTTAATTATCAATGTAGGAGGTTCATGGCAGAATGGATTGCAATGCTCATTGTTATTTGTCAGTTATAGAAGATGCCTGATGATGGGCTTTAAAGGGGTGGTTCAGAATTTTGGACATAGGACCTCATTTCCAAGTAAGCCAGTGTGTTATTTATCAGTGGAGACAGTTTTCAACACTTTTCATCCAGTCCTTCCAGTTGCAGAGTTTGCTGGTGCTAGGTTAGCGCAAGTCAACAGTATCTGCTAGCCTGCCATTAAAAGCAGTCTTACACACTCCACAGTACACCCGAGGCAAATAAATTATAACGCCAGACTAGCGATGTAAATGTCTGTTGATAAAATAATGTTAGAAATAAAACTACCCTTGCATCTCAATGATCGCATTACATTTTGAGGGACTAGTTTCTCAGCAGCGCCGGAATTTTACTTAGCTAACGAATGCGGTTCCATTTTTATCATCTTCCATTTACTCATTAAAATATCTCATCTTCTTACTATCTAACTGTCATTTTTAAAATGAGGCAAAAGAGGAGCTGATAAAAACGTTAATACACTCATCTATAGAAGGTTGCTTTCAGTTATGGAATGTATAGGCCTATTTCTGTTGAATATTCTTCTAAAAGATGATTGAACATCATTGATTGAAACATAAGGCAGTAAAGAACAGGGCTCTATGTTATAAAGGGAGCATGCCTATGTTCCCACAGCCCTATGTTCCCACATTTCTTATTTTCAAAATTAGGCCCTATGTTCCCACAGTTCCCACATTTCTAAGATTTTTTTCTCCAAAATTAGGCCCTATGTTCCCACATTTCCTTTTTTATAAATTTGTATCAGATTTTATCCCCCTTTCTCCCAATTTGGTAGCCAATTACACCCAACCTATTATCCAGTAGCAATGAACTACAGATGGAATGTAACCCTAACCCTAACCCTAACATAGGCCCAACTTTTAAGAAAAATCTTAGAAATGTGTGAAATGTGCTGACCCCGTTATAAAGATGCATATAGCACATGTATTATAACGTTCATTAGTGTATTAATAGTACTACAATGGATAGAACAAGATCCAGTTTCATAATAATGTTTATTTGCTAGACTGATAAAAGGCTTGTATCAGTGTTAATAAATCATTTACAAGTGCCTCATTGATCAGTTATAAGCCATTAAAGAAATAGGCTATTTGGTTACCAGGTTGTGAAAAACCTCTGTCCTTCACCAGCAGAACACTTACTTTGTCTTTTTTCAGCTCTTTACTTAATGAAACTGCTCCAAAAAACCTCTGATTGGCTGGAGAAGGTCCCAAATTCATGTCTTAACTTATTAATGATTAAAGACTTGATGGATTTTTGTAAACACCCTTTATTAATAACTTGTTAACATTTAAAACTGCAGAGTTGAACAGCTTATTAGAAAGAGACTTGATTCATGACTCAACAGATACAGATACATTTTATAACCTGGTAACCCAAACTTTCTGATTAAAGGTTTATGTCTGATCTATTAACCATTGATAAAGCTATTAGTAACAACTTATAAACACTTTATAAAGGGTTCTTTATGTGGTACCCTGAAAAAAGAAATCAAGAATGTCTTATGAAACAAACACAAAATATTCAAACGTTATTATTTTTCCATTTTCTAACCAAAAACTTTCTTTCTTGTAGAGTTTTTTTTTCCCTTTATAACTAATTTACAACTCTTACAATTACCTTGAAATAAAATAATCTCATATACCGTTATTTTTTTTAAATTTTGTTTTATTTTTTAACTTGTTACCAGAAAATTGATTGTCAGTGCAGTACATTTTTTTGTCGGTGTAATAGACTATTCATAGGGACTAGTTCAGCTGTGCCTATATCTACATTGACCAACAGTTTTCAGAAGGGGTGCTTTGGCCTCCTCACTTGTGAACTCTATTCGGGACTCATATAATCTGAAGTGGACACCCAATTACCGTCCCCCTCGTCCCTCTTCTCTGTCCTCTTGTGTCGTGTCCTTCATTAAATTTAGGTGGATGTCCATCTCCAATAAACTGTTATCCTGTGGTGTTCACTGCAGGCCTCTTCAGGCGTCTCCAGCAGTCCTTCCATCACACGCCTGATTACACTGAAAACGTGAGACTGATCGGGACTAAACAAACAAGAAGAATAGCGACACAGATCCGCCTAATGGTCACCATTTAACTCCATTCATGGGCTCTCTATTATGTCTGTATGGTCTTTGAGGACGGGATTATAGGAAGCCTTCGTGACAAAGGTCAGAGGGCCGAGCAGACACTCCCACACCTCTATGACCTGCTCTGATCTCACGACCCCGGCACCAGCAGCCCCTGGGCCCCTCTCCCTCTCCCCACTGGTTAACCGGCTTTGTCCTGGCCCATTTTCTGCCGCATCACTCATACACATCATCACACCGGGCTGTGCGGGGCAGGAGATAACCAGCCCCCAGTAACACTGAGAGGAAATTACTAGAACATAGGCTACCTATAACAGGCCTATATTTGTGTTTATCTTTTTAATGATGGTGTTTTTACTATATGTGTGTTTTACGTCTGTTGCCATATATTATTTACACTTGTAGGCTACATCTTAAACTCGTTTGTTAAGTCCATTCCTGAATTTTGTTCACTTATTCTTCATTTTCTTTTTTTCCCACATAGGTCTTGTGGCAGATGGGCGATCTATTTTGTATTTATCTTTTGGTATTGATTCATGTAATTTATGGTTAAACTAATTTTGAAATTGAGTCACATTCTAACCCTAATGTTCCCCTAATGTTTATAAAAACATAAAGAGTTATATGGGCTACACAGTTAGCATTTGTTGTATGTGGAGACTCTGGTCGAGGCGGTTAGAAGCTGCAGTTCACCTGCCTTCAGGGAATCAACACATGAAAGCATTTTCACCAGTCACAGGACTGAACTCTACCTCCTAGCCTTACTATGCATGCTATCCAGGCAACACCTCTGACCCCAGCACCATGAGTGGTGTAGGGAGGGGGTGGGCAGTGAGAGGTGTATGTTCAAATCCAGTTTTTCCTGCATTTTTGGATGTTTCTGGGCTTGACGAAAAACAAAACTGATCTGAATATATGTTTGTGTGTGCATGTGTGTGTGTAATTACACAAGCAGGGTCACCAGGTGCAGCAAGGACAGCGTAATGTGTGTGTGTGTGTGTGTGTGTGTGTTGTGTGTGTGCGTGTGCGTGTGCGTGTGTTTATGAAAGACAAAGAGAGTAACAGACGTTTGAGGTACAGTTTGTCAAAGAGTGTTTGAGCTGGCAGATGCTTGATTACCTCATCTTGTCCATCTTCTTTAGGTTGGGATTTAGTTGCACTTTAGTTCACCCTTGAAGCTTTATACATGAACAGTATAGTGCAGGTGTAAACAGGATGTGATGTAAAAATCTCCTTTTGCCAATATTCAGGTCAAAATCAATTTTAGAAGACATCAAATCCACTATGTACTAAGCCATTAAGCTTCACCTTTATTTCCACCATATCTGAATGCTACAGTGAGAGTGTGTCAATGCAGTTGTCAAGTGGACACCATTTACCATTTCATGAGGTCACCAACAGCGCCACATGGCTCAACCGGATGTTTTATTATCCCACTTAACTGTTCAGACACAACTGCTGTCAGTCAGCCTATTCCTATGTGTAGGCTGATGTTTAGAAGATGCTAATACAACCTGGCATGCAGGATAATGTAGAGCGAGTGGGTGATTATTGCGAAATAAACCTCTTCAAGGTGATTTAAGACTTCCTGCATCACCCTGTAGCGATTTAATTCGCAATAATGACCCGCTCCCTCTACATTATCCCTTACTTATATTGCATTGTTTCGTATCATATAATATCTAATAGAATTGTATCATATGTAACGTATTGTATTCTATCGTATTGTATTTTATCGTATCTAATGTATTGTATTGGATCATATATCGCATTGTATTGTATTGTATTGTATTGTATTATATTGCATTGTGTCATACTGTGTCATATTGTATCATATCATTTCATATTTTGCATTTTTAGAATTTTGTATTGTGAATATTTTAGCGAAGCAGGTAGAGGCAATGGTTTATGAGTGGTTGGATTCACTCAACAATCAGAGAAATTATATCACATAACAACAATGCAGACTTTCATTCCAGGAGAAGACAAATGCAGCTATAACATATTACGAAAAGAAAATCACGGTAAGCTCCTATCAAAATATTGATATCATTATGACATATTTCCAGGGTCTAGCGACAACATATGGCATTATTAATGCTGAAAATATCAATAGATGCATCTCTAACCATTTTCACCTGCCAATTGTTTTGTTTAGATACATACTTTGAACCTTTCCATATCTTTTATTTTCCGTAACTAAAATTGACAAGAAAGTCATGTTTCTGGTTTAAATCTACTGAAAGACCACACTATTTTCCATCTGTAAATAAAGCTGATTTCAGACAGTAATATGGCTCTCACAGAGCGGGTTTACATTTGAGGTGAACGTAAAGAAGGGTTGCATTCATTGGGTATATGTACATGTTTTTCTGTGTCTGTTTAACACACTCTGTCTTTGCAATCGGTTAAAATACAACCTTAGGTGGTCACTGGGATGAAAAGGAGCCCATGGCCTTCATTCAGGGAAGAACCCTATTTAAATTAGTTTTGAACTAAAACTAAATTTATTTTTAACATCATTGTCTGGCAACAATTTCTGCCTGTTTTATGTAACACTCTGTCTCATGCTGTAAAAAAAGAGAAATCATTGAACTTCCTCCTTTTTGTTTTTTAAATCAACCTGCCCCTTTGTCTCATTAGTGTTTCTTCGTACTCAAATCAAACTGAACTGACAGTCCTCCCACAAATCTTGTCCTCAGCGATCAGTGACATTATATAACACCCTATAAGAATGAACCCTCCTTGTCTTTCCATCCTCATTATCTGAAGGTGTTGAATGGCAAAGAGAGGCAATGGATTGACGGATGGCTGCCCGGGTATATTTCGCCTCTCACCCCGTCCTCCCACACTCTCATGTTAGAGGTTAGGAGGGTGAGGGAGGAGATGTGAAGTGGGTGTAATTCCAGGGTTCAGGTTTCATTCTGCGGTCTTTGTGGGAGGAGGGACTTGCGAGAGAAGGTGGGGATTGTGGGAACCGTGCGAGGATAAAGAGCATAGAGGGAGTCCTGTGATTTGTCTGATCACTCCCAAATGCATCTTTTCTCTTTCTTGTTATCCCTGTCTCAGTTTGCCCTGCTGATGATTTAATCCTGAGCCTCTGCCTCCTCCTCAACTATTCTGGGGAGGAAGAGGACAACAGGACAGGGCCTGCAAAAGTGATTGGGGCTCCACACAGTTTAACATGAGAAATGTAATTAAAAACTCAGTTAATTGGCTTTTTTCTATGATAAAGCACAATCTTCTCACACATAAGTAAAAGCCTCTCATGGCCACAGGCCTTCCCTATAGGAAAGCAAACAGAGCTCTTACATTCCCTTTGTTGTGAGCATTTTCAGAGCTAATCATCTTAAATTAAATCTGAATTTGTGATTGTGCCACTGTTTCCAGAGAAATGCACTTTATGTCTATAAGTCTACCCACGAGGTTGAGCTGTCTAATTAGATGGCTAATTTATTTTGAGGTTTGAAGCTGAATGTTGCTGAATCTTTTCTTTGATACATGAATGAGACAATGGATGGTTTCTCAGTTACCGGTGGAGTACTCATCTGTATCTCTGGATTGTGGTGTTTCCCAAGGTTCTGCCTTGGGACCCATTCTGTTTTTCTTGTATATGCTTCCCCAGATAATAGGTACTTCTTTAAGGTCTATCACTACTACGCAAATGATATTCAATTGTCCACATAAACTGCCTATACTAAACTATCTTACAACTTTACAGACAAACTCACTGCTTTACGCTCATTCTGGAGGTACGCAAGTTCAGTTCGGTTGAATCCCCTAATTTCTTTGACTGATTTCAAAGTTTTAATTAAATTTTGAAGTTGAGATTATACTTATATTTTTTTCTGTGTATGTAATGTACTAGGTGATAGCATTTTGCCACCGGTATTGCATCCCTTGAAATGTGGAGAAATAAAATCTCACTCCTGGAAAATAAAATCTATGGACAGTATGTATTTGATAAGTTAACTAAATATAAATATCAACGAGTACTTAGAATTTCTAACATCTGGGCTATGGTTCTGACGATATGGACACAGAGGTGTATTCAGTGTTTGTTTTTCAAATTCAACAACCCAATAAGTTGAGAAACAGTATCACTTATCAGTTGTGCAGCCCTCAAGAAGCTAAAAGCACAACATTTAAAAATGCTTTACAATGTTACAATGACCAACTGTAATGCTTCTTCTCCTCACATCAATGTTGTTAAAATCCCCTCTAACAGTGTTGGTTGTGTTTCTGTCCTGCAGCGACCTCTCCCAACTTCCAGACCAACAAAAGCTTTCTCTGTGGAGCTGAGACAACTATTAGATCTCAAAGTCCATGTTACTATCGCCAAGGGCAGTCACTGGTCAGAAAAACACACTCAAACACACATAGCGGCAGCCACACTCAACCGTTGGCAGACACTGTAAACTCCTTATGTTGTGATAGGCTGGTTTTGGGTGCTGACACTGTCCTGGTTTGACAGTGGCTCAGAGAGGTGTGGACTGCAGGAAGACAAAGGGCACTGTGGGACGTGGAAAAGATATCCACTTGCTGTAGGGGCTACTGTGCTGTGTTTTTTACGGTGTATCACCTTACCTTACATAATTGGGTCCATACGAGCACCAAATGGCGCTCGCTGTGGCAGCCAACAGACAGGGAGGTTTACCAGAGGGAGAGACGGAGGATGTCACCTGTACTGTCCTCCCACCTTGTTTTTTTTTCCTGTCTCTGTGGAGAGAAACGGACAAACTGACTCATCTGGGTCTGAGGGGCTTCGGTCTTCACTTCCTTCTTATTCTCTATAACACAATGGTAATTTGGTAGGAGTGGGCGTGTGTGCATCTGGTGCAATAACCCCCCCCCCCCCTCCACCACCCAACTCCACTCCTCTTCATCTACCCAGCCCCCACTCTATTGAAAGCTCATTAAAAGACCTGCTGTTAATGAGCTAGAAGGATCATAGAACTTCATTTTCATTAGAAAATGTGGGTGGGTGGGTGGGGGTTAGGGCCAGAGATGCTGGTGCAGAGGTTTTTAAATGCCCTTAAAATAGAGTCAGCAATTATCCCAACCCCTTGACACTTACCCACCCTGCTCTGCCTCCTAACATGCCCACAAACAATAACCAAACTGCCCCTCCTCAATTTTGTATCCTGAGAAACCCTTGTCGCCTGTGTCCCATCACAGCTTGATGCACCCATCTCTCTCTCTCTCTCACACACACACACACAGAGTGAGGGTCCCTAATCCAAACACTCACATTAAAAATGAATAACTCAGCGCTGACTGTGGTCCACAGAGAAACGACCCACTCTGACTAAGACAACATCCTGGTGAGAAAAGGTAATTAGAAATAGTTTCAAAAGCTTCAGAAAAGCAATCACAAGCAGAAAATGACTCCACAATACAAAATATTTCACCTCAATTCTTTATTGAGACTTCTCAAGAGAAGGTGAATTACAATATTGTGTCAAGTTTACAAAGACGTAGCCAGTGTTCAGCTGAAAGGAGATGATAATAGGAAGAGTGGTGGCAGTTAATAATAACAATAAGTACAGCTACAGCAATAATGTCAATGTACACAACATTATCCCTGAACAGTTACACTGCACTCATTACACAACACACACAAAAATTAGTTTTCCCTGACATGAATGCAAGTAGAAATCAGATATGGTCACACAATGTCATCACAGTAGTCACGAAAACATTGGCAGCACTCTACTTTTGTTAAATGAGCACATTTCCTCTCGCTTAGAAAGGTGGAGTCTACAATTCTAATTCGATACACTGTCAAATTCAGGGAATATCTCCTCATGGCCCGCTAGCTGACCGCTGAGTGTGTGTGCGTGCGCTGAAAAAAAACAAACAGCCCTGGCTCTGCCCTGGGTGTTGAGTTCAAATATTAACAATCTTTCTCACAGACAGCAACTTTATATTGCGTTTCTTAAATCCTCGTTGGCGACACACCTGTCAGGAGAACGACACAGTGATTTTGACCTGCCAAGTCATGCTCTGGAGTCTGGAAACAAGATCACAGACAGGGTTCAAGTAAAAGTGTCACCTGAGAAACCCCCAATTTGTACACACACACACATTCACGCAAACTCAGCCAAGTGCTTCCCACAAAACTCCACCAATCATCTAGCTACTCCCGCATCTCTCAACCCTGTAGTTCAGCGTTTACACAATTACCGACATGCAGAATCCATAAATTAGGAATAATTCAAACACAGGCAACAGGGAAAACAGTTTCAAATGGCTGCAAAACATGCATGAGCTTAAAGCAGTCCGGCACTTCACAAATGTAAACAATGAAAGAGAGAACTTACCAGCACAATAATAATAATAATAATAATACAAAAAGAGAAAAATAATAAACACCCGTTTCACATGTAGGTAAAATTGCTGGTTTTTTTATGCATAGAAATGAATCATGAAAACTAAAAAAAAAACTAAAAAAAAAAATCAGTAGATGATATTTTAAAGTCTTCCTATTCACATTTATAAAATTAGAAAACAGAAAATCATACATACATACATACATACATACGGTCACAAAGTCAGGAGCACAACCTTGCCAGGCTCCGTGAGCCCTGTAAACATTACGCTAAATGTTGTGACAACCAAGCGCCTTTAAAAAGAGGAGTCTGAGAAACCGCAGGCAGACAGTGTTTGGATTCATTTCACCCTCAAGTCAAACATCTTTAGTCTTTAAAAGGTCTTCTCAAAAGAAAACCAGCAACAGCTTGGAAACACAATATGACCCCTCTCTGTCTGCCAACATTGAAAATATATTTGCTAGGCTTTTTTTATATTCAATATAATCCCTGTATTATCTGACAGTTAATATCTGTCTCCACCTGTCCAGTGGGTCGCCAGAGACATAAATCACTCATCTTTTGCATCCTGCACTGCAACATGGTGATCAGTTTCCTGTGTCTGTGTGGACTGTAGCGGTTCACTTCCTGTTCAAGAGCTCTGGTAATCTCCCTGCTGAATGTCATGGCCTTGTTTTTTTGCTCTGTGGTTTAAAGAACTGTAGGCACTTAGTTTCAACCAGCAGCTTTGCATACAATCACGAACAACGTGGCTGCCGTGTGCCTCGGCGCTGGCTAAGAGGATGGGACTGCTGCAGCTTCTTTCTTTTTTGAAAACTAGATTGCAGTTTAACTTGACGTCTTTTCAATGATGGGGAAAATTCTTTTTATTTGAATGGGCAACTTAAATCCTATACAGTGCTATTTTAATGTCAATTAGTGAATGAGAGCAGCTCTCATGGCGCAGAAGTTAAAGCTAAGCTCACCTCTGCGTTGCTCTCGGTTGGGAGATCAGCCACTACGGCTGGACTCCCTGTGTTCTCCACATACTCCGCTTGGCTTTGCCCCTCCTCCACCTCCATACTTTTCACCGCATCACTCTGAATTTTGCTCTCCATTTCTATTTGATCCAAGCTGGCATCCTCCTCCTCCATTTTCACCACCACTGCTTCTCCACCAGCTTTAATGGCAGCCAAAGTGTCTGCCGCACTGGCCTGTGCATAAGCTCCCACGCTGGCGTGGCTCAGGCCGTGAACTTTCTTCAGGTGTTTCTCCAGAGTGGCGTAAACAGTGAAGGGTACCGAGCACAGCTGACACAAAAAGGAAGCCTTGGCTCCCTGCGCGCCGTGGGTCTTCATGTGGCGCGTTAACTTTGAGCTCTGAGCGCAGGCGTAGTTGCAGAGGCCACAGCGGTACGGCCGTTCACCTGTGTGGCTGCGGCGATGCACAGTAAGGTTGCTGCTGTTCCTGAACTGTTTACCACAGTATTCACACGCTTCATCTTTCTTCTTCTTTCCAGCTGAACCGACAGTAGTATTGTTGTTTCCTCCGCCGCTGACACCTCCTCCTACACTCCTCCACTCATTCTCCCTCTGCCACTCTTGCACAACCTCGCTGACATTGGCTGAGCTCCACTCCGTCTCCCTCTCTATGATCTCTCCTCCTTCGTTCGCCCACTCTCCGACTCCTCGCACTCTGTCCCCCATCTCTGGCCGTTTGGGCGTGCAGTTGCCACTAGCGATACCGCTCTCGCCGCTGCCCCCTGTCTCTCCGCTCTCCAGCGAGCCTTCAGAGGGGCTGGCGCAGGGTGAGGTGTGCCGAGGCTCCCCCTGCCCCTCTGCCTCCTCCTCCCCTCCCTCTCCCCCTTCTCTCTGGCACCGATACAGCCTCAGCAGCTCCCTGTCTGCCGGGCTAACCTGCGAGGTCAGCAGCATCAGGCCTGAAGCTATGGACGGGTGTTTGGGCAGGGTCAGGTCTAACTCTGAGGGACCCTGGGCTCTCACTTCTGCCGCGACCATTCCCTTTCCCATGATGATTCCAGCTGGCTGCATTTGAAACCTCCCTCTCATCCCCTGCCTCCCTACATCCTCCTCCATCACGACCATCTCCACTGACTCATATCCACTTCCTCCACCTCCAGCCTCCCTGTGATTGCTTCTTATGTGCCGTGCCAGCTGGCCGCTCTGGGCAAAGGCCTGTCCGCACACTCCGCAGTGATAGGGCCTGTCGCAGGAGTGAGTCCGGCGGTGGGCGGACAGGGCACGCAGGGACTGGAAGTTCTGGTCACACAGCTCGCAGTGGAAGTCAGCCTGGAGGGCGCTGGTCTGAGGAAAGGGAGAAGCTGCTGGTGGCGAGGAGGACGGAGACAGCACCAGGCCTCTGGGGGAACTGCCGGTGGTGTCGTTATTCCCCGCTGCGAGGTCCCTGAGCCGCACTGAAAAGTTCAGAGCCTGCCCGTTACTGAAAGAGGGGGTGGTGTGTGTCTGGCGGGAGCGACTGAGGCGCAGGGCAGAGGGCTGAAAGGCAGAAGCAAGAGCTTGGCTCAGGTGGCGAGGGTCTAAAGTGGCTGCAGCAGCCTTGTGCTCTTTAAGTCCTCCTCTTCTTCCTCCTCTCATGTCTGCGTTACCCTCCTCGTCCTCTTGGTAGATGCTGAAGGAGTGCGCGTGCTGTGCGTGCTGTAAGAGCAGCCATGCAGATGGAAACACGCCTTCACACTGCTGGCAGGTGAAATAGGAAGGCTCCTCAGACACTGGAAAACAAAATGATAGGATTGAGTTATCAATTTTGAGTAAGGGATATAATAGAAGAATATAAGAAATATGTCTTGCTCTTTTGACAGGTCTTGATTTCCACTAGGAGTGAACCAATGAGGTAAATTCATAAAGATTAAAACTGCAATAAGTGATTTTTTTGGTCACTTTTGGAGGGGAAAGAAGCTGTGAACACAACATCTAACAGATTGTTTGCCTTTTTTACACATCCAGCAGATACGAAGCAACATTAACATTTATTTGGGGTTGCGTTTGTGTCCACCGGACAAATTTAAGTCCAATATTGTACTCTTTTAGCTCCGTTTTTGGTCTCTACCAAAGTCAGGGAAATATCATGGTCTTTAGCTGTTACATGTTCACCAGCTAGTCTCTTACTGTGTCTGTCTGCTGTTTGGTGTTGAGCAGGTAGTGTCTAGTGAGTTTTTAGGGGGCGAAAATAATTCAGTGAGAGTAAAGTTGTCGGTCAAAAATTAAAACAATGACTTAAGACGTTATAAAGTTATAAAAATTGAACAGAAACATATCAGCATGACAAAAGTCAACTATACCAGAGGCACATTTATATGGACTCAAATGAATGAAAGACGAAGAGGAGGGTCTGGTGTGGAGAAACAAAATAAGAAGAAAATGTGTGGAAAGGTATGACCCAAAGCAGAATAGAGAAATGGGTCTCCGGAAGCTGAAAGGCCAGCAGAGATGCAGTCGTGCGCAAAATACATCTGGAGATATTTTTATATGTGGATAGCTTTGTCTCCTAACCGAGAGCCACTCTCCAATTAAGCTGCAAATTGCTAATTAGCAGAACGTAGAAAATGAACGCTTTATGCAAATGAGGCACTGACTCAGCCTGCTTGACAAATGAGGCCTTTCTGCATAAATCAAAATTGAAGAGAAGATCCCCAAATTTAGAGGGAAAACAGTTCTTTTTTTGGAGAGGTTCAAAGCGGACTCTGGTATAAGCCTCTTTCATGTTTCCTCAAGTCAAATCCTTCTATATTTTACTGGAGGGGGGCGGGGAGGAGAGTGAAGATGAAAAAGAGAGCAACTGTTTCTTTCTCTCTCCCCCCCCCCCTTCTCCCACCCTCCCTCTGTCTGGAGACGAGAGGATCTGTGGTGCTCATGTCCTTTAACCTAGCCTGAGGAGAAACCCAAGAGAAGTCTCAACTTCTTTAAAATGTAGGGTGACGAGTGAGCGCAGAAGAAGAGAGCGAGGGATAGGTAGGTCAGGGCTCAGGAGATAAAAAGAAAATGAGATAAAAAGATTATAATGTACAACGGGGGGCCAGGAGACGCCACAAAAATATGTCACCCCTTTGGATCGTACTTGAGACCCATCCTCCAACCCCAGCTCCCCCCCCCAAAACCCCTGAGGAGGGGGGCGCTTTTGTCTCAGGGTCCTGGAGTGAAACACAATACCCAGCCGGTTTCTCTTTCCTTCCCTCGCCTTTTTTTGTAAGGATTCCCATTTGGCCTGGGGTAGCACTTGAATATTAAGCAGAAGCAATAACTACTAATTAAAAATGCAGATTGGCTGGGAGCACTAACGAGCAGCAGGCAGAATCTCTTTTCCCTTGGGAGATAGAGGGAGGAGAAAAGAGGAAGAGGAGGGAGGGGGGCAAGAAATTGAAAGAGGGCAAAGCGAAAGTGTGTTCAAGATGGGGGGGGGGAGAAATAAGGAGAGGGGGGATGTTGGAGATGAGGAAAACAAACAAGGAGAATAAATAAAAAGGAATGAGACAGATGCACGCAGCTCTTCAGTAATCCATCCCACTCCCTTTTCTCCTCTGTCCTCGCCGCTTCACTCTTGAATACAGAAAATAGATGGTGGACCGTTCTGTTGTGGGATAACTGCTCTCTCAATTTCAGTCATCTCTGAAGCTTCAGATGCTCAGTTTGCCTCCCACCCAACAACAGGACTTCCTATTACTTATAAGGCTGCAGGATGTCCAATTCAAACCGTCCCTTTGCTACTTCAACATGCAAGAACTCAAACTCTTCTTGTCATAAACTATCAAATCTGAGGTAAAAACACTAAAAGCTGGGTGAAAATCGCAAATTATCAACTCTAACGTAATCTAATAACAAATGCAACCTATATTTGCTGATAAAACTTTAATCCAAACTTCTACACTTTTTCATTATTTACAAGCTGTCATGCTCTTTCCTCCTCGCCTCGTGCACAAGTTAGTTTTTGTTGTAGAATCCTGCGGGTACAAAATTACCAAACGTAAGTGTTCTCCGACAGTAAGTGAGAGACAGAGCGAGAGATGAAAAACACACTGAAATAGAAAAACAAAAAGAGGTTGTGGACAGACGGAAATGGTGCCTGCACCAGTCCCCTGAGCGTTACACAAAGGAAGGAACTGCTAACGTGTGTGTACATGAAAGAGAAGGTTTCAAAATGTGCGAAGGGGCACTCATACCGAGTATGAGTGTGCAGCAAGATGCTCTGTCCATCTGCAATCATTTACAACACCCTGCATACTCCATTTTTTCACTTTAGAGATACAGCATGAGCTTCAAACATATGACCTTTGCAGGAAAAAAAACAAAAAAAAAAACACAATAACTCTCCTCCATCTCAAACACATTGTTAGCTACTGGACGTAAAATTTTCAAGAAGGATTTTAATGAGAATTCATGAATTGCTGATAGACTTCCACCGTGACATATAACATTTGGCACGACCATCACAGTGCCCACGCTCTTCTTCTGTAAAAGAAAAACGCAGCAGATAGGTGTGAAGAAAAAGACCTTTAGGAAAATCACTGCTAATGTCTGATACACAGAACGAGAAGAGAGGGATGGTTATGACAACAAGGGGAAGAAGAAGGAGAACGAGATGCACAAGATGAAGAAAAAGGAGGAGGAAGGAGATTCCCAGGAGCTCAGGTAGCTCAGCTCAGGGCAGAACAGTGGGAGAAGGCACATGATGCAACGTCCTCCGTTACGGTGTCATGCAAGGGAGGAGAGCTGCACGAACAGCCTCACGTCCACTCCTCTGACCATTTCATACCGTGGTTCACCACTACAACCATTATGCCCCTTTCCACAAGAAACAGGGTGGCCTTAAAACCCTGAATCGTGCCCCTGTGCTGGTGTTTGGAGGACGTGGTTTTAGTCTCTGCTGTCCAGGGCGTAGTGGAGGACAGAGAGGGAGAAACATGTTTACCTGGCCATTCCACCTCAGAGACTGACAGTCAGGGAGATGGGATGGAGCTCAGGTGCTAAGTGCTGAGGCCTCTGGGACCCTTGGTGCCCTCTGAACGCTCCTGACGCCTATTCTTTCCACACAATTAGCCTGTGCATCACTAACTCATGCAGGTCTGCTAATGGCAACGGCTAGCTAATGAGCTGGACTTGGGGGGGGGGGGGGGGGGCATTTGTTAAATGTAGAGGAGGGCGGGTGAAAAACAAAACTAAACAAAAAACAGAGCGTAACTAATTAGCAACCTGCCTCTTCTTCAAGCACTCACCTGCTTTGCTGTGCTCCGCCTTCAACTTGACGCCGGGCTCCTCCCCACAGGCTCTGCCCCCTCTCCTCAGCTCGATGAAGCCAGGCCCCAGCTCGGCGTTGGCGACGCGCAGCTGCGATCGGTTGGCAGGTGAGGGGGGAGTGGCGTTGCCGTTTGGGGCTTGGTTTGGGGAGCTGCAGTCGCCCTGTTTGTGCTGGATGAACGCTAGGATGTGGGCGAGGGGGAAGGCCTGGCTGCACTGGCCGCAGGTCAGGAGGTCACCACCCTCGCCAGGAGCTTGGAGCTGGGGAGGAGGAGGAGGAGGAGGTCGGACGTCTGATGAAGTGGTGCCATCCGCCATGTCAGTGGCATCTGAGAAACATGACAGGCAGGAGAGGGAAAGTTCAATTACTAACAGAGATTACATTCTTTATACTTACTTTTAACAAACTGATGTGCAGAGCAAAAACATGACAACTAGGATCAGTTAACACAGACAGATACACAAGTACAGTTCAGGGATTTCAACTCCTTAGTATTGAAAACAGAAATAAAGATGAAGGTTTTCAATAAAGCTACGAATATTCAATTAGTCGACTGACAGAATACTAAATGTATTAATTTATAATTATAATAAAGTAATTTTTCCAGCAAATATCTGCAGGTTTCAGCTTCCTAAATGTAAAAATGATCTGGTTGTTCCTGTGACGTGAGTATCTGTGGGTTTCCTATTGTTGGTCAAATAATACAGGACATTTGAAGACGTCACCTTGGATCCGACAGGCATTTTTCCACACTTTTCTGACATTTTAGAGACCAAACGATTAATTGAGACAATCCCATTTCATCCAGTATTTTTCACCCTTGTGTTTCTTTAGTTAATGGGTGTAAATCATCTTTTCCATTGAGGGTATAGTCAACAGGATCTATAAAAAGATCCATAGTAGAGTGGTTTCTTGAAAGCAATTGTACTTGCAGCCATAGAGATCATCAGGAGTTATATCACTTTTACACAAACCTTTAGTTATATCTTGTTGTGTTCGTTAATTGAGAGGAAGTCACAATCTCCAAAACACAAAACAGAAGTAAATACTAAACCTGAGTATGCTTGACATTAAACGTCCCACTTCCTCTCCAAAAAAAAAAAGGCTGAATATATGCATACCAATACCAACATGTGCTCAATATGGATTTCTGCTCATGAGTTTTTGACTGTGCTCTTGCAAATTAACAACGCAAAGTGGCAAAAGTGCTGTTAGACCTCAGGGGATTAACAAAACAGGCGTGGTGATTGAAAGTACTAGTTTCAGTTGTAAGCTCTAAAGCAATGAGGCCAAACTGCTCACCCAAAACTGACCACTTCCTTTAACAAACACAAAACAGATCGGCTCTCTGACTGAGGATGTTGCATAGGGGAGCCCACGTGCCCATCTCAGCAGGAACATCAACCTCAGATCAATGTGACAGTCTTCATGTGGAGACAAGTGAACTTTTTGATTTAAAAATGCAACATTATGACCAAAGCTTTTACCTTTAACTCACAATTACAACTTGCCCTACCACCCACAGGCAGCGAGAGTTTCTCAACAGGAAGTGGATTGCAATAAAAGAGAGAAAAAAAAAAAAGACTGAAGGTGTTGGAGATAAGAGCACCCCCTGTGTTTTTGTATGTGCTCAAACCTGCACAGGACAGCTAATCTGATTCGACGTCAACAACCTGACAAATCGTATGTGGTTACAGGGAGCACCTTGAAATGCATGCAGACAGGTGCAAGCACTGAGGAGTGTTGTTAAAGCAGTGGACACAACTTCTACCCAAAGCTCTTCAGAGTCAACTTTGGCTATTTCCTAAGAAAGGCTTCCAGCTAAGGCCAGGTAGGAGGAGGAGGGGTCAGTATTGCTCAACGCGGTCATGGGCACACCTTGACTGGATCCAACTTCCCCTGCTAGGCCGGCTAACATACAGGACAGGTACAGACAGTACAGTCTGAAGTCGGATCTCGCCAGTTGTTACTCAAAAATGTCACCTTTCCTGTTTCAGGGCTGCGCTTGTTTGTGCAGACTAGCAAGGCGCGGTCACACACACACACACACACACACACACACACACACACACACACACCTCCAGTAGAGAACTGTACGAAGTAGGGTTTAAGTTTCTCTCTTATTCCCCTTCAAATATCAGATGTTTCTTTATGAGCTGCACTGTTGTCTTTATGATTGAATAGTCTGAATGGGATCAAATGAAGAGCCTGAATGGGATCTATTCTACATTTGTATTGAGGACATCGTTTTATTGTCCAAATATAAAAAATAAAATAAAAATAAACTCGTTATTGTCATTGTATGAAGCAGGGTCGTGCCACTCTGATGGGGTTTCTTTTAAACAGCAGGGGAAGGAAACTGTCCCAGACAAGCCAGAGACCGACCGAGAAACTTGATCATAGTCTAACCTGGATATATTAATCATCGTGTTCAGACCTGTAGCCTCTGAAAACAAAATGCCAATAAACCGGTCCTTCCTCTGTAATCAGGACACACATGACAAGGAAAATATGAGTCCTTATATTAATATTTACCTAAAAATGGATTAGAAATGCATCCATATTGGCAAAATTGAGGCCAATGAATAAAACACTTTAAATCCTGCGTGGAGGATGTTACGCGCTTTTTAATTAAAATAACATCCGTCATTTAAAAACCGGTACCAGCGCGTATCCAAAACATACGCGCAAACTGACAATGAAACAAAACTGTGACCTGAATTTATTTTAATTTCACCTAAAAACATCACATCCGCCTCCAAACTGTTTCAACGTGCCCAAACATCGCTGCTCCCCTCCTGCTTACCTTGAATTGCACTCAGGTGCTGCGGTCTGCTTCCAAGTTTGCGCCTGGACATCGCGTCGAGCGTTTGGCACCTTTTATGGGTCCCCAACAACAAACCCTCCAAAGCCGAAATCCGTCTTCTCCGATAAGTTAACCAAAATCCGGGCGTCAGGGACAGACTGATGAGACTGGCTGGCCTCTGCCTGGACTCGCACTGAAGGCAGCGTTCAAGTTCACGCTTCTTCCCCCGCAGGGAGCGGAGGTTAAAAGGGGGCATGGGCGACTGTAGGCACCGCCCGCCCCGCTCTTAGGACCCTGACCCCGCCCTCCTCGGGTAACATAGCCTACTCCATAAACATGCCATTATATCACTTTAAAGCTTTTTTCTCTATACACCTGTTTTTTTTTTTTTATTTTTAACACGCGTAGGTGTCGGTTTCAATCAAGGTTTTCATATCCGATAGTAGAAATCCACATTTAGATCCTCAGAGGAACTATCTCGTTGATTTCCCACAGGTGTCTCCAAACTAAAACCAGCGGAGCACTCATTTCTCCTTTACTTGTTGACCAGTGTTGATCTGTGACGGTTATACCATTATAGACAGTATAATACCATTAAACACAGAAAAACGAAAATGCCTCAAAAGTCAGAGTGACAGTAACACAAGCTGCATTGTTCGCTCAAAAACTAAGATTTGTCGCCACCTACTGATAAAAAATAAACTGCAACCCTGTGTGTAAACCTTCAGTGAGCATATAGCCTACTGAACTATGTAGCATATTTTTCATCAACATTTGATCAAATATTCAACTATATTTTATATTTAACCAAACCCAAATGCACAGCATTTCTTCGTGTAAAACATGTAAAAGCAACAGGGATTATAGAGGTTAAAAAAGAAAAAATGAACAAATAATTTCAAAGTCAGTTTTATTTGTTTCTCTGTATTTAACATTCCACATTACTGAGAACAAAAAGTTATTTGTTGCTGTTACCGGTTGGCAGAGGACAGAGTATAAAAAGAGCAGTAGATAGAGATGAACTGTGTATTCTTTAATAAAGAAGTTTGAAATGGATGTATATAAATATCAGCTCACGAAAGTTGTTTAAAATGGTCTTTAGTGTGAGCGTTTGTTAGAGAAAAGTAAAAGGCAGATGGATTGTGTAATGCCATGAGGACGATGTGAGGTAAAAGGGGAGATATTGCTTAGTACTATGTACTTTGAAATGCAAACGAAGAAATGAGAAGAACTGTTCAGGCAGAAAAATAAAAAAGGAGCATGCAAAAGAAGAAACCAGAAACTCATTTAATAAACCTGCAGTCTCTTTACAAGATGAAGCAAAAAGGAAACAGGCAAAACAAATTACGCTTGGTTCAACCAATCAGTGGTGTAATTAGTGTAACTAAAGGTATCACAGCCAAAATGTTATATTCTGTAGACACATACCAGAGAACATAGCGTTCAGGTAAAGATATGTGCCCTAGTCAGTCCATCTCTTCATATTTCCATGTTAATAGGCCGTTTGTTGGACAGTATGTGTGCCAATGACAAGGTCCTTTACTAAAAAGATACTGTAGGATGTTTTACGCTGCTCAGTATCGGTAGTATGGACTCCGTGACCGAGACCGTGACCTCGACCTCCTGGGGGGAAAAAATATATATATATGTATTAGAATATTGCAGATACATTGGTGTATAAAGCGCAGAAATGGCAAAGATATGTTTAAGGTCATTGAGAAACAGTGTCTCCAACACATAGTGTGTCTACTGACATTTATTTTTCAACTGTAAAATTAATTTAGAACAATATTTTGGTTACAATTCTTTAAAAAAATAAAAATGATTAAGTTACAAAAACAAATTATCTTTTTTAAATCTTAAATATGGGCATTAATGCAGTTGGGTTCTACTTGAGACTTGAATATAAAACTTTTCTAAATGTAAAAAGAATACTCGAAAATGAATTGGAGTAGTTTCTGTGAGGGAAAGGAATTTGCAGGGAAAAGTTTGAGGTATATTCTCTCAATTTAGATTTTAAAGGGATACTTTGCCGGTATTCAACCAACTTTGTTGGTAGTATGTGTAAATGAACTACTGTAAATGTCCCTCCATGTTACCAGTGCCCAGATCTCCCTGCTCACAGGCCAGCAGAACAACCATTAAGTGATGTGTTTGACACAAGATACTTCACTTGGAAGTTTGCTGCTGGCCCTAGGGCCTGTTCAAACTACAGACTGTACTTAAAGGTGGTCTAAGCGATGTTGGGTGACAGCACTTCTTGTTGACATTCAAAGTATTTTCAAACAAAACGAGGCTAGCTCGCCCCTCCCTCCTCCTCCCTTCCGTGCACTAACCCCCCAACCCCCACCCCCAAATCCTTCTTGTCGGTTATTGGCAGGAACGTTGGAAGACTTACGTTTCGTGGTGCTGAGGCCTGTACTACGAATCCAGATCAACATGCCCTGGATTTATTTCAGTTACCCGGCTTCACCTAACCTAACAACCACTGTCCCGCATAAGCTGCGTCACGACGGTGGTTAACTAGTTCAATCAACCCACATAAAAGAGGATTGTGTTTGCACAGCATGGCCAATCGCAAACACCTACCAGAGCCACATATTTTACATAAGAGCAAACTATAATTCTATACAACTATGAAGAACACAGACACGGTTTTACAGGCAAAACGGGAAGGAAAGCTGGCAAAAAATAGCCGACGCTGTAAATGTGTGAATCACACTTATCAATAACACTTCCCCATCAGTCAGGACCAAGATCTGACCATAATTACACTTGTGCTTTCTATAAACTGTCGTTGCTTTAGCCTTTTATTCCAGTTGCAACCCTGGCAGTGGTAAGCGGTCGTGAGAGCAAATAATATAAAAAAAATATAAAAACATAATTCAAACCGCATTGAGCGCATTGGCAACACACGGCTCAAGAAGCCGACAAATAGCCTTTATGTAATTCCCTCCGCTCAAATCTATATCTTTCATAAAAATACCCATCAGGGAATGTCTCTAAATGTTTTAATCTCTCTCTCTCTCTCTCTCTCTCTGATCTTCTAAGAACGGTGATGCCGTTATCAATCGAGTATTCATTGGTCAGTAGGCGGTGCTTTTACACCGGTAGATCTGTAATGTCCAACATAACCTGCTCCAGAGCAGGTCAGGTGTTCAGCATAAGTAACCACGGCGATTTAACCCGGTAACAAGTGATCCACCGTGGTGATACACAAAACCCTGGGTTGAACCTGAAGTTACCTCGTTAACTCCAAATCTTGCTTTGTAGGTCAGGCCTCAGGTTGGCGCAGTTTGTTTTTGTTGCCGTTAGTGGAGCCTGGGCTGTCTACAGAGGCTGTGTTTTTTTTTTTTACAGTGTGTTCAGGGGACAGTCAGCTCGCAGATAGTGTGGAGATGTTTGCTGTATGTGACAAAAAATGTTGTAGCCTAAAAAACGCATGACATTGCTTAGAGCACCTTTAAGCATACAGACACAAAGAGTATAGAAGCAGATCGAGAGAGATAGCCACTCTTTTCTCTCAAGATTTGGTTACTGTATTGCCTACCTTTCGCCTAAAATGTTTAGAAATATATTTTAGTGCACCGTTTGGCTGAAATATGACAATTTGGTAACAGGAAGTGGGCTCCATACCGTTTCCTGTATTGTGAAAACGAAGGGTAAAAAAACGTAGATGAAACTGTAAGACTAGGCAGCGCTGATCAAATATAAACCATGGTTCTGTTAGTGCATTGCCTATTTCTCACCTAAAATGTTTTTGGAAAGATAATTCAGCTTACCGTTTAACTGTTATACGAGATAGTTTGTTACCAGCTGGCCGCCATTCTCTCTCAATGCGAATGAGCTCGACATGCTCGCATTATGTCACCCACCAGCAGGAGCGTTTAGTGGTCTGGTGCGGCGCAGTGCATTCTAGTAATTGTAGGTTTTCTACCTTTTGAGCGAAAGGGAATATCACAGCTTCTTTTTGCAGGTTTCTCCAGTCATGTAGCACAAATAAAAAAAAAAAAAATGTTGGTGCCATTCTACCCAGCCCAGTTTTATGAACAGACCCTCTTTCCAGCAGTAAAGTACTTCTTTAACATGTGCTGGATAATTTCCGTTCTTGGCCTGACCTCTCTCAAGACTTGACACACTGATTTGGTAGTTGAGCAACGAAAAAGCCAAGTAGCATTAGTGTTGCATATAAAAGGCATTGTGATGAGCCTTTAAGATAGTGTTTATGCATTAATGTGAAAGACTCCCATTATTCACTCTGCTTCATCGGAGCTGTGTAGACTCTTGTGGCTTCTCACATACCTTCTGTGTGAGTTGTGCTCTCGGCCTGAAGGAACAGAGGACACAGAGACACCATCAAAACAATAGCAAGCCAGAACATCTTAAAAGGAGTGATGGAATGATTATATAGGGTATTTCACACCGTTCCTTAAGGTCTCCTAATAGGGTATGTAAACATTGGTTGGGCTGAAAATGGCCCGGGTTGAAGCGCACGCACACTTACATAAGAAAGAGCTGTCAAAGGGACTTTGAGGTTCTACGCCTATTTTACCCACCGAACTGTCATAATTCAACTATGACAAGGTAAACTCGGTTTTGCATTCTATCACCCCTTTAAAGCCTATAAAACGGTCAGAGCAGCAAATCAGACACTGAGGCCAGCAAATCAGATGTTTAGCTAATTTCAATATTTTGGTTACTTCTGTTTGAGAATGCAAGAATGCACACACACAACAAACCAAATTATTATTATTATTATATTAGATTCATATGGGTATTTGTGATCAGAAAGTCTTACCATATTTGGAAGGAGAAGGAGAGTGGCTCTGTCGCCCGTACTGTCTTTCCCATTCATCCCTCTCTTTCTCACGTCTCTCACGCTCCCTAAACACAGAGCCTCTGGGTCAGACAGTTGCAACACACAAATACCAAACAGTCCACTTACATACACACACAGATTCTCACACAGATTCTTACTTCATGCGTATCTTGCGTGCCATGGCTCGTAGCTCTCCCTCTCGCTCCTGTGAAATTAAACGCATAGCAATGAGGGTAGTTACAGGATAACAGAGACTCGGTTTCAGCCTGAAATTCAAGTACACGCACAGAAAAAACAGACACACCTGTCGTTTGTGTTCCTGCTGCTGGATCTTAACCTGAGCAGCCCGTTTATCCGCCTTGGCTGCAGAACGGAAAAATAAAAACAGGAAATTGAATTTACCAACTTGTAATAAGCATAATTTGACAAAACAGATACATCTCAACATGTTTCTTAACTTGTGCAGGAAACACATGCACTCTGCTCAGTTGTACTCACACTGCTTGTTGAGTGCCTTCTGCATTCGTAGCTTCAGCCGCTCCTGTGGGGTCATCTTGGGCTGCAGGTGAAACAGTTGTGTTAGCACATCCTTTCACAGCCTGATAAAAGTGTCTGTGTGTGTAAGTGTGTGTGTGTAAGAGAGAGATCAGAAGCATTGTGTTGTCATACAATTTTGGTTCTATCACATTTATGTACAGTAGCTGGTGGAGTTAAAAAGGCTGCAGATAAATGTATTATGTGTGATGTTTGTTGAGTCAACAAGCACACTTGAATCTTACTAGCTGAACAGGCTGTCTGCGCATGTGTGTGTGTGAGTGGACAGAGGCAAACTGTTGCTGTAGGATAGTTTAGAAGCAGGACAGGATCCGTTACATGAACCTTTATACCGGTACTTAAATATATTTATATGTACATGGTCAGAAAGATAAGAGGAGTGGGACAGCAGACGAAGGAGACAAGGGTCAGAAAGTGAAAGAAGGGAAAGTTTAGGTCTGTTGAATTCCGAAAGTTCAGAAAGAGTCAGTGGCATTTTGTTACTGACACACTCATCACTGGGCCATTTAAACCTGGCCAAGCAAGAAAAACTGCAGGTCACAACAGTGCAAAGAAGATTATAACTCCTAACTCTATTTGACTTTTGGAAGTATATTCAAATCTTTTCTTCTTTGCCAGGAAATGCAGTAAGAAGAGAAGCTGGTTCAGAACAGCAAATGGCCCAGAATGTTAGAATATAACAACAAATTATACATTATTTAATCTTAAAGGAATAGTCTGATATTTTGGGAATTATTTCCTTTCTTGTTCAGAGTTAGATGAGAAGATTGATACCACTCTCATGTCGGTACACAAAATATGAAGCTACTACGAGTAGCTTAGCTGGAAAGCAGCGAGCCTGGCTCTGTCCAAAGGTAACAATATTGACCTACTAGCACCTCTAAAGCTCACTAATTAACACATTATATCTGGTTTGTTTAATCTAGAAATAGGCAGGGACATAACACCCCATATAAGAGTGATATGTTGTCTTAAACTTCTGATTGTACAAATTAAACAAACAAGACACGTGTTAATTAAGCTTAGTTAATAAGACTACCCCCAGTAGCTTCATATTTAGTATACAGACAGGGGAGTTGTATCAATCGTCCTGTCTAACTCTTTGCAAGAGTGTATTTCCCAAAATGTCCAACTATTTCTTTAACTCTCATCTCAAGTCTTCAATCTTTATGCTGGACATAAAGCACTTAATTTTAATAATAAGAGCGTGCACTGCTGCTTCTTAAAACAAGGCCAAAAACGGCTGTCCAGAGCACCCCCCATCTGTTTTTTTCATCAAAAATTAATCAATCTTTTTCTGTCACTATGAAAGATCACTTGGCTAATACTGATTCACAAGTTGTAACAAGACACATGGTCAGTAGCAAAATAAGTCATCTTTTCCTCTTAGGGCCATACTGCTGCTTATACGAGACTACAAACGGATATAAAGATGCTGCACTCTCTCACCCACATGTATATGTATACATGCATTCACAACCCACACTAAGAGCACAAACAAGACAATAATGACTTCACAGGGTGCTGATATGTTCACTCCATAGAGAGATGGCAGCATTAATTCAGTCGGTCATTTTTCAGTGTTTGCCAGTTCACATTCTTCATAGCAAAACATTTGACAAGGTGAAGAATACTGTAATGAATATTAAAAAATAGATGAAAGGCTTTGACTGCAGTGCATGTCCACTTTGTTTGGGGGGGGGAGGAAATCACATCATCATTTTATTTTCTGTGGGCAACAATGGCTTCTACATCCCAGTCTGGTGGACAACCATGTCAGCCTGTCAGGGATGAGGGAGGCGTAGGCTTTAGCAAGAAACCCAGCTAGATCAAATTCTTACTGACTTTGGCAGCTCCCGTCTCTTTACCACCCGGAGTATCAGGCCTGGAGACAGGGAGAGAAAAGACAATCAGCTGGGGTGATGAAGACATCTTGATCTAGAAAGAAAACATTGTTTATTTATCATGTCATGGTATGGTATACATGGGGGAATAAAAACACGATAATACATTCATAAATTATTCTTATGGCTTAATAACTAATAACTACATAGTTCAATGTTCATAAACAGTTTTAAGTGAAGACAATAACCAAACACTCTCAAACGCTGCTCAAAAAGCACTGAAATAAACATTGCAATTCTCAAAGTGACTTCAAATGAAATACTATACAGTTACATGTTAAATTATACCACTCTTGGGTATATTCAAAGAAAAGTTTACATTTTGGTGATGAACTGCAGAGTATAATATTCCCGGGTGGGTAAAATGGTGCTAAATGATTATGATGCAGCCCCAGCTATTGCCTCTCCTCAGGAGTTAAAAGATATTTTTCCCAACAGTTTTTCAGTGTAGTGGTCTTTGCCACAGTGTTTAAATGTCTTCTTACTTTCTTAGCTTGTCACAGACGGTGTTGGTAGAGGGCTGGGCTCCTCTGTGAGGGGAGGGACTGTGGTTGGGGCGACTGGGGGACTGAGAAGGACTCCGGCTACCGCTGTCTCCCCGCCGGTGGCCTCCACTGCTCCGACCCCCTCGCCTCAAACTGCCCCCCTGCCGTGAGCTGGAACGGGACCTAACAGTTGACAGAAAGAGAGCTTGTGTCGACGACCTGCGTGTTGTAAAACAATAACTAATGCACTGTTGCAGACATAGGGGAGTCTTAAACCCGAGACACACCAAGCCGATAATCGGCCGTCAGACAGTCTGGCGAGGTCAGTGACTCGAGTCTGTTCAGTGTGTTCCGTGCCGTCATCCGTCCGAGGGGCTGTCGGCCTTCATTTTGGCCGATTTGACATGTATAATTGGTGGGGTGGGCACTGCCGGCAGTTGGACTCAAATGACCAATCTGATTGGTAGAGTGCTAACCCGGAAACGGGGAGCGGAATGAGCGTGACGTGAGTGTAGAGTATCTACCTTTGTCAATCTGAAATGAAGACAGATTCAGCAACTGCATGGCCTATTTCTCGCTTAAAATGTTTTCAGAAGCACGTTTCGGTGAACTATTTTAGTACAATATGAGATCGTATTCTTAACAAGCCGCCATGACAGTCTGTCTTTGTATTTCCAGAGAAACCAGACCCACGTGACGCATTCGTCCAATCAGCTGCCGTTTTAATTCTTGGGCGACAATACAGATTAGCGCTGCCTGCTTCGGTGTGTTCCGAGGCACTTTTTTGACTAACTCGGGGAGACTGATCAGTCCAACTGCCTTTTCTGCCGAGGGTCGGTCGTCTGGTCAGCGTGTCTGCAGCTTTACCTTGTCCGTCTGCGCGACGAGTATCGTCTCCTGTCACGGTCCCTGTCTCTGTCCCTCTCGCGCTCTCTGTCGTTAGACCGCGATCGTGTCCGGTCACGTCTCCTCCAGGATGCGGCCCCTCCGTTTCCTCCTCTACTCCGGGAGTGAGATATGGAACGCCGTCTCGACCGTGATCGGGTCCGGGATCGCCGCCCCTCCCTTCCCCCGCGTCCACGTCTAGCACGACGTGAACGGGAAGAAGAGCGAGAGGAAGACCGAGATGAGGAGCGGGAGGAGGAGGAAGGGGAGCGACTGGAGGATGACCTTCGTCTCCTGGACAAACAGAGACACGCAGTTTTAGTAACAACACCAGCCCAGCACCTAGGCTATCGTCAGAATACTTTGGTTTTCTTGTTTTTAAATTTTTTTACTGTCACATGCTTGACTTTGTAGAGAGGTATAAATAAGCAAATATCTAAATCTCATATACTGGTATAGCTCTACTCAAGCACATTTTCTCTGAGCACATGCAGAATAGGAATTTGTTATTTAACACCAAGTCTTTGCACTGACATTTTACTTTTAGATTTAAAAACTGCGATCCACCTCACCTACCACAAAAATCTGTATTTCATCGTCAGTATTCTTTCTGCCTCAACAGCTGTGGTCATTCTAACAATAATTTGACTGTAAGAAGAAAATAACTATGAAAAGCCAGGAAGACGGAAAGTTACCGACCGGGAGCCCCTGCTATGACCTGCAGGGTGCTGCAAGTTGGAGGGGGCGTGTCCAGAGTGAGGAGCGGCTGCTTGTGTTGCTGCTGCGGCTGCAGCTGCTGCTGCTGCTGCTGCAGCCTCATCATCGCTGCCTCCGTAGCTGGTGATGAAGGTGATCTTCTCTGGACCGGGAGAACGAGAGCGTGACCGCGACTCAGAGCTAGACTCCGACTCTGGCCTGAAAGAGAGATCAGAAAATAAAGTTCAAACATACATACAGACTCAACTAATCAGGAAATTAAGAACGAGAGGCACAAAATAATCAACTCACCGTTTATAGGGATCGTATGTTGGGCTGTCTCTCCTGGCATAGCTGATGAACAGGAGAATGAGGACATAAGTTAAACGTGCCATGAGGTAAGTGCACATTTAATGAGGAAAAAACCCTATAAAAGAATAAGATAATTTACCTTGGTGGGCTGATCTGTCTACCTTTTAGTCTCTTCTCTCTGAACTCTCTCCTTTGTCTGCGAGAACGCCGGCCCTGAAATTATGAAATATGTCACTTAAAGAGTCTAATATACCAAACACAGACACACACACACCTCAGTGGATGTTATCTTACAGAATACATGGCCTTCTCCGCCTCCAGAGCCTTGGCATGTTTGATGGCCTCCACTTCCTCCTTGTCTTTCCTCAACATCCTAATAAACAGGTATCATGTTAACAGTGTTACAATAAATAATCACTATGTCAACAGTGTAAAATGTTTAGTGATTTTATATATATATATATATATATATAACAGCTTAATAAAATATAAGCATGAAAAGCACAAGACAGAGCCATACAGTTGATTTTGGGTATTCCTTCATTCCTATGAACATGGAAGTTCAATTTATTCCTCTCAGCTCAAAACCACATCTGCGAGCATGCTCAGTGACTGCAAGACACTAAACTACTTGTCAGAACCTGTGAATGCATTCACACAAGTTTTTTGGCTACAGTGTTCAATGCAATGACGGATTATATCCCATCAAAATTAATTATATCACTCTTAAGTGTTTCCCATACACAGGTTAAACTTGGGCGGCCCACCCGGGTAGATTGATACCCACCCAGGTAGATAAAATCCAGATTACATTCCCCCCACCCCCCAATCAACAATGTAATTTTATACACACAGACCAGCGGCCTCCAGCCCCTTCCCCTCGTGAAGTCGCGCGCTGTGTGCATGACACAGCGCAGCATGCCGCTTGTGGTGTTGTGGCTTGCTGGATTAAATGTACTGATAAACCGTAAAAGCGCTGCAGCCACACCGATGTGAAAGCGCCATAAACAGAGTCTGGTTGTTCACCCTCTCCGCGGTAGTGTGCTCCACTCGAGCTGATCTATATAATGGAGTAAACTGGAGCTAACTGCTAACCAAGCTAAGATTTACAATAACATGTAACTTTCTGTCTGGATTAGGGGTGGAACGGTACACTGAAGTCACGGTTCGGTTCATACCTCGGTTCAGACATCACGGTTCGGTACAATGGAGGGAAAAGCATAACAAAAACGCAGAAGGCAATTTTTTTTTATTGTGCATGTCTCAGGCTGTACCACCTAGTGTCATCCAGTCTCTCCCCTGAACTAGCTGCAACAGCCTGAAGCGTATAAAGTAAGATGTAAACAGTAAACAATAACTAACAGCGGAGCTAACAGCTAACGGCGGAGCTAACAGCAGAGCATACAGCGAAGCAAATGGGCCTGGAAGCCATTTGCGGTTGAGGCAAGAAGGGATACAGCTACAGTACATCCGTGTTTGGTTGTATATAGAAGGGACTAGTTTGCTTCGTGTGGACTCACTGGACCGACTCGACATGTAGGCAGAGCTTGGGAGCTTCAGAGCTAAGGCGGGGCTACAGATTAGGTGTCCCTAAGAAACACGTATGTAACAGTAGTTCCACATTACATTAATTCATTTGCGCGCAAGTTTTATTTATTTTTATACCGTGTATTCTCCGTGTAAATTCATGTACCGAACCGAGACGCCCGTACCGTTTCAATACGAATACATGTACCGTTCCACCCCTAGTCTGGATCATAGTATGGTTTTAAAGTTAAGTCGTTATATACATATAATATTTCAGGTCCGGGTAACGTTAATCAGGTATTTCATCTGCTGAACCTTAATTTTATTGACAAGCCAACCAGATTTAATTGACAAAGCACATCATAGGCTAGTTAACAGTTATTTCTTTCTTAACTGTGTTATGTAGTCACTTTTAAGTAAATAGTGGGACTAGTTTACTACTAAACTACCATCACACGCCACACCGTCACATCCTGCGCCACCCACCACCACAAGTAAATTCTCAACCTGTGGGAAACACTGCTCTTATATGTTTTTGATCAATAATGGAGTTCTATGTGATGAAGCCCAATGAGGTTGTGCCTACACTGACAATGATTTTTTTGGGGGGGTTTTGGTCTCCTCAATGCGTTGTAAAGTAGAAACATCGGTATTGTTCAACCTGGACACTATTTTCCTATGTGTAAGTGACTAATGGCGATAACAATGTTTTAAACTGCAGCAGGGCTCCAGACTAACTTTTTTCTGATACCGGTGCCTATGTCTGCGACATTAAAGAACGGCTTGTTTATTGCTAAGACCATATCATGGTCAACTTTAAATCATTTATTTAAAATGTAATAACCTATCTCACCAGCCAATTGCTTAAACAAAATGAAGAACGACTAGATGGCAGAGTATCCATACTGTCAACATTATGGAAATACAAAAACATGGGGAAATAGGATCCAGTTTGAAAAATACCGAAGTTCCCCTTTAATATAAGTAAAAAAGATAAATAATGCCAATGTAATAAGTTGTTTTTGAAGTTCATATTAGCTCATCTAAAATTCTACCAAGACCGTTTATGCGGTGACTCACCACTGAATTTCTAATTTGTTTATGTAAACAGAACTCCTAGAAAGCAGCATCATAGCACATTACGGAGCTTTGCTTTGCTCTACATTTGACCTTTAAGACATGATGATACAATTACTGAGATGTTACCTAACAAAGTCTCCTTCAGCCATTCCATATGGGGTTGCCATTTTGTTGAGGTCCAACACTTGTTCCTGGTTCAACTCATCCACATCAACCTCCACATCTGCACACACACACACAAAGCTTTTTAACACAGAAACATGTGAAATTGTACCATAATACACAGAGGATCCTGAGGTAAGTAGGTGAAACAAAGACGAAAATATCATTGAGTTGCTGTGCTATTATTTGTTGTTGAATTATTATTTCTACATATATTTAATGAAGGCGGTTGTTATACTGAGGTGCACATTTCTGCTCTGCATCCTGTTTCTGAATCTGCATAACTGTTGTTTTTTGGGGGTTTGCCTCTGAAGTTTTCATTTTCCTGATGTGTAAATCTGTGTGCCAAACCCATTTCCTCACCAATATCTGGGATGCCCTCATCCTCTTCGGATTCACTGTTTTCTGAATTGTCTTCATCTTTGTCTGACTCAGGGTCGGGCTCCGTCACAGTGCTGTCTTCATAGGTGTAACCAATAGTGGCCTTCTTTTCAGCCAGTCTGTACAACGGGGAGGATTTATGAATACATAGCCAACCAAGACACTCTAAGACCCATGGATTTAAATGCACAGTGGGGATGAAACCACCATTTTTGTAACATTACAATGACATACTTTTTCTTCTCATCCTCATTTGGTTTCTGCAGGCCACCGTACAGCTCATCCAGGTATATCTGGTATAAACACTGCTCCTCAGAGACTGTAGGAGGACAGCAGAGAATTTAAGAGCACAATACAATTGCAAAATATACCCGCCGAGGGCAGGTTAAGGCAACGTTAAGAACACAGTATTGCAACATGAAACCAAATGTTAACGTAATGTATGATGTTTGTGATACTTACTGTTGGCAAAGTCATTCTGCACTAAGCCTCTGTATCGCTCATAATTGGACTTTCTCTCCTCCATCTCCTGCTCTGGGGTTCTGTACGAGACAAAGAGTCAAAGGTTGTTTTATATTTGACCACTTTTTCTGAGCATTTTGGCTTCTAAGAAAGCCTGAAGCAGTGCAGAAGAAGAAAATGAAAATGTCATTGATGACCTGTTAAATTACTGAACGGTTATTTTTTATATACAATAACAAGTTTAATTTTCTTTATTGTCATATGCACAAACAAATACAGAGAAACAGTTGTCGGCAATGAAAATGTTAGATCTCAGGCTCCATCCAACAATGCTCAATATGTAGGAAAAAACATGCAAATAAAAATGGGACTCTAAATTAATTACATAATATATGATATATTAAATAAAGACAAAATAGTGCAGAAGTTAAAATATAACAAACAAATAAAATATATTTGTGGTAGACATTAATTGCAAAATGAATAAACTGTTATCAATGTCTGCACGAACGTAAGGCAAAAAAATGTAACATAAAAAAATATTCACAGTAGACAGATTCTGGGGTTAGATGTGACTTTAACTTATTTTAAGACTTACGAAGTGTTGAGCAGTGGAGGTGTGTAGGTGGGGATGTAGTCCAGGTGAGCCCGTACATCAAACCTGTCAATCATGTTGTTGGCATCTCCTTGCCATGGCATCCTTTTGATAAAACAAAAGAAAAAGGTATAATCTGATCTGAGCCCAAAAACACTGCACATCTGGTGTGTGTGTGTGTGTGTGTGTGTGTGTGTGTGTGTGTGTGTGTGTGTGTGTGTTTCCTCACATGTTGATGGGGCTCTCTGCAGCCAGCGCCACAGCAGGATCCAGGTGGATCTTGTAGGCTCGGCCATGAACCTGGAGAAACTGAGCTGGATCTTTTTTCTGTTGAGACAAAATAAGGGGCAGTAAAGGGCAATAAAATAGCATCTTATATCTAACTAAATAAAGTAACTAACCAAATAGTTAAAGATATACTGTACGGCCCATTAACTCCTCAATTTCATCTTCTATTAAAACCGGAAGTACAATTTAGGCTTGTCTACGTGGTGCTTTACAGTGTCTTGTGAAGTGAGGCTGAACTCAAATAAATGTTTTCGTTTGTTCAAAATGCTGATGCAAGAGAGCTTATTGCATTCATGTGTCATCTCAGGTCTAAATTAGGCTCCGTGTAGACAGCTAGAACAAAAGCCAACTGTCAGAAATAGAAGGCTAACAGGAGGTGAAGGAGTCTCAGCCAACGCATCAGCCAACGCATCAGCCAACTTAAAGCTCAGACCTGTGCCTTAACAGACAGAACAACAGAGGCAGGATAAAGAGAGATGAGATCTGGAGCAAATGATTAAGAGCTTTTGATAAGGTACAGTTTCGACATAAGCATGTCTTCATCAGAGTAAGAAGAGGTAGTGGTGGTCTAGACGTTTAAAAGTGCCTATGCCCAGCTTATAGCTGTCTCTCATTGTTGCTTACGTCTAGCCAATGCCATATTGTCACAGCATATATAAATATGTCATAAAAATATATGTTCAATAACCCAGAATTTCAGGTCAGAGGCTGATCCGTGATTGACATTTACATAATGATGTGCCATTGCATATTCCAGATTCTTAGTGGGAATTTGGGGTCTTTTGTTCTGCATTCTTCAGTTTTATAACATGTTTAGTTTGGCCGACATACACCAGACCGCAGGAACAGTTCAGTACATCGATAACATGAGTGCTACTAATAAACAACAGTTTCTAATAGAGCTGGATGATTATTTGAAAATGTATCGACATTGAAATTCTGAAGCTGTAATCAACGTATTTTTCCCATGATGATAATTTTGATAATTTATTTCTGTTGATAGGCCTATTTTCTCTTTAAGACAATGAGACCACGTGTGCAGGGTCCAAAATTAACACTCGCCAGTCACCAAATGCAGGGGCGGGCCGACACGCACACAAACAAACACTGGTGCACACACCAGACACTACCTTCTGTTTACTGATAGCTAGCGTTTAACTCAGGCTAATTAATTAGCTAATAAGTGCCAATTTTTGGCAGCCAGCCTTGCAAAAGAAAGCACAATGAAATTAAATGTTAACCGATCATTAACCGTTGACCGACAAGCAGGAAACCGAGTCTCAGTTCACCCGTCCGGGAGGCTCTGACACATTTTCCGCACTCCGTGTCCGCGGACAGCTGTAAGCTTGTACCGGTGTTGATGTTTTGTGCATTGTCAGACACATGCAGCCACTTTCCTGAAACTGCTTACGGGACTGACACAAGTCCACAGCAGCCCGCAGCGTGTAAGTCCGAGCCTGTCTCCAGCGCCTGTCTCACAGTCTGTGTCTCTGCCTGGTATAGTCTGGGACAGTCGACTTAACTCGCCGGTCCTCATCAATATAGTTTCATGTGTCACGTAGCTCTCCACAAGCAGAAAAAAAGAGGAGCTTAAAATGCAACTTGCTGGTCGCTAGTTAGGACTAACAAGTTAATTAGCAGTTAGAAGAAATAGATTGTATAGCCTATTTACATTTTTATCATGCAAAAGTATGTTTTTAGTAAGTATTTTATGTAATTTCTAAACTGTATGTATTTCTAATGTTTTTTTTTTTTTTATTATCTAGCCCTCCTTCCCTTTCCCTAAGTGGCTATGCCACTTGTCAGGCCGCCATTGTAAATAAGAACCTGTTCTTAATGACTTGCCTGTAAAAATAAAGGTGAAAAAAAAATTTGCATTTATTTATCATTAGAGGTAAAATGTGCAATTAATCGTGATTTTAGGTCATATAGTGCAGCCCTAGTTTATAAACAAATGTTTTTCCAAAAGGGAATGTCTATCTGTGTTCACTGCTCTCTGATGAGCTCATCGTCATTACTATAGTAAATGTGTACTCCAGATCTCATCTTTCTAGAGAAAGCTCACAGCACTTTGGGCCCAGAGCATCAGATCCGCTAAGGCTTGTTTCCACAGAGCTCCACTGTAGCAGAAATAATATCCAAGTACGTCTGCATACATTGCTCAGATAGATAGATGATAGAAGTCTCTTACTATCTTCTCGTAGTACTCTCGTCGTCGTTCCCCTCTGCGCTTGTAATCTACCATCATGCCACGGAGCTTGCGCTCATGTTTGCGGGCCTCTTGCCACATGACGGCACCGCTGGGGGTGGGGGCGCGGCGGGGCACGGCTGCTGTAGTGAGGCAAAGAGGGAAAAAACATGGGAAAGGAGAAAGAGGGAGCACACAAGGACATGAGGAAATGTAGGACAACAATGGAAGTGGAAGAGGTGTGAAGTGAAAGAGACAGAAGTCAAATGTACAAAATGTAAATATTTGACTGGGACAAGCTGCACAGACAGAGATCTTCTGAGAGATTACTTTACATATCTGGTTCCCACATCACTTCTGATATAAATAATTTAAACATAACTCCCCTACTGTTTACAGTAGTTATTTCTTACCAAAATAAACCACAGTCGTTACATCCGAGAGCACACTGCAACATTCTTTGATTCCAGCTTCTTAAATGTGTATATTTTCTAGTTTCTAAACTCCTCTATGACAGTAAACTGAACATATTTGAGTTGTGGACAAAACCAAGACATTTGAGGACGTCATCTTGGGCTTTTGGAAAACACTGATAACATTTTTCACCATTTTCTGACATTTTATAGACCAAACAACTAATCAATTGAGAAAATAATCATTAGATTAATCAACAATGAAAATAATCGTTAGTTGCAGCCCTATGAAGTAGTTATTTATTTTACATTTTTGCCTGAAATACTCAAAAGTGAAAGTAGATAACTTAATGATATTTCAACAGACATGTCTAGGTAATATATTTATTGATATCAAATAACATATTCATATACTTACTGGTATGTGTTCCTTATCACTCAGTCCTAACTTAAGACTTATATTTATTTATTATTATATTTAGTACGCTAAATTGATGGTTTTAGTCAGTCATGTGTCTTAACCATTTTAACGTGGCCCTGACTGTAGCAAATCCTCTTTCGTGTTGCAAAGGAAAGTGACATTTAAGCCAACAAACAAAATAAAAGCTGATACACGTTTGCACAATACTTCCAATGCTTTTCTATACTTCCAATTACCTTCTTAGACAGAGGGTTTATTGCAGCCACCATTTGTGACTGTATAATATTAACTACAGCTACTGTGTATTATCAAATGGCACAACCATGTTATTTTGAGCTTGGATGTTAAATTAATTGCCTTACCATTAACATGCATTAGCTGTGTTGGTAGATTAACGTTACAGTAGCAGCTAAACCGCCTGTACCCAAAGTGCTAACCTAGCTAACCATAGTATCTATGTAGCTAGCTAACTATCTAATAATGTCGTTGTCATTAAAGTTATACCCCAGCACTGTTTATGTATTTTAAACTTAATTTAATCCTGACATTTTCGCATCCTTCATATCACTTTAAAAATGTGAAATGGCAATGTTTCAAAGTTATCGAAGAGTTTGTTAGCATACACATCGGCCTGATTGCTCATGCAGCCCGGGCCTAACGTTATTCTGCCTGCTGTTAGCCAGTTAGCATCACAGCTAGCCTAGCCTAGCTAGAACGCAAACACGTTAGGAACAACGCGTGTATTGTAACGTTACCGCCTCTTTAACCAACAAAACATAAAATACAGCTGCACAACACATTCAGCATTGTTTCAAAATCCACTGTGTACCTGTTTTACTGACCGCCAACACACACTGGGGTTGTTTTCGGTCAGCCGAAGGCGACGTTAACGTAGTGTCACACTCACACACGCCTCCTCCGCCTGTTGTAAGTGGTCTGTGCAGTACAGAGCTCAGCATAAGGGGGCGCTGCAGTTTTGCAGACTGCAACGGACAATTAGGGCTGCAGAGAGGATCATTGGAGCTGACCTTCCCTCCATCCAGGAGCTGTACCGGTCCAGGGTCAGAAAAAGGGCAGCAAAAATCTCTGCAGACCCCTCACATCCTGATCACAAACTGTTCAACCTCCTTCCCTCTGGTAGCGATACAGGGCACTGTTCGCCAAAACCAGCCAACGCAAAGACAGTTTCTTTCCCCGAGCAGTCACTCTGTTGAATGCTCTGAAATAGCCCCCACCCTTACACTGAACAAAGTCAATAAACACTGTTCTGCTCATCTACCTCATGTATATTTCAATCTTACAATTACAATATTGTTATAAATATATGACCATTGCACCGAACTGCCTTGCACTATATTTATATTTATATTTATACTTAAATCTTAAATCTTGGACTATACTGATATTGCACCATTCCTTCCCTCTCAATTGCTACTGTATTTTTTGTAAATTCTAGTGCAGTGTTATACCATATACTTAACAGTATTTTTTTTATATATATATATATATTTCTTACTATCATTTCTGTTTTTTTATTCTTTATAGGTTGTGTGTTGTACTTGAAAGCAAAGATTAACCAGAGTCAAATTCCTTGTTTGTCTATGCAAACCTGGCCAATAAAGCTGATTCTGATTCTGATTCTGCATAATGAGTAGTTTTAATGTTGGTACTTTAAGTATATTGTGATGCTTATTTTACTAAAGTCAGAGTTTGATTGCAGGACTATTACCTAACAGAGTATAGCATACTATATCTACTTTTACTTTAGTAAAATATCTGAACACTTCTTCCACCACTAGTCAAAACAGGCTTATACTGTTGTCTTGATAAATAAGCAAACTGTAAAAGAAATATGCTGATAAAGATGTGATACAACTGAAAGCTCAATGAAAAGAAAGTGGATCATGACCTTTATGTTTTGCAGCATTTGGCCTCATTTGAGCCCTAATTCTTAATGGTGTTTAATGGGTTTCATCACAACGTTTGAACAGAAGCACCGTTTGATTTATTGGTTCCCTCTCACATACCTGTTATCAAGTCACTTGCCAGTTGGTTTCTTACATTCTTAACATTTTTAATTTAGTTTTTTGCTATGTTGTAAGAATTTGTACATCTAATAAGTGACCACGTACATATATTATATATGGATCTGGATAAATGGTATTTGTTGACCATATTAGAAAGTGAGAACCTACACTGTATCAAAAAAATTGGTGGTTATACCTGCTATCACCACAAGATGTCCCTGTAAAACAGGAGAGTTGCATATAACTTTGAAGTCAATCTTAATTTTGAGATTATCCTGGTAAAATTAAGTAAATTGTGTTGAATAGAATTGAATAACTTCACCCTCAAATCTCTATTTTGTGAAGAAATACCTATTGTGTCAACCCAGAAGCGCTGTGAAGATAGGTCTGGCAATGTGAGACTAACTCAGAATTAACATAAATCCTGCTCCTACATAGATGCATGTTATTCTAACAGTCTGTCATATACAATAGACATTGACCCCCAATGAAAAGTCAATTGTTGCTTAAACCCCACATTACCCTATATAGGGCTGCAACTAATGATTATTTTCATTGTCGATTATTTTCTTGATTATTTTCTCGATTAATCCATTAGTTGTTTGGTCTATAAAATGTCAGAAAATGGTGAAAAATGTCGATCAGTGTTTTCCAAAGCCCAATATGACATCCTCTAATGTCTTTAGGACGATCAACACGTGGCACTCAGCCAGTGACGGACTGGTAATCTTGCATTTGGGCAGATGCCAGAGGGGCCGCGGGCCCTCATGGGCAGTTTGGGCCGGACGGCCAATCAGAGAGCCGCATGATTGTCACAGCCATGCGGCCACTTAATTGTAAACAGCGACCCATATAATTTTTGTTGGCCCCTTTCAAGCATCAATAATAAAGTTCCTTGGTGAAATGATAGCTAAATTTGCCCAAAACCCTTACACCTAATATTAATGTAATGTTCAGATCAGATGTTCCAAAACGTAAAATAGCATGGTTTTAAATAAAACAAATCTTCCGGCATTTCTTTTATTTGAATATATGTTTGCAAAAGTTAAAATGTAGCAATGCCTTCTGGGAATTTCAAGACAGAATCGAGTACATCGCGTCTGCGTCTACTGTCTATCAGCGTGGTTGTTGGAAGTTGAAAATTGGAAGCTGTACTGTTGACAAAAAAATTAATCGAGGCATCTAGCGACACGAGGGAGGCAGAGGAATATAAGAGAGCACTGTTGGCTGACGTTGAAAAATGCTGCAAACGGACTGATTTGTTTTTAAAATCAAGTGCAGCTTCAGCTAGCATTAGCGCTAATACTGCTACCATGTTGGCGACACATCTGAGCCAGCACACCAGGGAGAAAGACAGGACAGTGAGGAATATGAGGAAGAGGAAGAACAAAACGAGCAAGAGGAGGATGAAGAGATAGACATGGATAATGAATCTATGGAACTAACCAACACAGAACAACAAGCCTGCTGGGCTATCAAAAGTGCGTGTTCTTTCCGTGCATCAAAAGTTCTATCTGGGACCCCCTACCCCAATACCGGTGGGCCGCCGGTGGGTGGAAATGCCAGGGCCGTTTTTTGTTCCCAGTCCGTCACTGCACCCAGCTGAATGAAAACTCTCTAATCTGCGTGCTGGGGTCTGACAGGTGTAGAGAGGGTCCTATGCATGGAGTAGTGTGTGTAAACTTTTATTTCCTACATTTCCTCTTGACCAGGGTGGTGACAGGAAACCCGTGTTCATTTCCAGCCTGCCGCTGTTTGCACAAGTCAAAGATCACATTTGTCACATCCATTTGCCCATTAACTGCTGCTGCAACAACCGTGCAGCCACTTCACACTGCCCCGACACACAAAACCCTTCCTTTCACACACTTTTCACATCTTACAGCAAATTCATCATTATCGTCATGACACACATGGAGGACTCGGGTTGGAGTTTACATACAGTACAATACCTGACAAATGTTTTGTTTTATATGTTTGTTCTTTATGTTTAGATACAGTATATCTTAGCTGTTTTTGTTATACCTGAAGTGTTGCACTCATTGAAAATACCCTTATAATAGAAACTCAAAGTTAAAAATACCACACTGCTAAGGAGTTACAAGAATGTTTTCAGTAAATTTTACTTTCTAACTTTCTAACAACAGACAAGTTTCTCAAAACCACACAGTCGTTCTCGAGAAAGACTGGGGTCAACTGGTGGTTTTCCTTTCTTTTTTTCCTGGCACTGTCCGCATCATTGTTTGTGAATGTGTTTCAGAGAGATAGAGAAAAAAAAGAGAGACCTTGTGCATACAGTGATCCACTGACCTAGTCGTAGTGGCTGTGAGCTGTGCTCCATTATGAAATATCCTCCCTTGGGCCTCTGACAATGATATGTTTCTTGTCATAGCATCCGAAAAATGTAAAAACACAAAGGGTAAGAAGACCATTGCGATCTCTTTCAAATACCATCGTAATTAGTCATTACTCATTACATTACTTTACTTTTGAAATCATTTCAATGTATTTCTTTTTTAATGTTCTGGTTTCCCTTTTGACATGGTGCGGATTTTCTTTATCTTTAAGTCTGTATACTGTACTGCTGCGCCTTTTTCTGATTATGTGAACCCAACACTATTTACATTTGTAACTTTTTAAACCTTGATTAAGTTGCTATAAAGTAAAAAACAAAACAAAAAACACACACACAGTTTGTTCCAACACTTCACTGTCACTGTTGCTGTATGATAATTACAGTAAAATAAATATTCAAAACCCCAAACGGTGTTTTTTTTATGGCTGCATAATTTCATACAGTAAAATGGAAATATTCTCATCCCTTCTGCACCATTTACACAATTTTATAAAACTCAGCCTGGCAGATTTGGCATGTACTATATGTCCCTGTGGAAGCACACATTTGTAAAAATGGACCCACCAAAGGGGTTGGACTGTGACAAATGAGCCTGCACACTGTTTGCCCTTGTAACTCACTTGAATTGCAAACTAATATGCAGGAAATAAGAACTTAATACTACAGTATGTATTCTTTGGTGCTCCCTCATGAAATATTTTTCCATGGGCCTCTGACAATGACTTTTAACAATCAGCACTTGCAATGCACATATAAACAAGGTGATGAGCACTTTACTCCTTCTTGCAAAGACAATAATGAATAATCTCTGTATGGCAACACTGACACCTCCCTCTAGCATCGACTGTAACGCTGGTGATTAATGATTTTAGGCAATAAAAATAATGAAATAGAGTTGGTAAATGCACTTTTATTACAATCCACATGTGCTGGTTGCTCCAAATGGAAAATGAAATGGGACAAACAGAGCAAAGTAATACAGTGATACTTTCAGACCAAACCACAGTACAAAAAGGGCATCAATATGTACAATATATTCATGTACAAAAAAAGCTATTTTACACACAGGTATGAAAAAAATCATACATCTTTGACAAGCTGTAGTATTACAGAGACAATACAGGCAACAGTGTATAGTTTTAAAACAGTTTTCAAAAGGCTTAAAAGCCTTTGGAGCAGGAGTATGCAGCCTCTTTGACAAGTATATGCACTTTGTTTTCTCTTCTTAAAGTAAACGGTCTTTCCTCCCCCCCCCCCCCCCCATACACTCATAATATACATTCTCTCTTCCACTCTCACACATACACACACTTAACACACAACCAGACACAGAAACACACACTGAGTTAAATAAGTATCCATTCAATGATCTCTCTGTCTGTCAGAGTCCAGTCCGAACACCTATCAGATGGCATCATGGACCAGGAGACAGGTTGAGAGTCTCCTAGACGATGATCCTCTAGTTACTCTTGAAGGTATCTTAGGCACTCCAAGGATTTAAGTCTCCAAAATCAATTTAAGAGTCTGATGAGTCTTTCAGTCAAACATGCTGCTGCTGCTCATAGTTAATTAGGTAAAAGACGGCAACACAGTAAGACTTTTGACCCATCTACTTAGCAGCCTTCAATGATCTATCTGAGCACATAAAGGTCTTAGGGTCACCCCATTTTCATGACTGCGACAGTGACACAGTGCAAGTAACTGGAAACAGGTCCCTGTGAGCGAGAGAGTGCGAAGAACGCAAAATGAAATAAAATAAAAAAGCTCCTCAGAGGCTCAAAAGTTAAGGGTCAGGCCTCCAGCTCCTGGTTGTCTGTGTAGTGAAAGCGGTTCAACTTCTCCCTCTCGCGGTTTGAAATGTCCAGTTTCGGGGCGTGGGCTGGCTTTAGTGCTGGAGACGGGTGTGAAGGTGCAGGGGAGGGCGGCAGGGTCAGTTCAATCTCCTCGTAGCAACGTGAGACTGGAGCAGGAGGGGCTGGAGGGTGTGCGAGCGGGGTGGCGGGGGGCAGGAGGGGCACAGAACGGTCCACGTTTCTGATGAGGTTTACAAACTCCCTCTGGTTGTTGATGCCTTCTTCCTGTGGGATGGCCTGCTGCTTTTTCCGCTTTCGATGGAGGTGGGAGAGGATGAAGGCACAGGCAGCACAGCCACAGACCATCACCAAAGCTAAGACGCTCACCAGGATGATGTAGAAGCTGAAACCCCCGTTAGTCGTGTCAGACATGGCATCTACAGACATGGAGGCAGAGACAGAGAGGTTAGTCTAGACTTCATAGAGATATTGTACTTTTTAATACACACAACATTTTTCTTACCTGGACAGTGTTGACCAATGCAGGGATTTTTTATGCTAATGCACTTGTTACCATAGTAACCCTCGGGGCATGCACACATGTATCTGCCTTCCATGCTGCGACAGGGTACCCCCTGCTGGCAGGGGTTAGGATTGCACAGATCCAATGCAATCTGAAATCATAGGAAAAAATAACAAAAACAGTTACATCCATTTTGACAGATCTGTGATTAAGCAATCTACTAAAATTCATCTACTTCCATTATCTGGAGCATTATCTGTAGGTAGGCCTACTATTGTTATTGTACTTCTTTTTGATTTGTTAATTAGTTTTTCTGCATATTACTTTACTGCTATCCAAGCAGGACATTATTCCAGCTATCTGAGGCTAATGTTGTTACTACATTCCAAATTGTTTACTGTTGAAAAACTGTTAAGCATTTAGTTAACTCTTTTACTTTTTTTAGGACTCAATGTTGATCCTGAACTGATGATGCTTTAGACTTACTGGCATACTTTCTTGTTATCAGTAGACCGTAAAATATAGAGGTCCCTTCCTTTGGAACAGTTTAAAATCAAATATTCAGTAATGTAAACTACTTTATGTGTTTTTAAGAACATCTAAATAACATAATATATATTTTTGAATTTATTATTGATATTTGTATTTGTGTTTGACTGTTCAACATTTCTTTTTGTAATTACACAATGTTTTCCAGATTGAAGAGGACTTGGATGACTTCCTCCACTGCCCATATCCATTGAGTTTAATCACTGTATGCCTTTTACTGTCATGTTTTCATTCTGCAGACTAAGCTAGCCTTAAATTAACATATATGGAGTTTGTCCAACCTCACAGAAGACTCCTGAATATCCTGTGGGACAGTTGCAGGTGACGGTCTTTCCTTCCTTCTCCACACACTGTCCTCCGTGCAGACAGGGGGCGCTGTCACAGGGACTTGGACCATTTCGGCAATATTTCCCAGAGAAACCAGGTGGACACAAGCATTTGGACCCTGACAACTGGTCCTATGTGGGACAGAATAGAGTGTGTGTTATTTGTATGCATGTAAAACAGAGAGAGCAACGATTAAATAAAGTGGAGGGAAAGGACAATAAAGAGAGAATATGGTTAAAACTTTATTTCCCGAGTTGAGTGAGAATTTTAAGTAATAGACAATGGAGTGGCAGGAAGAAAGGCGACAATGTCACTACAATAAATATGGAAGACAATGAAGCAGGTCAGTGCTGTGACTGATATGCAGAGATGAAAGGCAAATTAGACAGAGAGAGAAAAAGGCAGCAGAGCCAGGACTCTCACCTCACAACGACCGCCGTTCAAACACAAACCCTGACAACTGCTGTTCCCTAGAAATTAGAGTAACCAGAAACACTATATTAACATTTGCACATAAATAGGATATGTCTGTGTATATTATAAACAACAATATACAAAGTAAAAAGAGAACAGACTGGGATTGCAGATGTTGCATTACTGTGCAACCAGGATGTCAGATTGCACCTGTATACAGTGATGGGTGATAATAGTCAAAAACAAAACTTCATACACACTTTTTGGTTAGTGTTATATTTTTAGTGTATTGCAGTGATACCCTGTGACATATGATGGATAGAACTGGGCTGGGAGTAAACTTATCTCCAGCCGACAGGGAATCTGAGCTGCAGGGGAACTGCTGTTTAAACACAATCCACTGAGGCTCTTCATCTTTCACTACCTGCCACAGGACAATCACTTCTTCCCTCTTTTATGTCTTTCTTTTCCTTTTCATACTCACTGATGTCACAGTTAGGCCCCGTCCATCCAGGAAGGCAGTCACACAAGTATCCACCGATCAGGTTGCGACAAGAGCGGGCGTGGACGCATATACTCATTTCACACTCATTGGTGTCTACAGGGAGAAAGAAAAAGTATCTTTAAATACTCTATATACATAATCTGATGAACAACATTTCATCTCTACTTAAGACTTCACATGTAATATATCTGATAGATCTAAACCAGTGATACACTGAGCACTTGCTACATCAGTTCCTCTTTAGTTCTACGTGGACACGCTACCTTTCAACCGCAGACAACAGTTGCAGTATTTCTTTTTTTTTTTTGTGTGCAATTTGTTACCCAACATCTGTAGAAATGTATGGATGTGTGTGTGCCTCCTGATGATTGCCATGCCAACATACTTTCCATCACTATTCTGCTTATATGTATTTTGATACTTTAAATCATAATTTTAATCATTTGTGACAGAATTTTATTATTGATGGAACCATGTTATGTCAGTCTAATCTTGTTAAACCTCTCACTGAAATGAGATAAAACATCCCATAAAACTACTAATTGAATTCTCATGTCTCCTACTGGGCCCCGGCAATCTTCAGCCACCTGTTAAATTCAATTTTGAAGTAGATGCTTGAATTGAACTGTGAAGTGGGGAATTGCTGGATGCACACCAACACTTGGAGACAGTGTTTGCCTTTATCAAATATTATGCTTACAAATGCAGAGTACATCCAAAGTAATGCCTTGCAGCATCTTCTTACATCTTTTCCTGTTTATGCAAAGACCCCCCCCCCCTGCTATTCCACTGCTTGCGTGTATGTGTGCCTGTTCCCACCCTCTGTCGTGTTGTGTGAGTGTAAAAAGACAGGAAACCCTGAGGGCTTGGCTCTTAAAGCAGGAGGAGGATTAGAAAGAAACGCTGAATGAATGAAAAGGAAGTAGTCAGTCAGTTATAGGTAATCTAAATCTTACAATCAGTGAGAGGCCTATTAGGATTTAGCACTGGAGTGTGTGTGTGTGTGTGTGTGTGTGTGTGTGTGTGTGTGTGTGTGTGTGTGTGTGTGTGTGTGTGTGTGTGTGTGTGAAAATGAAAAGACTGCAGATTCTGCCTGCTACAGGATAACAATGTGGGGACAGAAGTCAGGTAATAAAAGAGTGAAAGAACTGATAACTGAAAGTATAGTTGCCTTTCCCCATTTGAGGCACTACTGATGCTCTACCTCTCAGTTCAGAGTTTTATCACTTGTGTTTGAACATTGTGTGTGTGTGTGTGTGTGTGTGTGTGTGTGTGTGTGTGTGTGTGTGTGTGTGTGTGTGTGTGTGTGTGTGTGTGTGTGTGTGTGTGTGTGTGTGTGTGTGTGTGTGTGTGTGTGTGTGTTATACTGTTCTACTGACCTGTGATGTGGAACTATGGGGGATTATCAAGTGTCATAGTGACATATCACTTTAACACAGAGGAGTAGGAGAGGCTGTCATCCTGAAATATGTCTCACTATTTATTTCATAACCCTAAGCCACTGTATGTGTGTATATAATATGTCTTCTGTCTGTGTGTGTTCGTGTGTGTGTGTGTGTGTGTGTGTGTGTGTGAGACCTGATCTTATACAATATTCCCTCCGCTGTACTATCTAACACAACAACCCTCTGGGAGTATACTTGTCAATATGAGTGAATGTGGCCCAAAGAGACGTGACAGTGCATTTAGAGAATACTGATTCACAGTCAGGATGGGTTGATAGGAGAATTAAAATGCCGTCGGCTTTTTTCTCCCTTTTTAATTTGTGCTTTAAATGCATATTTCACTTCAAATAGTCACATATTGGTCATTGAAACACAGCTTTTGAAACCAGCTGTGAATTACAGCTCTGATAGATTTTGTTTGTTCGTGGATCAGTGTTAAAACTTTTATGAATAGATTCCTTTGAGGATAGTAAATATCAGATGTTCTCATTAATAGAACCCTGTTTGTAACTGTAGTGACATACTTTAATGATGAAAAATGATCTCTGTTACAAAAAACCCAATATGCTAAACTTTTAAAGCATTACACTCCTTTTTACACCAATTTAAGTGTCTTTTCATCTGTCAAGCTTAGATTAAAATGTAATATTGTATTGATTAGTTGTGCAATACAAAGTCCTGGCATTGAATTGTCTTGGTCCTCTATCTTCAAAAACAATAATTGTGTCTCTGTTTTGCTTTTAGGATAATTGCTTCTATTACATTACTTTTGCTTATATGATTGAAATCAATTTCACAATATTAATTAGGATATATTTACAAATATCAACATGTATGGTATATCGCAATATGGAAAATATATGCAAATGGCATACAAAATACAAGTAATTAAACTGATGTTCAAACCAATGAACTGTGTTCCACCATTTTGCATTCGGCTACATGAAACAAAACGTTCAATAACTAGTTAAGATTTCCAGTTGAACTCTCCAGAACAGCTGCTGAATGGACCACGTGGGGAGATTGTTTTGTCAATGTGCTATTTCCAAGGTCAAGAATGAACTTTCAATCTCAACTTTGAAGCAGAAAAAATCTACTGAGCATCTACATCCAGATCTAATTTTGTTCATAAACTGTAATTAATTCCATTCATCGTCATTCATTTGGATAAAAGAAATTTGTAGAATGATAACGAGATAAGATGTTATCTCTGCGATTTTGCTTAAATTCATCAACTCATAATACAGAAGTATTGCCTAGCCTTACTTTTACTTTTACTTTTATTTAGCCATATTCCCATTGTGTTTTGATATACATTTATATGTATATTTAAAACATATAGAACAATAGGCATACCAGACTGCATTATTCAGAGGCATTTGCCCTCTATTTATAATAAATGTAAAATGTGTTATGGCTGTTACTTGTGATCCACTGACCCAGCTGGCATGTCCTGCCGGTCCATCCAGGCGGGCAGAGGCATCGGTATCCTCCAGGAGTCTCCTGACATGTTGCTCCACGTCCGCAAGGGCTCCGATCACACTGCCTCACAGCTGGAAAGGGAAAATTTGCACATGAACTACTGGTCGGTGCAATGGGAATATGTGTGTGAATATCAAAGAGACAGTTTGGGGTCCCCTGCTGGAGCTGCTACCCCCGCGACCCGACCCCGGATAAGCGGATGAAGATGGATAGATGGATGGATGGATGAATTTTGTGTGTGTCTGAGTCTGTGCGATGCCACCATGTGGACATGCGTGATCTGAAGTGTAGCTTGGTATGTGGATGCTTTAGTGGCCCATGTTTTCATTCTCTTTTCTGCTGCTCTGGTTTCTGTGCAAACAGTGATAAATGCAATCATCTGCTGCACGTACATGGCTGTCACCTCAAACCTTTCCCAGAGAGAAGGGAGGAACGAGGGAATTCAAATAAAAGAAAGGAGAAAAAGGGGGGAAAATGGAGCCTCTCTGCCTGGTTCCCCTCATCTGAAAAGGAATTAAAAACAGATAAAGACACAGAAGGAATGTGAGGAAAAAGAGCACAAACAGACGGAGAGAAGCTCTCATTTTAGGGGTTAACCATGCATGACTTCCTATTAAACATGGCATATTTATGCAGTAGTGCCATCATAACTATTCCCATGCATGACTCCGTGGTATACATCTTCGGTCAAGAGCTCTCTGTCTCTCTCATAACCTTTTTTCATTTACCTAACCCTGCAGAACAACCAGTTTCCATCCTCTTGACCCTGACTCCAACCCTGAGCAATAATAACCCAGTCAAGCTAGTGGCACTTCTCCCAAAACTAGATGAAGAATTCATAACAAACAAAGAAGCCTTTAATTAATATCGGTTATACATATAAATCTAAGTCTGAACGCAGAGCTGTGTTGTGGTTATGGTTGTCATTCCCTGCAAGCCTGACAATCCTCTCACTGTGTATTCCCCAGAGAGACCCCCACAACACATACAGAGACAACAACAAATAACAAGAGCAAAAATAAACTATTCCATTATTTCTCTGTTTGTCCCTCTCCTCTCTTACTCTCTCTCCCTCTGTAAAAAAAAATGTGCACAAGCCAGTGACCGACCTGTAGCACTGTTTATCCTGATGGAGGTGAAAGCAGAAAATGTGGAACGCTGCTTGTTTACACACGCAGCTCTGACAGACCGCAACCTGCATGATCCAATCTCTCTCACACACACACACACACACACACACACACACACACACACACGCTGTATACATAAGTCTTACACCCACACGGACATCATGATTGAGCCCAAGACAGACTGTTGTGACAGCTCAGTTGTTACTTTGCGGAAAAAACATGTTTGACCTTTATTCACCCTTGACAACATGGAGATGGGAAATCTTACGGTATGAGGGATGCTGTAAAATGTAATATAGTGTGTACCAGGGATCAAGACGTAGACAGATGCTATGCTATGTTAAATTGAGGGACTCAATGCTTTCTTTAAAAATACTCCTCTGACTGCATGTGCTCACAAATGTGTCTGTGGAAGCTGATTTCTGGAGGCTACTTAGTGTCATCTTAAAGGGGCACTCCACTGTTTAATGTCTTCTGCTTCCTAAAGTTTGAGAAAATAACCCCGACAATGTCATCAGAGATAGCTCGGATTATAGGATTGGGATCATGGGAAATGATCCAACGTTTCTGAGCTCATACTTGCGAATAAAAGTCAGGATATCATGGCTTCTTCAATGTTGATCATCTCTTGCAGGTTTCACAATGCTGCACGGCAACCGCCCTGACAACCGCCCTGACAACCTACCTGCGAGAGCGTTTCCCAAAAAAGCAAAGCATTTTTGGTGTTACTGCCGCCCGGCGGTTACCATCAGAAGTTCAGCACAGTGAAATCTGGGCGACAACCGCTTCATATCCCTACTGCAATAATCAAAACCGCTTTGCCTCTGCCGCCTTGTAAATACACACTGATCTGAAGATAAACACGGAGGAATGTGTTTCAATTAGTTTGATGTGATGCAGAATAAAATCTTAATTGCCATCGGAAAATCCAAGTGCAAGTTCCCACATATGGTATATTGGTTAAAATTGTCTTTCTTGGACCGGATTTAATGCCATCATGCCATTGTTGTGGCTGAGAATTGCTTTGTCTTATATGAGTAGCTGGTGTTAGTATAGCATTGCATATATTTAGGAGAAAAATCAGACTACTGTACAGAAAACTACTGTCACCACAACTGATGAGGACAAATGCCAATAACAACATGTCATTCCTGTTCTAAACACAAGTGTGTATTGTTTTAATGTTTAGAAGTGGTCTCAGTTTCCTCACAGAGCAAACACAATCTGATAACATTACATTCATTTGGCAGATGCTTTGCTCCCAAAACAACGTTTATTTTTTCCCCATAAACACACATCACGAGGGAACCGGATGTCGCTGCACAAATTCTCAGATGTGGGATTAAAGTCTGTGCTGATAGTATTTTAGTATTCTGGTCTGCATGTGTGTCTGATGGTTTGAGCCTATATAGGGAATGCAATTGATACACTACGGTCTTGCAAAATTTATGCTTGTGTTCCTTTCTTGTAGCCAGTAGCCTACCTGCACAGCCATTATTAGCATCTTCTTTGTGTTTCAGATCTAAGCAGTACTTTCTCCACATTACATCAGGAGCAATTTGGGATTCTGCGTTTTCCTCGTTTTCCTCAACACTCACACCTGTCTGATCAGGTGCTTGTGACACACTCTGCTGACATTCGTGAACACTAATCCACCTCACCTGGATCAAAGTCTGGATGTATTTTGATGCAGGACACTATGTCTGAACGAGACCTGCGAGAATAAACCACTAGACAACGAAGCCTTGATTCACTGCCATTAAAAGAAACACGCTTAACTCATTTTTATCTAAAGATAAGCAATAAAGTTGATCAAAGATGCTCCACCTCATCTTTTCTTGGCAATGCAAATGTATGCGCGCGCATGCGCACACACACACGCACACACACACACACACACACACACACACACACACACACACACACACACACACACACACACACACACACACACACAGGGCGAGAAAGACCACTGATTGCTGTTTGTGTTCGGGCTAATTTAGCTTCCTCGGTTGGATTGATTAGAGCCACTCACTGGCTTTGATCCAAATTAAACACCAAATCACAGACAATCTCACATTGCCTAGCCCCTCAGCTCAGAGTTGTGTGCGTGAGGAGTGTATGTGTGTGTGGCATTAGCAATCACCATCAGTGCACATGTGTCCGGTCCAGCCGTCGGTACAGGTGCAGCTGAAACCCGTCGGGTCTTCCAAACAGGTGGCTCCGTTCAGACACGGGGACGACAAACACGCATGCTCCACTGATGAGAGGAGAAAATGACGGACAGATGACAATAACAAAAGAGGATATAATTCCCCTGCACACCCACATAAGTACTGACAGTTGATATTGTAGTGCCAGTTTACAATGTAAAATTAAAGGTGGTGCAGGTTGCTTATTCTCAAAATGAAGCCAAATTCCTACAATCACCTAAGAGGATGTTTCTACTTTCTTTCTTTTTCTCCCTGTGTGTTTTGAGAAGCAAAAGATTTGATTCAACTTTGCAAAAATGTTATTATTTTTATATAACATAATACTAAAAAAAACATGTTGGCATGAAGTGACATTTTTGTTATGGCAAATATGTGTATGGTATGAAATCAGCTAAAGAATGAATCTGAATGTGTTCTTTATCTATATTATTTTTATATTAGGTGTTGTCATTGTTATATTTTAATTGTATATATTGATGTATATGTTATTTTGACCTTAACTTTTGCTCCCTGTGCCATATATTGTTATCTCTTTTCTTACTGAGCATCTCTTTCATTTGTGTAGACAAACAAACTGGATTTCATTTAACATGTGTTATCTGCTGTATCCACATCCAGTATTTGAATCATCTTTGTTTTTTCATTGGTTCATTGGGTGTACAGTATGGTGAAGCCACACTCACCGATGTCACAGTTGCGTCCTCTGAAACCTTCCTGGCATTCACAGTGGTACTCGTTTGGCTCTGTGTTTGTGCAGGTCCCACCGTTCTTACAAGGCTGGTGGGTGCCACAGTAGTTCAGATCTGAAACCGTAAAAAAGTATGATTAATACTATATTTCGTTATATAACTATATAACATATTTCAGTTAACAGCACAAAACGGCAGGGAAATAAAGTATAAAGGGATCAAAAGGAACGACGATGCAGATGGATCCACTTCTGTTTGACTTTGTCTCAAGTGAAGAGCGCCACACACACACACACACACACACACACACACACACACACACACACACACACACACACACACACACACACAGAGAAGACATATTATATACACACATACAGAGGCTGAAGTGTGCATCCAGGTCGTTTCAGTGTGCTGACTGTGCAGGCCAGTAGCGGCCGGGCCTGTGGTCTCCAGTGTTGAGGCTAATTAAAGCTTTCTCTAATGATCTCCCACAGTCTCTTTGTCTCACCACAGCTCTTTACAGAGCCTTTTTGAATACACAAACAGGTTAGGACCCCACCTAGCTAAGAGCCCAGCCCCGCTCACATTCACCTTACCCAAGGCTATCGCATTTCCTCTGCACAATACACCATCCCGTGGGCTCCCGGTTCCCAGCTCCCACACTGGGACAGAGGTGGGAGGAGGGCTGTTATATTCTGGGATAATGTTGGAGGAACTTTGCTACAGTGTGGTGGGAAAAGTTAAAGCATGGAGGGTGAAGCCTTGAAGGAGCTTTGTCTTATCTCATACAGAGGATCAGTACGCCATGCATGGGAAGGTGTTTGAAGAACCACGCCTGACAAACAATTATACTGCACACACAATAGTTCTTTCTCTTTCTCTAGTTTCTTTCAAACACAGACAGGCCGAGTTCTTGGCCAACATACAATAAAGGGCAAAGCTCTTTCATCTTTACAAGGATGATACCGTTCGCTACTTTACATTGAGTTTAGCGGTGGAGAACATTGTTTCCATTACATGCCAACAGTAAATTCAAATTTAGAGGAAATTATATATTCTGTTATAAAACAGAAAATAGATACTGGGTAGTATGTGGTATTTTTGTTGTATGTTGTATGTTTTGGGATGTTAAATCAATCAGAAGAAGGAAAACAGATCAACACACGGAACTTAAATCCCCATTTTAGTACATCTGGGCCTTCTTTCATTCTTACTTAAAAACATTCAAGTTTTAATGGGTCCCATAACTGACCTTTGTCACACAGTAGTCCTCCCCAGTTAACGTCGCATACACACTGCCAGGGCTCGGTGCAGCTTCCATACACACAGCCAGGGAACGTCACACACTGGTCACACAGAGGGCCCTTCCAGCCATAATGACACCTGAAGAGGAAAAGCAAAGAGACGTGTATCACGTTCATGGTATTGATAGGATCTGTTCTGAACCAGTTCCTTTAATTCACATACTGACACACGGAATTCAAACTCCAGGCATCCAATCCAAGCTTAGGTTAAAAAATAGCATATGAATATATGTAATATATACAGTGGGGCAAAAAAGTATTTAGTCAGCCACCAATTGTGCAAGTTCTCCCACTTAAAAAGATGAGAGGCCTGTAATTTTCATCATAGGTACACTTCAACTATGAGAGATAAGATGAGAAAAAAAAATCCAGAAAATCACATTGTAGGATTTTTAATTAATTTATTTGCAAATTCCTCGGGAAAATAAGTATTTGGTCACCTACAAACAAGCAAGATTTCTGGCTCTCACAGACCTGTAACTTCTTCTTTAAGAGGTTCCTCTGTCCTCCACTCGTTACCTGTATTAATGGCGCCTGTTTGACAAAAGACACCTGTCCATAACCTCAAACAGTCACACTCCAAACTCCACTATGGCCAAGACCAAAGAGGTGTCAAAGGACACCAGAAACTAAATTGTAGAACTGCACCAGGCTGGGAAGACTGAATCTGCAATAGGTAAGCAGCTTGGTGTCAAGAAATCAACTGTGGGAACAATTATAAGAAAATGGAAGACATACAAGACCACTAATAATCTCCCTCGATCCGGGGCTCCACACAAGATCTCACCCCGTGGGGTCAAAATGATCACAAGAACGGTGAGCAAAAATCCCAGAACCACACGGGGGGACCTATTGAACGACCTGCAGAGAGCTGGGACCAAAGTAACAAAGGCTACCATCAGTAACACACTACGCCGCCAGGGACTCAAATCCTGCAGTGCCAGACGTGTCCCCCTGCTTAAGCCAGTACATGTCCAGGCCCGTCTGGAGTTTGCTAGAGAGCATTTGGATGATCCAGAAGAGGATTGGGAGAATGTCATATGGTCAGATGAAACCAAAATAGAACTTTTTGGTAAAAACTCAACTCGTCGTGTTTGGAGGGGAAAGAATGCTGAGTTGCATCCAAAGAACACCATACCTACTGTGAAGCATGGGGTTGGAAACATCATGCTTTGGGGCTGTTTATCTGCAAAGGGACCAGGACGACTGATCCGTGTAAAGGAAAGAATGAATAGGGCCATGTATCGTGATATTTTGAGTGAAAACCTCCTTCCATCAGCAAGGGCATTGAAGATGAAATGTGGGCTGGGTCTTTCCGCATGACAATGATCCCAAACACACCGCCCGGTCCAACGAAGGTCCTGGAGTGGCCTAGCCAGTCTCCAGATCTCAAACCCATAGAAAATCTTTGGAGGGAGTTGAAAGTCCATGTTGCCCAGCGACAGCCCCAAACCATCACTGCTCTAGAGGAGATCTGCATGGAGGAATGGGCCAAAATACCAGCAACAGTGTGTGAAAACCTTGTGAAGACTTACAGAACACGTTTGACCTCTGTCATTGCCAACAAAGGGTATATAACAAAGTATTGAGATTAACTTTTATTATTGACCAAATACTTATTTTCCACCATAATTTGCAAATAAATTCATTAAAAATCCTACAATGTAATTTTCTGGATTTCTTTTCTCATTTTGGCTCTCATAGTTGAAGTGTACCTATGTTGAAAATTACAGGCCTCTCTCATCTTTTTAAGTGGGAGAACTTGCACAATTGGTGGCTGACTAAATACGTTTTTGCCCCACTGTATATAAACTTTATATATATATATATATATATATATATATATATATATATATATATGTATATATATATATATGTATATAACATAAATATATACTGTATATATATATGAACATATGAATATTGCATTTTAGCTATGCCATAAATAATGGGTATCATCTGTGAATGACTGGATGAAGAGAGAAAAGGTTTGGGAAACAGCAGGCTTCGTATCACTGTCTATAGTTTAGTATATGACACTACACTGTACTTTGTACATTTTGGCACTAATTTTGGAATCATCTCATTTGGCCATCGTATCTGCTACCTAAGTGTCATCTGTGGAAATGATTTAATTCATAATTATCAAGTTTTCTTTATTGCGTTCTTCAGACTTACTTGCATTCTGCAGGCGCAGTACAGGAGCCGTGGACCTGATGACACCCCTGCCTGCACACCGCTGTGAACAAAGCATATGTGCGCGCACACACACACACACGCACACACGCACACACACACACACACACACACACACACACACACACACACACACACACACACACACACACACACAGTTGAGTTACATGTCATTAAAACCTGCAATCTACACTGAATACATCTGGATCACTGCTAATGCTAACACAAAATAACCCCAGATATCACCATACACTTTATTGTGCATCATGAGATAGGTACGGTGGCCATGAAGTGCAAATCACAACAGCAAATAGAAAAATGCAACGCCAAATAGGAAAACACAACGGCAAATAGGAAAACACAACGGCAAATAGGAAAACACGACGGCAAATAGGAAAACACGACGGCAAATATGAAAACACGACAACAAATATGAAAATACGACAGCAAATAGGAAAACATGACGGCAAATATGAAAACACGACAGCAAATATGAAAACACGACAGCAAATATGAAAACACTTCAAGAAATTTTAAAACACAACGGCATTAACTTCTACCGGAAAGACCGATAGCAGAGGACAGACCCTCCTGATTGGACAGACGGACTGTCTGTCTTTTAACAGGAAGGAGAGGTGAAAAACACAGAAACGCGCCTACTTTTAACAGAGAGACAGTCCGTCTGTCCAATCAGGAGGGTCCGTCCTCTGCTAGATAGGCCCTACCTTTTTCGGTAGAAGTTAATGCCGTTGTGTTTTATGATTTGTTGAAGTGTTTTCCTATTTGCTGTCGTGTTTTCCTGTTTGCTGTCGTGTTTTCATGTTTGCTGTCGTGTTTTCCTATTTGCCGTTGTGTTTTATGATTTATTGAAGTGTTTTCCTATTTGTTGTCGTGTTTTCCTATTTGCTGTCGTGTTTTCATATTTGCTGTCGTGTTTTCATATTTGCTGTCGTGTTTTCCTATTTGCTGTTGTGTTTTATGATTTGCTGTCGTGTTTTCATATTTGCTGTTGTGTTTTCCTATTTGCCATTGTGTTTAATGATTTGCTGTTGCGTTTTTCTATTTGCTGTTGTGATTTGCACTTCAGGGCCACCGTAGTTAGGTGTTGTAAGGTAGATGATGCATGGAGGTACTGTCACCTCAAGAAAATCTCAATATTACCTCAATATTTGATTGTGAGACTATTTACTTCAACAGTTCAGCTACTTAAGGTTTCCAGTTGAAGAGACTGAAAACTCCCTGAACTTGGTCATGGTCAGTAACCTGCAGGGGGTAACAGATTTTTTATTCTTTTGACTTCCTGCTTCTCTGCAGTCCAATCAGTGCCCTGCTGAGGAGGAAGTCATATTTAGTGAAACATGGGCGGGATGGGCAAGGCTGCAGGATGTCCGTAAACTAGTCGTTTGTCCTTCAGGGTTTCCATGGTTTCAACTCTGGTTTCCTCCATTCACTTTTACATTCGCAAAATGATGGCAGTGCTCCTCTGAGGTCACACAGCATGGGCAGCCAGCTGATGAGTCACAGACAGACAGAGAATAATCCCCCCCCCAACACACACACTCACACACACACACACACACACACACACTCACACTCACACTCACACACTCACACTCACACACACACACACACACACACACACACACACACACACGCACGCACGCACGCACGCACACACACTCACACACACACACACACACACACACACACACGCACGCACACACACACACACACACACACACACACACACACACACTAACACACACACACTAACACACACACACACACACACTGTCCACTAAATCCTCTAGGCCTACTCTGCATTTTTGGGTCCGAGCCTTGTTTTACCTGACAGATTTTAGAATTTGTGCATGTGTTTGTGTGAATTCAAAACAACACATCTACCATTTAAAGTTGATGACACTGGTTCGTGGCTCAAGTTTATTTTAACAGCCTTTAATCACAATAACAGTTTTACAAGGCTTCAGAGGCCAACATCAGAAAGGAAAGGACAAGCTGATAGAAAACCCTTTTAGGAAACCTTGGAAAGGATCACTACAGAGGAAACCCCCTGCAGGGACAAAGGGAAAATAAATGAAAAGCAAGACCATTTGCTATTTTTTTCTCACCAGTGGCCTCAAGTCACCCGGAAAATAGTAGCTGAATATTTTCTACCAACAAAAGTGTGTGTGTGTGTGTGTGTGTGTGTGTGTGTGTGTGTGTGTGTGTGTGTGTGTGTGTCCATAAATTAACACTTTTAAATCCCTTACATTTTTAATACAACTATATGATGGCTTTATGGTTGTTGTTACTAATTTACCTTTTTTTTTCCCTATGGTATGTTTAATTGTATTGTACATTTCTCTGTAAAGCCCTTGCATCATTTTCTGTTTTTTAATGTCTTATATATATATATACACATTCTTTACTTTATATCATAACTGAGTGTTTTGAAAACTATGCTTGTGTTTTACATATTTTAATTTGTTCCTACCATTCCAAGCGGATATTGGTTTCCATTAATTTCCATATAGTATGAAAGTCAATTAGCTTACTATTTGCTTCTATACTTATTTTTGTCAGATAACTCATTAACCCATTGCACAACCTCGCAACCGTAATTGTGATGCAGACTTGGTGTTAAAGGTGCACTATGAGTTCCTGCATGGTTTCAGCGCGATTTCATTTTTGTCTCAAATCGTAGGCATCTCTCCTTGAGCTGCCTGCCCCCTGAATACCCTGTGAAAAAGCCTGGTCAACAGGGGTCGTAAATGTCAAACAAACACTAGGGGCACAGGCTGTGCACCAAAATACAACAAACACGTTCCAGCCAATCACCGACAAGATGGTAGGGGGAGGGGGTGGGGGTTAGTGACAGTTAGTCAGTTAAGCCGCTTTCCGACCAAGTAGTTACAGGAACGTAGTTATAGGAAATAAAAGCCTCTTATTTACGAGACCGGTCTGAGAGACCTCCAGCTTACAGCGGGGTCTCTGAGCATGACTGGCTGAGCGACGAGCTAGCGGCCCCAGCATGCACCTGCTGGCTGTCGCCTCACTTCATGGAGCTTGTCAACTCCGAAAACTTTGAAGCAAATTGTCAATTCTGCATTAATTTTCGCAAGACTGCCTATATTCAAAATCTAAACAGTTCCTTTCTCGCCTAAAACGTTGTCAGAAGTGAATTTAGAGATGAATAAGATGGCGAAAATTGTTAAAATTGTCTCGTTGTTGGTCTGTCTGTACCGGAACCCCGACCCTCGTTGACCTAGGTTCATATGCTGAAAAGGGAACAGCGAAAAGACCCTGCCCTGAAGCTGAAAGAGTTACAGGAGCTGCGGCCAGAGGGACTTAAAAATCCCCAAATTGGTCCAGTTGGAACACAAGAAAAAAAGGGTTCTAGGAATTTTATGTTCTAGGAACTGCAAAAATCCCTCTGGTCGGAAAGCGGCTTTAGTCATGACAGTTACAGAAACATGGGGGGAGGGGCGGGCTTGCTCTGTTTTGTTTGAAATTTACTTGGAACGTCAACAGAAGTGACCACATCAGGAACTCATCATAGTGCACCTTTAAAGGAACCGTTCGACATTTTGGGACATGTGTGTTTTTGTCGAGAGTTAGATGATAAAACTTACTCCACTTTCATTAATAGGAAGCCAAGCCAGCGGCAGGTTAGCTTATTTTAGCACAAAGACTGGAAACGGGGAAAAAGCTAGCCTGGTTCTGTCCAAAAGTAACAGAATCCACCTACCAACACCTAAAGCTCTCAATTAACATGTCTCGTTTCTTTTATTTGGACATAAACTGACATGTAAAAACAACTTGTTGTAGTTGTATGGGGGTTATACAGGTGGACATACAGTATGTTGTCATGCACCCTAACACACCACAGATTTAAGTTTCCCCTCTCACCTTCTTTGCACTCTGGCCCTGTCCAGCCCTCCATGCAGACCTTGGAGCCACTGGGGTCACAGTTGAAGTGACCGAAGAAGTCATCGCGGGCCCTGCAGAACTTGTTGCAGAAAGGTCCGTAGTAGTTTGAATCACAGCGGAAGCGAAGCCGGTAATGAAGGCTGAGAGACCGTCCATGGTGTCGGTACGTCTGCCACTGTTCACCAGGGTTCAACATGGAAGAGAGGAGGACTCGCTCAATCAACTGACCTAAGGGAGGAAGGAAGGACAGACTTTTCAGAATTTTAAGATTTAGATTAAAACATGATCCACCATTATTTGATATTTTGAGAAAAAACATTACTTAAATCTGCAGCAGACACATGTTATACATTCAGCAGTTATGTAGCAACGTTGGCATTCATTTGGAGTTTCTGGCCACCTGGCATATGTAAGCCCAGTATTCACTCTCCTCTGTTTTGGACAGCAACTCCTGAGGAGAATATCTGGCTCTTCAGCTGCAAAATGCTCCATTGTGCTCACCAGTTAGTGGCTAACTCTGTCTGCCTGCTGTTTGGTGCTAAGCTAGGGTGACCAGACGGACAGTCATCGGTTTCGGTGACCTGTCCACGGCTGGAGCTGTCCCCGGAAATGTCCCCGGTTTTCACTGTGACTGACAGACCCGAAATTGGAATGAAATAGTCGTGCACCCTACACGCACAGGCTCAAGACAGCCAGAGCAAGCACTGTTCAGAGCTCAGAGATGTTTTAGAATGCCCATTTTACGATGCTAAAATGACTCTTTATTTACATGGAGTCTGGTGGGTTTAGCGAACGCAATTTCGCGGACTTTTAATGTTTTAAAAAAATGATCTTACCTTTAACAGAAAGGTCGACCTCCTTAGAAATCCTTTCCATAATGTTGTCAGACACTTAGAATATTAATCTGAGCCTGTCAGTGGCAAAACGAGCACTTTTATGAACGTAAAAACAAGCTGTACAATTGACGTCCTATTAACTTACATTGTAGCTTGTTTCGCCGTTTCCGACTGCAGTGATCTCGTTTAATACTGGACCAATGTCAAAGGAAAATATTTCCTCAATAGTTTTAATTGTATCCGATACTCAATGAGCTGTTGCAGAAACAAGCCTAGCCTGAAGCAATAAAGCAAAAGCTGTCAGATAAATGTAGTGCAGTAAACATTACAACATTTCCCTCTGAGGTGTAGTGGAGTACAAGTATGAAGTAGCAACAGGGGTGATTCTAGGATCAGACCTTTAGGGGGGCTCAGCCCCTAATGAGAATGTGACACGGATATGGCGCATGCAAAAGTGTTAACCCCATTGCTGTGACAAATTGCAAGAAAATTACATGAAAATGTTATCATATTTGCATTCTGCATAAATCTCTGCACACCCATTACTCTCTGTGAAATATCTCACAAACTCTTCACTCAACACATGCATCAGTACAACAAGCGGTCCCTGAGTAATCCGGTTTTGAAATTCCAACAAAATTTCTACATGGTTATATATCCAGCTATATAATGTATTCTCAAGTAAACTATTTATGTCAGCACAGATATTTTTTGTAAATTGCTTAGCCAGTGTATCCCACCATAATGGTTATTATATTGTAGATTCCAGACAATCCCACTTACTTATATATATCCCACTTACAAATAAAAATATATATTTCTACTGGTATGCTTCTTAGTGACATTAATGCAAAAATATGAAGAAAAAACTATTCCACCTGTGTGTGCATGGTTAAAATTCTGAAGTGAAATATTCCCATCCATAGATATATGAATAATCAAGTCTAACCTCTGAATTTCTTTTCAAAGTGCACCAGATTGATGCATTTAAACATTAAAATACACAAAATGTTCTTACAGGGGAGCATGCCCATGGACCCCCCCCCCTAGGGGGGCTTGTGCCCCAGTGCAGCTCTAGGTCTAGTGACCCCCCTAGGGCAGTGTCCCCGTTTTAAGTTTATAAAGATAAAGAAATGACCTGTTTTGGAGGTATTTACGCTTCTGAGCTAAAAATGTCCCCGGATTTTTTTTCAGAAATCTGGTCACCTTATGCTAAGCCGGAAAGTTTACAGTGAGTATTTAGAGCTTTTTTGCTAAAAACAGCTCCATACTGCTGCTGGAAACAACACTGATGAGAGCATTGAGGCTCAACCAAAAACACTAAAGTTTTATGCCAGAACATTAAACTGAAAGTAAAAACCTACGCAGAGCTGAGAGAAACTACTGAGTCAGGTGGTAATTCTTTGTGTTTGTCACCCGTTTCACATTACATATAGCCATTGTGACTATAATCCATATTTCCTTGTCTTGAGGATTTGGGGCGCAAACTAAAGAAACAAATCCAGTATGAATACTGATGGAGACAAGGGGCCGACTATAGGACCAGAGTAAAAGGGTCGGGGGTCTGCAGAGAAAGAGAGAGGGCAGCCTGAACACCAGAAAGGACCAAATGAGGCCCGGCTGGGGCAGCGCCTGCTGCTCATGACCCCTGGAGGGGATTTCCCAGAGGCGCTGTCATCCCCAATTCCGTTATAATCTCCTCTGACAGGGTATTAACACACACAAAGCACAGAGAATATGTGTGTGCGTGGGTATATCTGTGTGTCTCAATGTATGTATGTGTGTATTTAAGAGATGGTGGTGAGGATAAAGGGAAAGATTGCGAGATAGTAATGCAGAAAAGGAAGCCTTGTTGGAAGTAAGTCGGTGATGGACAGAGGGAGGGTATACTGTGTGTGTGAGCGCGTGTGTGAGCGCGTGTGTGAGCACGTGTGTGAGCGCGCGTGTGCGAGACAGACAGACAGAGGTGAACAGAGCCAAAAAGGAAGGGAGGCAGCTATTAGCGCACACACATAGCAAACCGCCTGATGGAGAGATGAGATCACCGTGGTTTAACACAAAGGAATGAAAACAGGGGCACATATTGGCCGTGTATGTGTTTGTCCGTGTGTGTGTGTGTGTGTGTGTGTGTGTGTGTGTGTGTGTGTGTGTGTGTGTGTGTGTGTGTGTGTGTGTGTGTGTGTTTAAGGGAGTAAAAGAGGAATGGGAACAGAGTGGACGCTGAGTGCCCTGTTAGCTCAGCCGTTCCCCCGTTCCTCCACAGGCCTGTCGTCCAAAACACTCCTTCCACTACTGCAGTGCTTTGTGGGTTTTTCATTATTTTATGACTCTGGCATGACAAATGGCTAATTTCATCATCACCATTTCTCTGCCAGAAAAGAAAGAGAAGAGGAGAGAAGAAGAAGAAATAACTACTTTATCAGCCAGCACAGCAGGGAAGGTGTATGAGAGAGATGTGATGGCACATTAACAAGTGAGCATAAGTAGCGAGCAGTAAATGGGGAAAACAAGAGAGAGAGAAGCTCAAATATTAGATGGCAAAAACTAACAAGAAGCCCTAAGCTGTTTTTAAAAGGACACTTTACAGAAAGGCAAACAGAATTTAAGCAGCGAACACACAGGGATTGTATCAGCGGGTAGCAGCAACACCTAAATCACTTTCTCTAGCCTTGGGTGATTGTCCACCCACTGCCTGCTAATAGTTGTGAGGTGCCTAGCCTTGACAGTGGCTGAGAAAACACTGCAGGAGAGAAAACACCTCCCTTTGACTTGCTATTCCACATCACCTGAAGCGACAAATCAATACAGTAGACCTATGGAAGCCAATAGATCAGCTGTCCCATCTATATTTGATTTATGTGGCTAATCTCAGAGGAGTCTTGTTTTTGTTTTGGATTCTAGTGAAGGATGTCCCGATGAAAGGATTCTCCTCTGGATAAAAGCACTGAGTCTAAACATGTGTCTTGAGTTTTATAGACCAGCTGGTCTCGATTATGACGCTTCTAATATTGAATTTCACTTTCTCTCCAGCGGGGGTGGCAATTTTGTGGCTTTAAGTGATACGTCAATACAGTTGAGAACACAGTAGCAAATCTGCACTCAAAATGACCCTATAAATATGTGAACAGAAGGAAGAACATAGAGAAAAATGTAACTGCTGCGGTTTTAAGATAATTCTGGTTCATTACAGAAGCTAAATTAAAAATACTCTGTGTGTAGTTTTTTGACCACTAGTAGGGCTATATGGAGCAATGATTTCATCTTGTGCCCACGCGCATGCATTTGCATCCTTGTGCATGGTAAACAGTTGTGTCAATGGTTTCATGCTAATCCACTTATCGACTGTTGCTGGTGTAAATGTGCAGAGAAATATAGCATGAGCCACAAAATGCAAAGAAGAAGAAGACTGCTTGCAATGTAGGTTTTTAAAATCTTCCAAAAATCAGCTCTACAAATGTTTTATGACAAAGGACAACGAGAAAACTCTACAAGATACCTTTAAATGCTGAGATCTGGGAACAAGGTGACATTGCTAAAAAAAGGAAATGAGATGGGGCAAGAATCCCAAGCGATTAGACGATCACACAGTTTTGAAAACAAACCCTCAGGGGCCTATTTCACCACATTTGTCACATGCAAGCTGTGATTTGCAACATGAAATAATTTCCTCCTTCTCATTTTGACATGTTTCACTACTCAGGACGGAATGTCCTGTGTGTCCATGTTGTAAATATCAGTATCAAGTATCACAAATCCCAAGTATCAAGTATCACAACGGTAATATACACTTACATGATCTTGCCACTTTCTCACATCGTTTAGCTTATTTTGTCTACCCAATTTATATCAATAAGGATAAATCACAGAAACACCTGTCAGTATAACACAATACATAAAAAAATAAAAAAGGTTTTATTGCAGGGCTGTACTAGACTGTAATCCTTTAAAATAAACTGGCAATTGAGGGTAAATGCAAATTTAAAAGAACTAAACTAAGCAGTGCTCACACATCGCTTTTGCAAAAGTGGGCCCCAAGTTAGCCAAACTTTTATGGAAGAGAAAGTGAATATATCAACCAACATCCTGGTTCAACTTACCTACTTACAGTGACCCACTTACTGAAGCTTTGCGTGAGTGTATGTTTTCCTATTTAATGAGGGATTATTACCAACATTTCAGGATTCCAAATAAAAGGGGTTTAGATAATCTGGCTCAACTGTGTTTTCCCAGATCTAGCAATTACTTTGTTGAGTAAAATGTTATCATAACCAATAAAAATGAGGACCAAAGCTGTAGAAATAAGACCAAAGTTATAAACTGGAATTATCCTTTAATAGACATTAACACCAGCTACATGTTAAACAAAACCAGCGAAGGTCATACTGTCAACGCTCAAAGGACTTCATATTTTCTCACTATTTCCAAGGACTGTTTCAGAAGGTGCATAGGTGCTCGGTAATCCTTTCTGATTAGCAGCAGGGCCTGATAAGTCCAGTCAGACTGCTACAGTGACGCCCGTGTTTGGGCTGAGCTTAAGCTGCCCGCCTAGTGAACGGCTTTAGACCCAATGTAAAGGCTGTCAGGAGCTCAGGTGGAAACGACAGATAATGCAAACACAGCTGTAAGAGCAGAGCTAGAGGGCAGAGGGAAGGAGAGGGAGGGAGAGACAAGGAGAGATGAAAACAGAGAAGAAGAAGGATCTCTGGTGCAGTTCCCAGTTTCTCACTATCCCAGCCATCTTTTGCACATGACTGGCTGAGAGCGAGGTAGAGGATGGTGGGATGAAAGAGAGGATTGTGGCATGACAGGAATGAGGAAGACATGGGAACATCTGTCTCTTTCTGTGCGCGCGTGTGTGTGTGTGTGTGTGTGTGTGTGTGTGTGTGTGTGTGTGTGTGTGTGTGTGTGTGTGTGTGTGTGTGTGTGTTTTGCTTTTTATAGCATGAGGCTCACATTCCCTGTCATGGAGCTTTTCCTGATTACGAGGAGAAACAACAAGGAGACGAGCAGGAAATTAAAGGGTCTGGATAAAAGACCCTTTAAGATATTTTTACATTGTTTCACCATGTTGAACCACACTTACTTGTAAACAAGCTCTCGTGAATTGTTTGTCTCAATGGAAATGTTGCTTGTTGAAAACTAAACTTATAAATAAGATAAATATGGGGGAAAAATACTGCCCGACAAAGGCAACACACAGTACATTAAGACCAGAATCTGACTTTTTGACATCGTTATTACCATGTATAAATTATTATTATAGAAATTAGTATAGTAATTTAAAAAAACAGATAAAACCCAAAACGATGTTACTGCACTCTGGCTAGTTAAAGCTAATATTCCAGCTTAAATAAAAGAAAAAGTATTATGATCCTACAACATCTTAGTTATTGAGTTTGATATACAACACCAATAATACAGGGGGCCTATAACAATCCTAATGGAGAAAAGAGTTGACACCAACTACTCATGCTTAAAGCTAAGTATAAGTTACTTGCCTAAATATGTAATATTTCCCCCCTATATTCCGGTGTAGCCAAGCCATACTCCAGTGCTGACATAATTCTGTGGAGATAGATCTGGCAATGCAAGACTATAGCTCCATCAATGAGGCGGTGGCTAAATACAATCATAACAACTAATCATGATAAAAGCTATGTAGCTTAGCTGAGATGCCCTAGTTTGACCAAACATACATAGCACACATGGCAGTATCAGATTGTATCTGACATGGGGCAGTGGGATAACCACAGGCTACAGAAAAAGCATGCAATTAAGGTTTTACAACTTATATAGCTGTTACAAATTCAAAATAAGCAGAATATGTCTAAGGAGGAGAATCATACACATTCAAAACAGCAACACATACAGACACACAAACACACATTCAAACACACACACTGCAGCTTCACCTGATTCTGATGTGTCGTTGTCGTAGTCCAGAGCCTCCAACACCAGTGAGAAGGACTTCTGTGAAGAAAACACAGAGAGAACATATGTTTAACATGTGCCACGAATTTACATGTTTGAGTTTTAAATCACATTAAACAACAACAATCAATGATGTTGGTTTTGCTGATAAAGATAACTTTTAATCTAAAGAAATGAGCTGTGTTTTTGACCTACAGGATACATATATGATGCTTTTTCTGATTTTTCTGAGGTACACCACTTCCTAGTTGCAAACATCAGTGTGCTAGGGTATCAATGTAGAGGATTATGAAGATGATGTAGTGATACTGATATCTATGCCTATAGGGCATCACTTACCATTAGTGGGTTACAATTGGTAGGCTTACTGTGTGGCGCATGCAGAGTTTTCTCTCATTTTAAGTGTCAGAAAATAACCTCTGTAACTGAATCCTGTATGCATAATGCCCTTTATGCATAATGCAATAGGTGTATTCAAATAAAGCATTGAAAAAAAATCTTTTCCATAAGTGAAAGAAGCAAATCCCACTGTATAAAAATACTCCATTAAGAAGTTACGGTACTCACTATGCAAAATTGCACCATTCTATACTTCTATGCATTAATGCGTGAGCAGGAATTTAATGTTGTGATATACCACTGCATAGTTTAATCCGTGCAAAAAGATCATATCTTACAAACTGATCATGCTTTACCCATACAATCTTGATTTGAAAGATATGTAGTAACTACAGCAGTGGAATTAATGTATACTAGAAATAGGATGTAGCATAAAATGGAAATGCTCAAGTATAGAGTACAAATGTCAAAACTGTACGCGCGTGCATTACTTGAGTAAATGTACCAAGTTTCATTCCACCGCTGAGAAAAGTCTTTGTTTCGATCGTCGGCGCGCTAAGCCTTGAAAAAAATCAGAAGTGATTCAGTGCCTGAACGAGCCGAGGCTGCAGCTGGGTGCTGATTCAAGAAAACCTCAACCTGCAGCATGCACACACAGAGAGAGAGGCCGTTACATCATTGCGGTGAGGAAGGCTGTCCAAAAAAACTCAATTTACTGGACACCCTCTTAAGGCACGTGTAATGCTTTATTGTACTCCTCTTTTACTCTGTGCTGCTGCATGCAAGGTAATCCAGGATAGACGGGGCAGGTTGCAGCAGTTACAGTCTATGTAACTAAATCTAGATATTTTATTAAATATTCATAGCTAAAGATTTAGATTAAGTCAGCATATATACAGCCATACTGCAATACACAAGCAGAGGACTCGGTCATAAGTTGGACATCTTCAAACGATGACTTTGAGCTTACAGAGATATCACACTCTGGAGAGATAACAGAGAATAGGTGTTTTTTCTTTTGCCTTTCTCTTTTCTGATGCATTCGTTCACCTAATAGTCCAGAAATGAATAATTCAGACCAACTCTTTCCCCCACAACTCTCTCTCACCATCCATCCAAACATCCTCCTTCTGTAAAACACACCAACGCCTGTCATGCAAATCGCTGTGCATTGTTGTTAAGGTTTCTCCTAAAGGGCTACATAGATGTGTAGTCACGTCTTTGCTGCGAGAGCGTATACTGCCAGAGGTGGGGTGGCTGAGTGGGAGGAGAGGAAACTGAGGGAGGGAGATAGATACTGTATGAAGCAGGTGATGGGCGAAGGAGGTGAGTGAGGGATTTGGAGGGAGGTTAAGGGCAGGAGGTCGGCAGCAACGCTAACGTTAGCTGGAGGCGAAAAAGAGGCGACATGCCAGGAGGAGAAGAGAAGATGAAGGGTTGCAGTGAAGGTGCAAAATTGGTGGTGCGGAAAACACTGAGTCAGGGATTTGCTTCAAGTGGAGGTACATCCAGTATACTATCTGTACTGCCACAGATGAGGAGATGGTAGGAAAAGTGACTGTACAGAAGGAGAAACGAGACTGAGAAAAGAAGTAGAAAGGATAATTGTGTAGGGCGTATGTAAAGAAAAAGGGAAAAAGGTAGAGGAGAAATGCAACCGTGCAACGATTTGTGGGCCTCCTGGAGTTTGTCAGATTTTCTGATATGTGAAAACAAACAAAGAGGTCAGAGGGAGGTGAAACAAAAGGATGTTGAGATAAAAGAGAGAGAGCACAGAAGAGAAAGAGAGGTGATAAGATAAGAAAAGTAGAAGGGGATGTGGACGAACACCCACACCCACACACAGAGAAGTCATGGAGCTAAAAAGATGTGCTGGGTTACAGAGGGCTCGCAGACAGTTCATTAAGGCCGGCAGTTAGCACGTAGCCCGCAAATGGGTCAGTTAAGCTTTGGCTTAAAACTCTCATCTGAAGTAATGTTTACTATACATGATTCACATCTTTACACTGCAAAATCCTGCAGTTGATTAGAATCACATTAGTTCTTTACAGAATTAAAGGTTTAAGAAGTATTCAGATACTTTACTTTAAGTAAAGTACCAAGTACCTCATTTATCAGAAGTAAAAGTAGCCTACTTGTTCTGCAGGAAAATATCCCATATATATTTTATATTTATTATTTATTAGATTGTTAATAGTAACGCAACAATGTGTAAGTATAGTGTTTTACGGCTGCAGCTGTTAGAGGTGGAGCTAGTTTTAACTACTTCATATACAGTCAGGTATTTAAGTCCAGTGGTTCCTCCACTGGGTCAGAAGAAAAATCTTCGTGAGATGGGTCGTGAGATGATTATTGGGAAAGGTAAAAAGAAAAAAACCTATTGTAGTGCACACATTTGTATTATTTTTTTAGACTTCACAGTGTAATTTAACATATTTTTTGGAAATATTGTATGATTTGAACTCTTGGGGCCTCAAACTATTAAATAAAACAATCAGAAATGTTTACAGGGCAACTGTCTCTTTGGTAGAATTGATAAATTGTATAAAATACTTTTTTGTCAGGGGAACAATACACAGTTTTAACCTTTTAATAAGTAGGCCTACTCCGCCGATTTAGCGTTAGCAACATGTCAGTCATGCGGTGGACAGTTGAAAAATTTACGCTGCTTAAAAATGCTGCTTGAGTTGGAGCGATTTTTGGGATCAGACTGGTTATGATGAACTGTCTACTACTACAAAGTGCACACACAGCATTACCTCACTGTTGGGTCACTCACAGACCTCTTAGCCTTATCAACTTTCCAATCGCCCTCCCCCTTCCCTCCCCTTTTCCTCACCCTTCCTTCCATCCACCATATGCGCCTCTCCCTCTTTCTGCCCGCACCCTCTGCCAACAGGTTAAGACCTGTGGGAAGACCAGAGCCGTTTTCTTTTCTTTTGTTCTCTTATTCACTCCCTCCCCCTCACACAACAGCCTCTTCACCCACAAGTGCACACGGCCAGGTAAGTTATGATATTGTTATTGATACAGGAAAGGTGTATCTATGGTAAGCCCTGTTGCTAAGGTTAGGGGTCCTGTATGTCAGCCAGGAAGGGTCAAACTAACCATGGTTACCAAATTAAAATCACAACAACAACCACTGATAAGACTCGTAATACGTGTGTAAAAAGATTAAGAGAATCATCCACAATAAACCCTTCCTGACAACCTTTCCAAAACACACACACAGCAATTTGTTTTGCAATCACAAAGTCTGTTACGTCAAAGAGACCTGCGATACAGTGGCCGACAGGGGCAAACGCACTGCAACTTAATGAAACACATGCAAATAGACAAAACACAAGCAAATTAAGAAAACATCTTCATTAATTTGACAACACATACGCAGCATTTAGCAAATGCACTGCAAATACACACAACACAACCAAATACACGAACGTGCTGCAAATACAGAAACGATGCAAAAAGAAAAGCACACAATCCCCGAAAACAAAAGCAAAAAAAACCCGCTGCATCCAGATTACACAATGGAAGTTCTCTAGGCCTCTAGGGGGAGCCATAGACAGTAGAAGTAATGTACACAGCGATGCCATATACTTCGACGGAGACCAGTGAAGTCACTTTTCCGGTGGTGGCTGAACGTACTGCGCAGACGTAGACGTAGATGTGACGTGAGCAACCTGTCTGAAAGTTGGAAGTCTTCTGGTAGCTGTGCCAAGAGAAATCTCAATTATTCAATCTTGCTGAGACGGAGAGCGTAGGTATATGTAAGGAGATAACATAGGCACAGGCTAATTATTGCTAACTAAAATGCTAGTTAATATTAGTAATTAAACTTAAACAGCTTCTCCTGACTATACGGTAATTTATCTACTGTGCGACAGAAAGTCACGTGGTTATGACACAATCGTAAGCCTATTTTTTTCAAAAACGGTTGCTACAGAGCCATAACGTGAGATACAAGGTAATGGAGCCTTTAATACATTGTCGTGTTTCTTTAGAAATAAACAATGGACAAAAAGAGTCAGATGTAAAGTTATTTGCTGTCAAAGTGACGCCAAAATGAATAGCAGTCAATGGAATGCTAACAGAAGATGATGGCTTGTTAGCCTCAGAATCTCCCCATAGGAGGTACGCTTTCCGGATGCTCACTTGATTTTTGACCCCACGTGGAGAGAGAGAGAGAGAGAGACAGAGAGAGCGAGAGAGAGCGAGCCGGGACACGTTCAATCTCAAAACGGTGTGTACGGTGTGCTTTGAGATTATAGACTGTAAATATGAAGTCTATGTTTGAGATATGTTTCTCTCGTTTGATGGGTGTGTCTCTAGTTTATTGGCTCAGGTCACAGGTGATACTCAATCAGCAGAGACGTGTCTGTAAACTCATGGTAATAAAAAGGCAGAGCGCTCTCTCCCTGTGGGGTCGAAAATCAAGCTGTTCCACTTAGCGCTCCCCCTAGAGGCCTGGAGAACTTCCATTGTGTAATATGCATTAATATACAGCATATTTGTTTTTGGGGATTGTGTGCTTTTCTTTTTGCATTGTTTGTGTATTTGCAGCGCATTTGTGTATTTGGTTGTGTTGTGTGTATTTGCAGCACATTTGCTAAATGCTGCGCATGTGTTGGTTTTTATTTATGAAGATGTTTTCTTAATTTGCTTGTGTTTTGTCTATTTGCGTGTGTTTCATTAAGTTGCAGTACTGCGGCCATTAGAGGCCAGGCGAAGGAACAGTGAACACGCACGGAGGGGATAATCAAACTGTAAACATCACAAAGAAGAAGCTGATAAGATCACAGTCAATCATGACATGATATTTTTACCTCGTTCTGACCCAGACAACATCTCAGTGTTATTTGTGCCATTTTTGGAGATAATGGCCAAAGTGCTAAAAGCGGGAAATGACATAATGGCAAAGGTGCTGGTGCTGGTGTGTGTGTGTGTGTGTGTGTGTGTGTGTGTGTGTGTGTGTGTGTGTGTGTGTGTGTGTGTGTGTGTGTGTGTGTGTGTGATCATTATAGAGGAGATAGAGAATTGGCTCCGCAGAGGATCTTTCAAAACAGGGATAAAAAGCATATTGAAAAATGTATGTCTTCTTTCACAGTTCAGAGCTGAAATGTTTCTGAAAAGAAGTATGATTTGAACTTCACAATGAATAATCTCCTGCCACCGTCATATTCAAACAAGAAATCTTTGAACATTCAGGATGGATGACTCTGGCTATTCATAAAGTGCCTCAAACTAAACGTCAAAATCTCTACTTGTTCATATTTCCAGCCAGCCTCAGCTGTGCTTTGAGCTTGACAGAGCAGGCTAAATGTTATGCTTATAAAAGTTACTTATTAAGCTACATTAGATCACTTCTGACTTAGGTTGACACGCTTACAAAAACTGGAACAAGCCTTCAAAATGCAATGATGGCAGGCAGATGCGAAGTGGAGCAGTGAGACTGTCAATTAATGTCACCTTCTGGAAATGTTCCCAATGTTGAAAGCCCTTGAGGTGTAAATTGACTGCAACACCTAACAATACTGTTTTCTTTTAGTTTCTGTTGTTTAAAATGGAAAGTTACATTGTTACACATAAGACACAAAACTATCCTACTATACTGACAGGTTAATCAGAATGAGTCATTTTTTGGATTTGACTGACATGTTTGCTTGATGACCATCAGACGTTTTTTTTTTCCTCTCTGTCAAAAAGCGGTCTATTTTGTACATTAAATGTTGTTCTCTCTGAATAAATCTAACCAACCTGAATCATGATAGTCTCGCTAGCATTGGAGCCCTCTTGTTTCTTTATTGTTCCCAAATGATTATGATTCATAGACCATTTCACAGAAACATTATGATTTGTCATAGCAGGCAAAGCACAGGTGGAACTAAAATCATTACCAATGTGCTCTGTTGCAGAAATTAATGCAATGCAGGCATTTAAAAGTAGCTAATTAGTTACACCTGTGTTTGACAAATCAAAAAGTCTGCAGTGGAAAAGTATTTAACTCGAGTTGCTCTCACTGAAAAGAGAAAGAGGAAATTGGATTTAACTCTTGTCCATTTTTAGCTACATCTTTTCTTATTTGGTTATTTACTGGGGGAATAAACTAGTAAACTTCCCGTCTAAACTCTGCACAGTATCTCGAAAAACTGTTTATAGTTTAATACTGTGTGAGACATCACTATCTCATGTTTCTATAACATACTATATATATTTTTTTTAAATCAAACATGAATTTGTACACAAAATATCAGATACTGTACATCAGACAAGTAATCAGTTGTATATTAGCTTTGTGCTGAGAGGAACATGACTGCAGCCGGACTTAGCTAATGAGCCTGGCATGGCCAGAGAGAGAACAGGGGTTTTCCAAAGAACAAGACATCAAAACGTTAGTCCTGATGATAAATCATCTCTTCCTTTAGGCTGTAGGCTGTCTGGTCATCTGGCCCTGTCCCTTCGCCTCCAGCCTCACATCAGTCTAATAGCTGTAAAGCTCTGGATTAGAGCAAACTATGCTAATTCAACCCACTGTGCAGACATTTGTGATGGCATGTCAAATTCTATTAAATCAAAAATCAACCTTGATTTCCATCCTCCAAACTTCCTACCACTGTCTCTGTCACACCTCCAGTTTCTCTGCCTGACCCCATACTCTATATCCTTCCCCCCTGCCATCCCTCCCTTCCATCGCTCCCTCTCTCTCTCTCTCTCTCAGACATGGGCAGGGTAGGATATCCCGACAAAGCCAGGCTGTACAAACACAGCTCTACAACAGGAAGAACTCCCAGCCATGAGAGAGGAATTTCCCCTCAGAGCTCACACACTAATGCATTCACACTTACACACACCCACAATACAGACACACACAGGTATCCAATATTACCCGGGTAGATTGCTAATCTTTATTTTTCCATATACAATGCTTTCATTCAGCCCTGAAAATCTATGTACTACAATGGAGCTTGTAATAGACAAAATGTGTCATTTATCATTTTAGACAACAGGATTTGGTGCTTTAATCATTAACATAGACTACCAGCTACCAGCTATGGAGCCCCGAAAGTGACTGAGTAACAATTTATTTCATTAGTCTGTAGTTTTCCTGTTTCTACGAAAGAAATGTATAACTTGTTACAAACTATAAGGAAAAAACATTGTTGTGTTATTTCAGTTACTTAATACTTAGCTAAATTAAGATTAGCTGTTGATATCCAGAAGAAATTTAAAACCTTAAATGACTTATGGCCATTTGGGGGCAGTGGAAACAGGCTGTGAGAACAACATTGATATCTGATCCCCTTCTAAAGTTTATATGGTGAACTTGTTAGCAAAAAGCTGCTTCTTCACACATCCAGTGTTTGAGGAGCTCCATTATCAAGTATTGGCACTCATGTTTGTGTCCACCTGGCAAACCTCCAATAATAATTCACTTTCTTTTAGCTCTGTTTTTGGTCTCTACCAACTCCTGAGGGAAACATCTGTCTCTTTAGCGGCTAAATGCTCCACTATCACCAGTTATATTCATCACTATGAGCAACAACTTTCACGTTGTCATTGTCATAGATAGTCTACATTGTTATTATAAAAATAGCGATTATAGCCTCTCTGAAAGAAAACATTCAGTCATTCATTTTCCATTGTTGGAATATGTTGAATTTGTATGCTTGTGTGCAGACAAATTTTACATTTTCTTGTTTCATGTATGGCTGACCTGAACTGTAGTGTAATTAACTGCAATTAATTAACTGGAAGTGGACCAATTTAACACTCTCTATTGTCCCAATAATTAGTACCAAATTACTTAATTAAAAAAACTCATTAGGGAATTAATAATAACAATAATATTCAAGTTCTAAGTTATTGTATCTATCCCCAGTTTTCACCATGCAATATTTCTATTTACTTGACTACATTTCCAATTGTCCTAATGCATATATAATAATGAGATGGGCGTGTGCATGTTTGTCTAGAGCAGTGAATAGTTATGAATGGGGAGACGCTGTTTTAAGTTAAAAGTTTGAATTCATTTTACAACTGTTTGGTAGTTAAAAGAATATTATACATCTTTATATTTCTTTTAACACTTAATAATAATAGAGCATTATTAAAACAGCATTACTTTTATTTTTGGCTCATATGATCATCTTTTACTGCCTTTACAAAAATATTGGGCTCTATGTCAAACAGTATAAATTCTAACATATAAGCAATGACTGCCACACACTTATGTTGGTCTCACAGGTCTAAACTCATAAGCATCAAGTAAAGCCTGCATACAGTAATCAAACAAATGCATTTAAGCCTTTATGCACATATAAAACATCAGTGCAGTCAGACAGCATAATACAAATCTTGTTCTCTCTCTCTCGCGCTCTCGCTCTCGCTCTCTCTCTCTGTGTAGCTGAGACAATTAAATGAACAGCAAATGTTTCAGACAACTTTTAATTTTCATAATCTGCAGCTGAACATTTGTTCATACACCTGCCTACTCTCA